>NC_084985.1:28957716-29284953 GCF_963691925.1 Scomber scombrus | reverse complement strand
CTGTCTTTTTTTTCAATTTTGCCCACTTTGGAAAATCCTTCACAATTTTCACAAAACGCCCCAACTGTGCATGATTTTGATCCTTTCTCACTCAGCCCGCCCCCCGGCCCCTTTTAGCAAGGTTTGGGAAAATCCCCATTTTTGACTTTTTCGATACTACCGGCCCTGTCTCTTTTTTTCAATTTTTGCCCACTTTGGAAAATCCTTCACAATTTTCACAAAACGCCCCAACTGTGCTTGATTTTGCCCACTTTCTCACTCAGCCCCGCCCCCCCTGGCCCCTTTTAGCAAGTTTTGGGGAAAATCCCCATTTTTGACTTTTTCGACACTACCGGCCCTGTCGTTTTTTTCCAATTTTTACCCACTTTGGAAAATCCTTCACAATTTTCACAAAACACCCCCAACTGTGCTTGATTTTGCCCCTTTCTCACTCAGCCCGCCCCCCCTGGCCCCTTTTAGCAAGTTTTGGGAAAATCCCCATTTTTGACTTTTTCAACACTACTGGCCCTGTCTTTTTTTTCAATTTTTACCCACTTTGGAAAATCCTTCACAATTTTCACAAAACGCCCCAACTGTGCATGATTTTGATCCTTTTTCACTCAGCCCGCCTGTCTGGCCCCTTTTAGCAAGGTTTGGGAAAATCCACATTTTTGATTTTTTCGACACTACCGGCCCTGTCGTTTTTTTCAATTTTTGCCCACTTTGGAAAATCCTTCACAATTTTCACAAAACGCCCCAACTGTGCTTGATTTTGCTTCTTTCTCACTAAACCCGCCCCCCCTGGCCCCTTTTAGCAAGTTTTGGGAAAATCCCCATTTTTGACTTTTTCAACACTACCGGCCCTGTCGTTTTTTTTCAATTTTTTGCCCACTTTGGAAAATCCTTCACAATTTTCACAAAACGCCCCAACTGTGCATGATTTTGATCCTTTCTCACTCAGCCCGCCTGTCTGGCCCCTTTTAGCAAGGTTGGGAAAATCCCCATTTTTGACTTTTTCGATACTACCGGCCCCTGTCCTTTTTTTCAATCTTTACCCACTTTGGAATTTCCTTCACAATTTTCACAAAACACCCCAACTGTGCATGATTTTGCCCCTTTCTCACTCAGCCCGCCCCCCTGGCCCCTTTTAGCAAGTTTTGGGAAAATCCCCATTTTGGACTTTTTCGACACTACTGGCTTTGTCTTTTTTTTTCAATTTTTACCCACTTTGGAAAATCCTTCACAATTTTCACAAAACGCCCCAACTGTGCATGATTTTGATCCTTTTTCACTCAGCCCGCCTGTCTGGCCCCTTTTAGCAAGGTTTGGGAAAATCCCCATTTTTGACTTTTTCGATACTACCCGGCCCTGTCTCTTTTTTTCAATTTTTGCCTACTTTGGAAAATCCTTCACAATTTTCAACAAAACGCCCCAACTGTGCTTGATTGTGCTCCTTTCCTCACTCAGCCTGCCCCCCTGGCCCCTTTTAGCAAGGTTTGGGAAAATCCCCATTTTTGACTTTTTCGACACTACCTGGCCCTGTCGTTTTTTTCAATCTTTAGCCACTTTGGAAAATCCTTCACAATTTTTCACAAAACACCCCAACTGTGCATGATTTTGCCCCTTTCTCACTCAGCCCGCCCCCCTGGCCCCTTTTAGCAAGTTTTGGGAAAATCCCCATTTTTGGACTTTTTCAACACTACTGGCCCTGTCTTTTTTTTCAATTTTTACCCACTTTGGAAAATCCTTCACAATTTTCATAAAACGCCCCAACTGTGCATGATTTTGATCCTTTTTCACTCAGCCCGCCTGTCTGGCCCCTTTTAGCAAGGTTTGGGAAATCCCCATTTTTGACTTTTTTCGATACTACCGGCCCTGTCTCTTTTTTTTCAATTTTTGCCTACTTTGGAAAATCCTTCACAAATTTTCACAAACGCCCCAACTGTGCATGATTTTGATCCTTTTTCACTCAGCCCGCCTGTCTTGCCCCTTTTAGCAAGATTTGGGAAAAATCCCCATTTTTGACTTTTTCGATACTACCGGCCCCTGTCCCTTTTTTTCAATTTTTGCCTACTTTGGAAAAATCCTTCACAATTTTCACAAAACGCCCCAACTGTGCTTGATTGTGCTCCTTTCTCACTCAGCCCGCCCCCCCTGGCCCCTTTTAGCAAGTTTTGGGAAAATCCCCATTTTTGACTTTTTCGACACTACCGGCCCTGTCGTTTTTTTCAATCTTTACCCACTTTGGAAAATCCTTCACAATTTTCACAAACACACCCCAACTGTGCTTGATTTTGCCCCCTTTCTCACTCAGCCCGCCCCCCTGGCCCCTTTTAGCAAGTTTTGGGAAAATCCCCATTTTGGACTTTTTCGACACTACCCGGCCCCTGTCGTTTTTTTCCAATTTTTACCCACTTTGGAAAATCCTTCACAATTTTCACAAAAACACCCCAACTGTGCTTGATTTTGCCCCTTTCTCACTCAGCCCGCCCCCCCCTTTGCCCCTTTTAGCAAGTTTTGGGAAAATCCCCATTTTTGACTTTTTCAACACTACTGGCCCTGTCTTTTTTTTCAATTTTTACCCACTTTGGAAAATCCTTCACAATTTTCACAAAACGCCCCAACTGTGCATGATTTTGATCCTTTTTCTATCAGCCCGCCTGTCTGGCCCCTTTTAGCAAGGTTTGGGAAAATCCACATTTTTGATTTTTTCGACACTACCGAACCCCTGTCGTTTTTTTCAATTTTTGCCCACTTTGGAAAATCCTTCACAATTTTCACAAAACGCCCCAACTGTGCATTGATTTTGATCCTTTCTCACTCAGCCCGCCTGTCTGGCCCCTTTTAGCAAGGTTTGGGAAAATCCCCATTTTTGACTTTTTCGACACTAACCCGGCCCTGTCCTTTTTTTCAATCTTTACCCACTTTGGAAAATCCTTCACAATTTTCACAAAACACCCCAACTGTGCATGATTTTGCCCCTTTCTCACTCAGCCCGCCCCCCCTGGCCCCTTTTAGCAAGTTTTGGGAAAATCCCCATTTTGGACTTTTTCAACACTACTGGCCCTGTCTTTTTTTTCAATTTTTACCCCACTTTGGAAAATCCTTCACAATTTTTCACAAAACGCCCCAACTGTGCATGATTTTGATCCTTTTTCACTCAGCCCGCCTGTCTGGCCCCTTTTAGCAAGGTTTGGGAAAATCCCCATTTTTGACTTTTTTCGATACTACCGGCCCTGTCCCTTTTTTTCAATTTTTGCCTACTTTGGAAAATCCTTCACAATTTTCACAAAACGCCCCAACTGTGCTTGATTGTGCTCCTTTCTCACTCAGCCCCGCCCCCCTGGCCCCTTTTAGCAAGGTTTGGGAAAATCCCCATTTTTGACTTTTTCGACACTACCGGCCCTGTCGTTTTTTTCAATCTTTACCCACTTTGGAAAATCCTTCACAATTTTCACAAAACGCCCCAACTGTGCATGATTTTGATCCTTTTTCACTCAGCCCGCCTGTCTGGCCCCTTTTAGCAAGGTTTGGGAAAATCCCCATTTTTGACTTTTTCGATACTACCGGCCCTGTCTCTTTTTTTCAATTTTTGCCTACTTTGGAAAATCCTTCACAATTTTCACAAAACGCCCCAACTGTGCATGATTTTGATCCTTTTTCACTCAGCCCGCCTGTCTTGCCCCTTTTAGCAAGATTTGGGAAAATCCCCATTTTTGACTTTTTCGATACTACCGGCCCTGTCCCTTTTTTTCAATTTTTGCCTACTTTGGAAAATCCTTCACAATTTTCACAAAACGCCCCAACTGTGCTTGATTGTGCTCCTTTCTCACTCAGCCCGCCCCCCTGGCCCCTTTTAGCAAGTTTTGGGAAAATCCCCATTTTTGACTTTTTCGACACTACCGGCCCTGTCGTTTTTTTCAATCTTTACCCACTTTGGAAAATCCTTCACAATTTTCACAAAACACCCCAACTGTGCTTGATTTTGCCCCTTTCTCACTCAGCCCGCCCCCCTGGCCCCTTTTAGCAAGTTTTGGGAAAATCCCCATTTTGGACTTTTTCGACACTACCGGCCCTGTCGTTTTTTTCCAATTTTTACCCACTTTGGAAAATCCTTCACAATTTTCACAAAACACCCCAACTGTGCTTGATTTTGCCCCTTTCTCACTCAGCCCGCCCCCCTGGCCCCTTTTAGCAAGTTTTGGGAAAATCCCCATTTTTGACTTTTTCAACACTACTGGCCCTGTCTTTTTTTCAATTTTTACCCACTTTGGAAAATCCTTCACAATTTTCACAAAACGCCCCAACTGTGCATGATTTTGATCCTTTTTCTATCAGCCCGCCTGTCTGGCCCCTTTTAGCAAGGTTTGGGAAAATCCACATTTTTGATTTTTTCGACACTACCGAACCCTGTCGTTTTTTTCAATTTTTGCCCACTTTGGAAAATCCTTCACAATTTTCACAAAACGCCCCAACTGTGCATGATTTTGATCCTTTCTCACTCAGCCCGCCTGTCTGGCCCCTTTTAGCAAGGTTTGGGAAAATCCCCATTTTTGACTTTTTCGACACTACCGGCCCTGTCCTTTTTTTCAATCTTTACCCACTTTGGAAAATCCTTCACAATTTTCACAAAACACCCCAACTGTGCATGATTTTGCCCCTTTCTCACTCAGCCCGCCCCCCTGGCCCCTTTTAGCAAGTTTTGGGAAAATCCCCATTTTGGACTTTTTCAACACTACTGGCCCTGTCTTTTTTTTCAATTTTTACCCACTTTGGAAAATCCTTCACAATTTTCACAAAACGCCCCAACTGTGCATGATTTTGATCCTTTTTCACTCAGCCCGCCTGTCTGGCCCCTTTTAGCAAGGTTTGGGAAAATCCCCATTTTTGACTTTTTCGATACTACCGGCCCTGTCCCTTTTTTTCAATTTTTGCCTACTTTGGAAAATCCTTCACAATTTTCACAAAACGCCCCAACTGTGCTTGATTGTGCTCCTTTCTCACTCAGCCCGCCCCCCTGGCCCCTTTTAGCAAGGTTTGGGAAAATCCCCATTTTTGACTTTTTCGACACTACCGGCCCTGTCGTTTTTTTCAATCTTTACCCACTTTGGAAAATCCTTCACAATTTTCACAAAACGCCCCAACTGTGCATGATTTTGATCCTTTTTCACTCAGCCCGCCTGTCTGGCCCCTTTTAGCAAGGTTTGGGAAAATCCACATTTTTGATTTTTTCGACACTACCGAACCCTGTCCTTTTTTTCAATCTTTACCCACTTTGGAAAATCCTTCACAATTTTCACAAAACACCCCAACTGTGCATGATTTTGCCCCTTTCTCACTCAGCCCGCCCCCCTGGCCCCTTTTAGCAAGTTTTGGGAAAATCCCCATTTTGGACTTTTTCAACACTACTGGCCCTGTCTTTTTTTTCAATTTTTACCCACTTTGGAAAATCCTTCACAATTTTCACAAAACGCCCCAACTGTGCATGATTTTGATCCTTTTTCACTCAACCCGCCTGTCTGGCCCCTTTTAGCAAGGTTTGGGAAAATCCCCATTTTTGACTTTTTCGATACTACCGGCCCTGTCTCTTTTTTTCAATTTTTGCCTACTTTGGAAAATCCTTCACAATTTTCACAAAACGCCCCAACTGTGCTTGATTGTGCTCCTTTCTCACTCAGCCCGCCCCCCTGGCCCCTTTTAGCAAGTTTTGGGAAAATCCCGATTTTTTACTTTTTCGACACTACCGGCCCTGTCGTTTTTTTCAATTTTTACCCACTTTGGAAAATCCTTCACAATTTTCACAAAACGCCCCAACTGTGCTTGATTTTGCTCCTTTTTCACTCAGCCCGCCTGTCTGGCCCCTTTTAGCAAGGTTTGGGAAAATCCCCATTTTTTACTTTTTCGACACTACCGGCCCTGTCGTTTTTTTCAATCTTTACCCACTTTGGAAAATCCTTCACAATTTTCACAAAACACCCCAACTGTGCATGATTTTGCCCCTTTCTCACTCAGCCCGCCCCCCTGGCCCCTTTTAGCAAGTTTTGGGAAAATCCCCATTTTTGACTTTTTCGACACTACCGGCCCTGTTGTTTTTTTCAATCTCTACCCACTTTGGAAAATCCTTCACAATTTTCACAAAACGCCCCAACTGTGCATGATTTTGCTCCTTTTTCACTCAGTCTGCCTGTCTGGCCCCGTTTAGCAAGTTTTGGGGAAATCCCCATTTTTGACTTTTTCGACACTACCGGCCCTGTCTTTTTTTTCAATCTTTACCCACTTTGGAAAATCCTTCACATTTTTCACAAAACACCCCAACTGTGCATGATTTTGCCCCTTTCTCACTCAGCCCGCCCCCCTGGCCCCTTTTAGCAAGTTTTTGGAAAATCCCCTTTTTTGACTTTTTCGACACTACCGGCCCTGTCGTTTTTTTCAATCTCTACCCACTTTGGAAAATCCTTCACAATTTTCACAAAACGCCCCAACTGTGCATGATTTTGATCCTTTTTCACTCAGCCCGCCCCCCTGGCCCCTTTAGCAAGGTTTGGGAAAATCCCCATTTTTGACTTTTTCGACACTACCGGCCCTGTCTTTTTTTCAATTTTTACCCACTTTGGAAAATCCTTCATAGTTTTCCCTAAACGCCCCAACTGTGCATGATTTTGCTCCTTTTTCACTCAGTCTGCCTGTCTGGCCCCTTTTAGCAAGTTTTGGGGAAATCCCCATTTTTGACTTTTTCGACACTACCGGCCCTGTCTTTTTTTTCAATTTTTGCCCCCTTTGGAAAATCCTTCACAATTTTCCCTAAACGCCCCAACTGTGCATGATTTTGCTCCTTTTTCACTCAGTCTGCCTGTCTGGCCCCTTTTAGCAAGGTTTGGGAAAATCCCCATTTTTGACTTTTTCGACACTACTGGCCCTGTCGTTTCTTTTCAATTTTTACCCACTGTGGAAAATCCTTCACAATTTTCACAAAACGCCCCAACTGTGCTTGATTTTGCTCCTTTCTCACTCAGCCCGCCCCCCTGGCCCCTTTTAGCAAGGTTTGGAAAAATCCCCATTTTTGACTTTTTCGACACTACCGACCCTGTCTTTTTTTTCAATTTTTACCCACTTTGGAAAATCCTTCATAGTTTTCCGTAAACGCCCCAACTGTGCATGATTTTGCCCCTTTCTCACTCAGCCCGCCCCCCTGGCACCTTTTAGCAAGTTTTGGGAAAATCCCCATTTTTGACTTTTTCGACACTACCGGCCCTGTAGTTTTTTTCAATTTTTACCCACTTTGGAAAATCCTTCACAATTTTCACAAAACGCCCCAGCTGTGCTTTATTTTGCTCCTTTTTCACTTAGCCAGCCTGTCTGGCCCCTTTTAGCAAGGTTTGGGAAAATCCCCATTTTTGACTTTTTCGATACTACCGGCCCTGTCTTTTTTTCAATTTTTACCCACTTTGGAAAATCCTTCATAGTTTTCCCTAAACGCCCCAACTGTGCATGTTTTTGCTCCTTTTTCACTCAGTCTGCCTGTCTGGCCCCTTTTAGCAAGTTTTGGGGAAATCCCCATTTTTGACTTTTTCGACACTACCGGCCCTGTCTTTTTTTTCAATTTTTGCCCACTTTGGAAAATCCTTCATAGTTTTCCCTAAACGCCCCAACTGTGCATGATTTTGCTCCTTTTTCACTCAGTCTGCCTGTCTGGCCCCTTTTAGCAAGGTTTGGGAAAATCCCCATTTTTTATTTTTTCGATACTACTGGCCCTGTCTCTTTTTTTCAATTTTTGCCCACTTTGGAAAATCCTTCACAATTTTCACAAAACGCCCCAACTGTGCATGATTTTGATCCTTTTTCACTCAGCCCACCCCCCTGGCCCCTTTTAGCAAGTTTTGGTAAAATCCCCATTTTTGACTTTTTCGACACTACCGGCCCTGTCTTTTTTTTCAATTTTTGCCCACTTTGGAAAATCCTTCACAATTTTCACAAAACGCCCCAACTGTGCATGATTTTGATCCTTTCTCACTCAGCCCGCCCCCCGGCCCCTTTTAGCAAGGTTTGGGAAAATCCCCATTTTTGACTTTTTCGACACTACCGGCCCTGTCGTTTTTTTCAATTTTTGCCCACTTTGGAAAATCCTTCACAATTTTCACAAAACGCCCCAACTGTGCATGATTTTGATCCTTTCTCACTCAGCCCGCCCCCCGGCCCCTTTTAGCAAGGTTTGGGAAAATCCCCATTTTTGACTTTTTCGACACTACCGGCCCTGTAGTTTTTTTCAATTTTTACCCACTTTGGAAAATCCTTCACAATTTTCACAAAACGCCCCAGCTGTGCTTTATTTTGCTCCTTTTTCACTTAGCCAGCCTGTCTGGCCCCTTTTAGCAAGGTTTGGGAAAATCCCCATTTTTGACTTTTTCGATACTACCGGCCCTGTCTTTTTTTCAATTTTTACCCACTTTGGAAAATCCTTCATAGTTTTCCCTAAACGCCCCAACTGTGCATGTTTTTGCTCCTTTTTCACTCAGTCTGCCTGTCTGGCCCCTTTTAGCAAGTTTTGGGGAAATCCCCATTTTTGACTTTTTCGACACTACCGGCCCTGTCTTTTTTTTCAATTTTTGCCCACTTTGGAAAATCCTTCATAGTTTTCCCTAAACGCCCCAACTGTGCATGATTTTGCTCCTTTTTCACTCAGTCTGCCTGTCTGGCCCCTTTTAGCAAGGTTTGGGAAAATCCCCATTTTTTATTTTTTCGATACTACTGGCCCTGTCTCTTTTTTTCAATTTTTGCCCACTTTGGAAAATCCTTCACAATTTTCACAAAACGCCCCAACTGTGCATGATTTTGATCCTTTTTCACTCAGCCCACCCCCCTGGCCCCTTTTAGCAAGTTTTGGTAAAATCCCCATTTTTGACTTTTTCGACACTACCGGCCCTGTCTTTTTTTTCAATTTTTGCCCACTTTGGAAAATCCTTCACAATTTTCACAAAACGCCCCAACTGTGCATGATTTTGATCCTTTCTCACTCAGCCCGCCCCCCGGCCCCTTTTAGCAAGGTTTGGGAAAATCCCCATTTTTGACTTTTTCGACACTACCGGCCCTGTCGTTTTTTTCAATTTTTGCCCACTTTGGAAAATCCTTCACAATTTTCACAAAACGCCCCAACTGTGCATGATTTTGATCCTTTCTCACTCAGCCCGCCCCCCGGCCCCTTTTAGCAAGGTTTGGGAAAATCCCCATTTTTGACTTTTTCGATACTACCGGCCCTGTCTCTTTTTTTCAATTTTTGCCCACTTTGGAAAATCCTTCACAATTTTCACAAAACGCCCCAACTGTGCTTGATTTTGCCCCTTTCTCACTCAGCCCGCCCCCCTGGCCCCTTTTAGCAAGTTTTGGGAAAATCCCCATTTTGGACTTTTTCGACACTACCGGCCCTGTCGTTTTTTTCCAATTTTTACCCACTTTGGAAAATCCTTCACAATTTTCACAAAACACCCCAACTGTGCTTGATTTTGCCCCTTTCTCACTCAGCCCGCCCCCCTGGCCCCTTTTAGCAAGTTTTGGGAAAATCCCCATTTTTGACTTTTTCAACACTACTGGCCCTGTCTTTTTTTTCAATTTTTACCCACTTTGGAAAATCCTTCACAATTTTCACAAAACGCCCCAACTGTGCATGATTTTGATACTTTTTCACTCAGCCCGCCTGTCTGGCCCCTTTTAGCAAGGTTTGGGAAAATCCACATTTTTGATTTTTTCGACACTACCGGCCCTGTCGTTTTTTTCAATTTTTGCCCACTTTGGAAAATCCTTCACAATTTTCACAAAACGCCCCAACTGTGCTTGATTTTGCTTCTTTCTCACTAAACCCGCCCCCCTGGCCCCTTTTAGCAAGTTTTGGGAAAATCCCCATTTTTGACTTTTTCAACACTACCGGCCCTGTCGTTTTTTTCAATTTTTGCCCACTTTGGAAAATCCTTCACAATTTTCACAAAACGCCCCAACTGTGCATGATTTTGATCCTTTCTCACTCAGCCCGCCTGTCTGGCCCCTTTTAGCAAAGGTTTGGGAAAATCCCCATTTTTGACTTTTTCGATACTACCGGCCCTGTCCTTTTTTTCAATCTTTACCCACTTTGGAATTTCCTTCACAATTTTCACAAAACACCCCAACTGTGCATGATTTTG
Source organism: Scomber scombrus (assembly GCF_963691925.1). Lineage (NCBI taxonomy): Eukaryota > Metazoa > Chordata > Actinopteri > Scombriformes > Scombridae > Scomber > Scomber scombrus. The sequence goes on along the minus strand of NC_084985.1, from coordinate 29,274,805 downwards.
CCCCTTTCTCACTCAGCCCGCCCCCCTGGCCCCTTTTAGCAAGTTTTGGGAAAATCCCCATTTTGGACTTTTTCAACACTACTGGCTTTGTCTTTTTTTTCAATTTTTACCCACTTTGGAAAATCCTTCACAATTTTCACAAAACGCCCCAACTGTGCATGATTTTGATCCTTTTTCACTCAGCCCGCCTGTCTGGCCCCTTTTAGCAAGATTTGGGAAAATCCCCATTTTTGACTTTTTCGATACTACCGGCCCTGTCCCTTTTTTTCAATTTTTGCCTACTTTGGAAAATCCTTCACAATTTTCACAAAACGCCCCAACTGTGCTTGATTGTGCTCCTTTCTCACTCAGCCCGCCCCCCTGGCCCCTTTTAGCAAGTTTTGGGAAAATCCCCATTTTTGACTTTTTCGACACTACCGGCCCTGTCGTTTTTTTCAATCTTTACCCACTTTGGAAAATCCTTCACAATTTTCACAAAACACCCCAACTGTGCTTGATTTTGCCCCTTTCTCACTCAGCCCGCCCCCCTGGCCCCTTTTAGCAAGTTTTGGGAAAATCCCCATTTTGGACTTTTTCGACACTACCGGCCCTGTCGTTTTTTTCAATTTTTGCCCACTTTGGAAAATCCTTCACAATTTTCACAAAACGCCCCAACTGTGCATGATTTTGCTCCTTTTTCACTCAGTCTGCCTGTCTGGCCCCGTTTAGCAAGTTTTGGGGAAATCCCCATTTTTGACTTTTTCGACACTACCGGCCCTGTCTTTTTTTTCAATCTTTACCCACTTTGGAAAATCCTTCACATTTTTCACAAAACACCCCAACTGTGCATGATTTTGCCCCTTTCTCACTCAGCCCGCCCCCCTGGCCCCTTTTAGCAAGTTTTGGGAAAATCCCCTTTTTTGACTTTTTCGACACTACCGGCCCTGTCGTTTTTTTCAATCTCTACCCACTTTGGAAAATCCTTCACAATTTTCACAAAACGCCCCAACTGTGCATGATTTTGATCCTTTTTCACTCAGCCCGCCCCCCTGGCCCCTTTAGCAAGGTTTGGGAAAATCCCCATTTTTGACTTTTTCGACACTACCGGCCCTGTCTTTTTTTCAATTTTTACCCACTTTGGAAAATCCTTCATAGTTTTCCCTAAACGCCCCAACTGTGCATGATTTTGCTCCTTTTCACTCAGTCTGCCTGTCTGGCCCCTTTTAGCAAGGTTTGGGAAAATCCCCATTTTTTATTTTTTCGATACTACTGGCCCTGTCTCTTTTTTTCAATTTTTGCCCACTTTGGAAAATCCTTCACAATTTTCACAAAACGCCCCAACTGTGCATGATTTTGATCCTTTTTCACTCAGGCCGCCCCCCTGGCCCCTTTTAGCAAGTTTTGGTAAAATCCCCATTTTTGACTTTTTCGACACTACCGGCCCTGTCGTTTTTTTTCAATTTTTACCCACTTTGGAAAATCCTTCACAATTTTCACAAAACGCCCCAACTGTGCATGATTTTGATCCTTTTTCACTCAGCCCGCCTGTCTGGCCCCTTTTAGCAAGGTTTGGGAAAATCCCCATTTTTGACTTTTTCGATACTACCGGCCCTGTCTCTTTTTTTCAATTTTTGCCTACTTTGGAAAATCCTTCACAATTTTCACAAAACGCCCCAACTGTGCTTGATTGTGCTCCTTTTTCACTCAGCCCGCCCCCCTGGCCCCTTTTAGCAAGTTTTGGGAAAATCCCCATTTTTTACTTTTTCGACACTACCGGCCCTGTCGTTTTTTTCAATTTTTGTCCGGTTTGGAAAATCCTTCACAATTTTCACACAACGCCCCAACTGTGCTTGATTTTGCTCCTTTCTCACTCAGCCCGCCCCCTGGCCCCTTTTAGCAAGTTTTGGGAAAATCCCCATTTTTGACTTTTTCGACACTACCGGCCCTGTCGTTTTTTTCAATCTTTACCCACTTTGGAAAATCCTTCACAATTTTCACAAAACACCCCAACTGTGCTTGATTTTGCCCCTTTCTCACTCAGCCCGCCCCCCTGGCACCTTTTAGCAAGTTTTGGGAAAATCCCCATTTTTGACTTTTTCGACACTACCGGCCCTGTCGTTTTTTTCAATTTTTACCCACTTTGGAAAATCCTTCACATTTTTCACAAAACACCTCAGCTGTGCTTTATTTTGCTCCTTTCTCACTCAGCCCGCCCCCCTGGCCCCTTTTAGCAAGTTTTGGGAAAATCCCCATTTTTGACTTTTTCTACACTACCGGCCCTGTTGTTTTTTTCAATCTCTACCCACTTTGGAAAATCCTTCACAATTTTCACAAAACACCCCAACTGTGCATGATTTTGCCCCTTTCTCACTCAGCCCGCCCCCCTGGCCCCTTTTAGCAAGTTTTGGGAAAATCCCCTTTTTTGACTTTTTCGACACTACCGGCCCTGTCTTTTTTTTCAATTTTTGCCCACTTTGGAAAATCCTTCATAGCTTTCCCTCAACGCCCCAACTGTGCATGATTTTGCTCCTTTTTCACTCAGTCTGCCTGTCTGGCCCCTTTTAGCAAGGTTTTGGAAAATCCCCATTTTTGAATTTTTGGACACTACCGGCCCTGTCGTTTTTTTCAATTTTTGCCCACTTTGGAAAATCCTTCACAATTTTCACAAAACGCCCCAACTGTGCTTGATTGTGCTCCTTTCTCACTCAGCCCGCCCCCCTGGCCCCTTTTAGCAAGTTTTGGGAAAATCCCCATTTTTGACTTTTTCGACACTACCGGCCCTGTCTTTTTTTTCAATTTTTGCCCACTTTGGAAAATCCTTCACAATTTTCACAAAACGCCCCAACTGTGCTTGATTTTGCCCCTTTCTCACTCAGCCCGCCCCCCTGGCCCCTTTTAGCAAGTTTTGGGAAAATCCCCATTTTTGACTTTTTCGACACTACCGGCCCTGTCTTTTTTTTCAATTTTTGCCCACTTTGGAAAATCCTTCACAATTTTCACAAAACGCCCCAACTGTGCATGATTTTGCTCCTTTTTCACTCAGTCTGCCTGTCTGGCCCCGTTTAGCAAGTTTTGGGGAAATCCCCATTTTTGACTTTTTCGACACTACCGGCCCTGTCGTTTTTTTCAATCTCTACCCACTTTGGAAAATCCTTCACAATTTTCACAAAACGCCCAAACTGTGCATGATTTTGATCCTTTTTCACTCAGCCCGCCCCCCTGGCCCCGTTTAGCAAGGTTTCGAAAAATCCCCATTTTTGACTTTTTCGACACTACCGGCCCTGTGGTTTTTTTCAATTTTTGCCCACTTTGGAAAATCCTTCACAATTTTCACAAAACGCCCCAACTGTGTTTGATTTTACTCGTTTTTCACTCAACCCGCTCCCCGGCCCCTTTTAGCAAGTTTTGGGAAAATCCCAATTTTTGACTTTTTCGACAATACCTGCCCTGTCGTTTTTAAAAATTTTTGCCCACTTTGGAAAATCCTTCACAATTAAAAAAAAAGAACGCCCCTTACTGTGCTTGATTTTGCTCCTTTCTCACTCAGCCCGCCCCCCGGCCCCTTTTAGCAAGTTTTGGGAAAATCCCCATTTTTGACTTTTTGGACACTACCTGCCCTGTCGGTTTTTTTTTCATTTTTGTCCACTTTGGAAAATCCTTCACAATTTTCACAAAACGCCCCAACTGTGCTTGATTTTGCTCCTTTTTCACTCAGCCCCCCCCCCTGGCCCCTTTTAGCAAGGTTTGGAAAAATCCCCATTTTTGACTTTTTCGACACTACCGGCCCTGTCGTTTTTTAAAATGTTTGCCCACTTTGGAAAATCCTTCACAATTTTCACAAAACGCCCCAACTGGATGAGGATTAGGGTTAGGGTTATCATGGTGAGAACAGACGATTAAAGCAATAAAAATATGCTTGTAATACATTCTCTTAACAGAGCTGCTAAAATAGCCGTTTTATCAACAGAAACAGTTCAATGTGGTGAATCCTGCATTATCTGGGTTTTTTGTGGATTTCCAGACAGAATAAGTGATACAGTGTGCATTTGGATGATCTTGGTGAGAAAAGACGATTAAAGCAATAAAAATATGTTTGTAAGCCATTCTCCTTAACAGAACTGCTAAAACAGCCGTTTTATCAACAGAAACAGTTTAATGTGGTGAATCCTGCATTATCTGGCTTTTTCATTGATTTCCAGACAGCATAAGTGATACAGTGTGCATTTGGATGATCTTGGTGAGAAAAGACGATTAAAGCAATAACAATATGTTTGTAAGACATTCTCTTAACAGAACTGCTGAAAATAGCCGTTTTATCAACAGAAACAGTTCAATGTGGTGAATCCTGCATTATCTGGGTTCTTTGTGGATTTCCAGACAGCATAAGTGATTCAGTGTGCATTTGGATGATCTTGGTGAGAAAATACGTTTTAAGCCATAAAAACCTATTTGTAAGCCATTCTCTTAACAGAACGGCTAAAACAGCCGTTTTATCAACATAAAACAGTTCAATGTGGTGAATCCTGCATTATCTGGCTTTTTCATTGATTTCCAGACAGCATAAGTGATACAGTGTGCATTTCGATGATCTTGGTGAGAAAAGACGTTTTAAGCCATAACAACCTATTTGTAAGCCATTCTCTTAACAGAACTGCTTAAACAGCCTTTTTATCAACAGAAACAGTTCAATGTGTTGAATTCTGCATTATCTGGGTGTTTTGTGGATTTCCAGACAGAATAAGTGATAAAGTGTGCATTTGGATGATCTTGGTGAGAAAAGACGATTAAAGCAATAAAAATATGTTTGTAAGCCATTCTCTTAACAGAACTGCTAAAACAGCCGTTTTATCAACAGAAACAGTTCAATGTGGTGAATTCTGCATTATCTGGGTTTTTTGTGGATTTCCAGACAGAATAAGTGATACAGTGTGCATTTGGATGATCTTGGTGAGAAAAGACGATTAAAGCAATAAAAATATGTTTGTAAGCCATTCTCCTTAACAGAACTGCTAAAACAGCCGTTTTATCAACAGAAACAGTTTAATGTGGTGAATCCTGCATTATCTGGCTTTTTCATTGATTTCCAGACAGCATAAGTGATACAGTGTGCATTTGGATGATCTTGGTGAGAAAAGACGATTAAAGCAATAACAATATGTTTGTAAGACATTCTCTTAACAGAACTGCTGAAAACAGCCGTTTTATCAACAGAAACAGTTCAATGTGGTGAATCCTGCATTATCTGGGTTCTTTGTGGATTTCCAGACAGCATAAGTGATTCAGTGTGCATTTGGATGATCTTGGTGAGAAAATACGTTTTAAGCCATAAAAACCTATTTGTAAGCCATTCTCTTAACAGAACGGCTAAAACAGCCGTTTTATCAACATAAAACAGTTCAATGTGGTGAATCCTGCATTATCTGGCTTTTTCATTGATTTCCAGACAGCATAAGTGATACAGTGTGCATTTCGATGATCTTGGTGAGAAAAGACGTTTTAAGCCATAACAACCTATTTGTAAGCCATTCTCTTAACAGAACTGCTTAAACAGCCTTTTTATCAACAGAAACAGTTCAATGTGTTGAATTCTGCATTATCTGGGTGTTTTGTGGATTTCCAGACAGAATAAGTGATAAAGTGTGCATTTGGATGATCTTGGTGAGAAAAGACGATTAAAGCAATAAAAATATGTTTGTAAGCCATTCTCTTAACAGAACTGCTAAAACAGCCGTTTTATCAACAGAAACAGTTCAATGTGGTGAATTCTGCATTATCTGGGTTTTTTGTGGATTTCCAGACAGCATAAGTGATACAGTGTGCATTTGGATGATCTTGGTGAGAAAATACGTTTTAAGCCATAAAAACCTATTTGTAAGCCATTCTCTTAACAGAACGGCTAAAACAGCCGTTTTATCAACATAAAACAGTTCAATGTGGTGAATCCTGCATTATCTGGCTTTTTCATTGATTTCCAGACAGCATAAGTGATACAGTGTGCATTTCGATGATCTTGGTGAGAAAAGACGTTTTAAGCCATAACAACCTATTTGTAAGCCATTCTCTTAACAGAACTGCTTAAACAGCCTTTTTATCAACAGAAACAGTTCAATGTGTTGAATTCTGCATTATCTGGGTGTTTTGTGGATTTCCAGACAGAATAAGTGATACAGTGTGCATTTGGATGATCTTGGTGAGAAAAGACGATTAAAGCAATACAAATATGTTTGTAAGCCATTCTCTTAACAGAACTGCTAAAACAGCCGTTTTATCAACAGAAACAGTTCAATGTGGTGAATCCTGCATTATCTGGCTTTTTCATGGATTTCCAGACAGCATAAGTGATACAGCGTGCATTTTGATGATCTTGGTGAGAAAAGACGTTTTAAGCCATAAAAACCTATTTGTAAGCCATTCTCCTAACAGAACTGCTTAAACAGCCTTTTTATCAACAGAAACAGTTCAATGTGGTGAATTCTGCATTATCTGGGGTTTTTTGTGGATTTCCAGACAGAATAAGTGATTCAGTGTGCATTTGGATGATCTTGGTGAGAAAAGACGTTTAAAGCCATAAAAACATATTTGTAAGACATTCTCTTAACAGAACTTCTGACAACGTTGTTTTATCAACAGAAACAGTTCAATGTGGTGAATTCTGCATTATTTGGGTTTTTTGTGGATTTCCAGACGAATAAGTGATACAGTGTGCATTTGGATGATCTTGGTGAGAAAAGACGATTAAAGCAATAAAAATATGTTTGTAAGCCATTCTCTTAACAGAACTGCTGAAAACAGCCGTTTTATCAACAGAAACAGTTCAATGTGGTGAATCCTGCATTATCTGGGTTTTTTGTGGATTTCCAGACAGCAAAGTGATTCAGTGTGCATTTGGATGATCTTGGTGAGAAAAGACGTTTTAAGCCATGAAAACCTATTTGTAAGCCATTCTCTTAACAGAACGGCTAAAACAGCCGTTTTATCAAAAGAAACAGTTCAATGTGGTGAATCCTGCATTATCTGGCTTTTTCATTGATTTCCAGACAGCATAAGTGATACAGTGTGCATTTGGATGATCTTGTTGAGAAAAGACGATTAAAGCAATAAAAATATGTTTGTAAGACATTCTCTTAACAGAACTGCTGAAAACAGCCGTTTTATCAACAGAAACAGTTCAATGTGGTGAATCCTGCATTATCTTTTTTCTTTGTGGATTTCCAGACAGCATAAGTGATTCAGTGTGCATTTGGATGATCTTGGTGAGAAAATACGTTTTAAGCCATAAAAACCTATTTGTAAGCCATTCTCTTAACAGAACGGCTAAAACAGCCGTTTTATCAACAGAAAACAGTTCAATGTGGTGAATCCTGCATTATCTGGCTTTTTCATTGATTTCCAGACAGCATAAGTGATACAGTGTGCATTTGGATGATCTTGGTGAGAAAAGACGATTAAAGCAATAAAAATATGTTTGTAAGCCATTCTCTTAACAGAACTGCTGAAAACAGCCGTTTTATCAACAGAAACAGTTCAATGCGGTGAATCCTGCATTATCTGGGTTTTTTGTGGATTTCCAGACAGCAAAGTGATTCAGTGTGCATTTGGATGATCTTGGTGAGAAAAGACGTTTTAAGCCATAAAAACATATTTGTAAGACATTCTCTTAACAGAAATGCTAAAACAGCCGTTTTATCAACAGAAACAGTTCAATGTGGTGAATCCTGCATTATCTGGGTTTTTTGTGGATTTCCAGACAGAATAAGTGATACAGTGTGCATTTGGATGATCTTGGTGAGAAAAGACGATTAAAGCAATACAAATATGTTTGTAAGCCATTCTCTTAACAGAACTGCTAAAACAGCCTTTTTATCAACAGAAACAGTTCAATGTGGTGAATTCTGCATTATCTGGATTTTTCATGGATTTCCAGACAGCATAAGTGATACAGCATGCATTTTGATGATCTTGGTGAGAAAAGACGTTTAAAGCCATAAAAACATATTTGTAAGACATTCTCTTAACAGAACTTCTGACAACGCTGTTTTATCAACAGAAACAGTTCAATGTGGTGAATTCTGCATTATTTGGGTTTTTTGTGGATTTCCAGACGAATAAGTGATACAGTGTGCATTTGGATGATCTTGGTGAGAAAAGACGATTAAAGCAATAAAAATATGTTTGTAAGCATTCTCTTAACAGAACTGCTTAAAACAGCCGTTTTATCAACAGAAACAGTTCAATGCGGTGAATTCTGCATTATCTGGATTTTTCATGGATTTCCAGACAGCATAAGTGATACAGCGTGCATTTTGATGATCTTGGTGAGAAAAGACGTTTTAAGCCATAAAAACCTATTTGTAAGCCATTCTCTTAACAGAACGGCTAAAACAGCCGTTTTATCAACAGAAACAGTTCAATGTGGTGAATCCTGCATTATCTGGCTTTTTCATTGATTTCCAGACAGCATAAGTGATACAGTGTGCATTGGATGATCTTGGTGAGAAAAGACGTTTTAAGACATAAAAACCTATTTGTAAGCCATTCTCTTAACAGAACTGCTAAAACAGCCTTTTTATCAACAGAAACAGTTCAATGTGGTGAATCCTGCATTATCTGGGTTCTTTGTGGATTTCCAGACAGAATAAGTGATACAGTGTGCATTTGGATGATCTTGGTGAGAAAAGACGATTAAAGCAATAAAAATATGTTTGTAAGCCATTCTCTTAACAGAACTGCTAAAACAGCCGTTTTATCAACAGAAACAGTTCAATGTGGTGAATCCTGCATCATCTGGGTTTTTTGTGGATTTCCAGACAGCATAAGTGATTCAGTGTGCATTGGGATGATCTTGGTGAGAAAAGACGTTTTAAGCCATAAAAACATATTTGTAAGACATTCTCTTAACATAACTGCTAAAACAGCCGTTTTATCAACAGAAACAGTTCAATGTGGTGAATTCTGCATTATCTGGGTTTTTTTGTGGATTTCCAGACAGAATAAGTGATACAGTGTGCATTGGTGAGAAAAGACGATTAAAGCAATAAAAATATGTTTGTAAGCCATTCTCTTAACAGAACTGCTAAAACAGCCGTTTTATCAACAGAAACAGTTCAATGTGGTGAATCCTGCATCGTCTGGGTTTTTTGTGGATTTCCAGACAGCATAAGTGATTCAGTGTGCATTTGGATGATCTTGGTGAGAAAAGACGTTTTAAGCCATAAAAACATATTTGTAAGACATTCTCTTAACAGAACTTCTGACAACGCTGTTTTATCAACAGAAACAGTTCAATGTGGTGAATTCTGCATTATTTGGGTTTTTTGTGGATTTCCAGACGAATAAGTGATACAGTGTGCATTTGGATGATCTTGGTGAGAAAAGACGATTAAAGCAATAAAAATATGTTTGTAAGCATTCTCTTAACAGAACTGCTTAAAACAGCCGTTTTATCAACAGAAACAGTTCAATGCGGTGAATTCTGCATTATCTGGATTTTTCATGGATTTCCAGACAGCATAAGTGATACAGCGTGCATTTTGATGATCTTGGTGAGAAAAGACGTTTTAAGCCATAAAAACCTATTTGTAAGCCATTCTCTTAACAGAACGGCTAAAACAGCCGTTTTATCAACAGAAACAGTTCAATGTGGTGAATCCTGCATTATCTGGCTTTTTCATTGATTTCCAGACAGCATAAGTGATACAGTGTGCATTGGATGATCTTGGTGAGAAAAGACGTTTTAAGACATAAAAACCTATTTGTAAGCCATTCTCTTAACAGAACTGCTAAAACAGCCTTTTTATCAACAGAAACAGTTCAATGTGGTGAATCCTGCATTATCTGGGTTCTTTGTGGATTTCCAGACAGAATAAGTGATACAGTGTGCATTTGGATGATCTTGGTGAGAAAAGACGATTAAAGCAATAAAAATATGTTTGTAAGCCATTCTCTTAACAGAACTGCTAAAACAGCCGTTTTATCAACAGAAACAGTTCAATGTGGTGAATCCTGCATCATCTGGGTTTTTTGTGGATTTCCAGACAGCATAAGTGATTCAGTGTGCATTGGGATGATCTTGGTGAGAAAAGACGTTTTAAGCCATAAAAACATATTTGTAAGACATTCTCTTAACATAACTGCTAAAACAGCCGTTTTATCAACAGAAACAGTTCAATGTGGTGAATTCTGCATTATCTGGGTTTTTTTTGTGGATTTCCAGACAGAATAAGTGATACAGTGTGCATTGGTGAGAAAAGACGATTAAAGCAATAAAAATATGTTTGTAAGCCATTCTCTTAACAGAACTGCTAAAACAGCCGTTTTATCAACAGAAACAGTTCAATGTGGTGAATCCTGCATCGTCTGGGTTTTTTGTGGATTTCCAGACAGCATAAGTGATTCAGTGTGCATTTGGATGATCTTGGTGAGAAAAGACGTTTTAAGCCATAAAAACATATTTGTAAGACATTCTCTTAACAGAACTTCTGACAACGCTGTTTTATCAACAGAAACAGTTCAATGTGGTGAATCCTGCATTATCTGGGTTTTTTGTGGATTTCCAGACAGAATAAGTGATTCAGTGTGCATTTGGATGATCTTGGTGAGAAAAGACGTTTTAAGCCATAAAAACATATTTGTAAGACATTCTCTTAACAGAACTGCTGAAAACGCTGTTTTATCAACAGAAACAGTTCAATGTGGTGAATCCTGCATCATCTGGGTTTTTTGTGGATTTCCAGACAGCATAAGTGATTCAGTGTGCATTTGGATGATCTTGGTGAGAAAAGACGTTTTAAGCCATAAAAACCTATTTGTAAGCCATTCTCTTAACAGAACGGCTAAAACAGCCGTTTTATCAACAGAAACAGTTCAATGTGGTGAATCCTGCATTATCTGGCTTTTTCATTGATTTCCAGACAGAATAAGTGATACAGTGTGCATTGGATGATCTTGGTGAGAAAAGACGTTTTAAGCCATAAAAACCTATTTGTAAGCCATTCTCTTAACAGAACTGCTAAAACAGCCTTTTTATCAACAGAAACAGTTCAATGTGGTGAATCCTGCATTATCTGGCTTTTTCATTGATTTCCAGACAGCATAAGTGATACAGTGTGCATTTGGATGATCTTGGTGAGAAAAGACGATTAAAGCAATAAAAATATGTTTGTAAGCCATTCTCTTAACAGAACTTCTGAAAACGCTGTTTTATCAACGTGGTGAATTCTGCATTATCTTTTTTTTTGTGGACTTCCAGACAGAATAAGTGATTCAGTGTACATTTGGATGAGCTTGGTGAGAAAAGACGATTAAAGCAATAAAAATATGTTTGTAATACATTCTCTTAACAGAGCTGCTAAAACAGCCGTTTTATCAACAGAAACAGTTCAATGTGGTGAATTCTGCATTATCTGGCTTTTTCATGGATTTACAGACAGAATAAGTGATTCAGTGTGCTTTTGGATGATCTTGGTGAGAAAAGACGGTTAAAGCAATAAAAATATGTTTGGAAAATCCTGGAAAATCCTTCACAATTTTCACACAACGCCCCAACGGTGCTTGATTTTGCTCATTTCTGACTCAGCCCACCCCCCTGGCCACTTTTTGCAAGGTTTGGGAAAATCCGCATTTTTGACTTTTTCGACACTACCGGCCCTGTCGTTTTTTTCAATTTTTGCCTGGTTTGGAAAATCCTTCACAATTTTCACAAAACGCCCCAACTGTGCTTGATTTTGCTCATTTCTTACTCAGCCCGCCCCCCTGACACCTTTTAGCAAGGTTTGGGGAAAATCACCCACCCTTCCCCATTTTTGACTTTTTCGACACTACCGGCCCTGTCGTTTTTAAAATGTTTGCCCACTTTGGAAAATCCTTCACAATTTTCACAAAACGCCCCAACTGTGCTTGATTTTGCTCCTTTCTCACTCAGCCCGCCCCCCTGGCCCCTTTTAGCAAGGATTTGGGAAAATCCCCATTTTTGACTTTTTCGACACTACCGGCCCTGTCGTTTTTTTCAAATTTTGCCCGGTTTGGAAAATCCTTCACAATTTTCCCAAAACGCCCCAACTGTGCTTGATTTTGCTCCTTTCTGACTCAGTCCGCCCCCTGGCCCCTTTTAGCAAGGTTTGGGAAAATCCCCATTTTTGACTTTTTCGACACTACCGGCCCTGTCGTTTTTTAAAAATTTTTGCCAACTTTGGAAAATCCTTCACAATTTTCCCAAAACGCCCCAACTGTGCTTGATTTTGCTCCTTTCTGACTCAGTCCGCCCCATGGCCCCTTTTACCAAGGTTTGGGAAAATCCCCATTTTTGACTTTTTCGACACTACCAGCCCTGTCGTTTTTTTCAATTTTTGCCCGGTTTGGAAAATCCTTCACAATTTTCACAAAACGCCCCAACTGTGCTTGATTTTGCTCGTTTTTCACTCAGCCCGCCCCCTGGCCCCTTTTAGCAAGGTTTGGGAAAATCCCCATTTTTGACTTTTTCGACACTACCGGCACTGTCTTTTTTTTCAAATTTTGCCCGGTTTGGAAAATCCTTCACAATTTTCACAAAATGCCCCAACTGTGCTTGATTTTGCTCCTTTCTCACTCAGCCCGCCCCCCTGGCCCCTTTTAGCAAGTTTTGGGGAAATCCCCATTTTTGACTTTTTCGACACTACTGGCCCTGTCGTTTTTTTCAATTTTTTCCCACTTTGGAAAATCCTTCACAATTTTCACACAACGCCCCAACTGTGCTTGATTTTGCTCCTTTCTCACTCAGCCCGCCAACCTGGCCCCTTTTAGCAAGGATTTGGGAAAATCCCCATTTTTGACTTTTTCGACACTACCGGCCTTGTCGTTTTTTTAAATTTTTGCCCACTTTGGAAAATCCTTCACAATTTTCCCAAAACGCCCCAACTGTGCTTGATTTTGCTCCTTTCTGACTCAGTCCGCCCCCCTGGCCCCTTTTAGCAAGGTTTGGGAAAATCCCCATTTTTGACTTTTTCGACACTACCAGCCCTGTCGTTTTTTTCAATTTTTGCCCGGTTTGGAAAATCCTTCACAATTTTCACAAAACGCCCCAACTGTGCTTGATTTTGCTCGTTTTTCACTCAGCCCGCCCCCTGGCCCCTTTTAGCAAGGTTTGGGAAAATCCCCATTTTTGACTTTTTCGACACTACCGGCACTGTCTTTTTTTTCAAATTTTGCCCGGTTTGGAAAATCCTTCACAATTTTCACAAAATGCCCCAACTGTGCTTGATTTTGCTCCTTTCTCACTCAGCCCGCCCCCCTGGCCCCTTTTAGCAAGTTTTGGGGAAATCCCCATTTTTGACTTTTTCGACACTACTGGCCCTGTCGTTTTTTTCAATTTTTTCCCACTTTGGAAAATCCTTCACAATTTTCACACAACGCCCCAACTGTGCTTGATTTTGCTCCTTTCTCACTCAGCCCGCCAACCTGGCCCCTTTTAGCAAGGATTTGGGAAAATCCCCATTTTTGACTTTTTCGACACTACCGGCCTTGTCGTTTTTTTAAATTTTTGCCCACTTTGGAAAATCCTTCACAATTTTCCCAAAACGCCCCAACTGTGCTTGATTTTGCTCCTTTCTGACTCAGTCCGCCCCCCTGGCCCCTTTTAGCAAGGTTTGGGAAAATCCCCATTTTTGACTTTTTCGACACTACCAGCCCTGTCGTTTTTTTCAATTTTTGCCCACGTTGGAAAATCCTTCACAATTTTACCAAAACGCCCCAACTGTGCTTGATTTTGCTCCTTTCTGACTCAGTCCGCCCCCCTGGCCCCTTTTAGCAAGGTTTGGGAAAATCCCCATTTTTGACTTTTTCGACACTACCGGCCCTGTCGTTTTTTTCAAATTTTGCCCACTTTGGAAAATCCTTCACAATTTTCCCAAAACGCCCCAACTGTGCTTGATTTTGCTCCTTTCTCACTCAGCCCGCCCCCCTGGCCCCTTTTAGCAAGGTTTGGGAAAATCCCCATTTTTGACTTTTTCGACACTACCGGCCCTGTCGTTTTTTAAAATTTTTGCCCACTTTGGAAAATCCTTCACAATTTTCCCAAAACGCCCCAACTGTGCTTGATTTTGCTCCTTTCTGACTCAGTCCACCCCCCTGGCCCCTTTTAGCAAGGTTTGGGAAAATCCCCATTTTTGACTTTTTCGACACTACCGGCCCTGTCTTTTTTTTCAAATTTTGCCCGGTTTGGAAAATCCTTCACAATTTTCACAAAACGCCCCAACTGTGCCTGATTTTGCTCCTTTTTCACTCAGCCCCCCCCCCTCTGACCTCTTTAAGCAATGTTTGTGAAAGTCCCCATTTTTGACTTTTTCGACACTACCGGCCCTGTCTTTTTTTTCAAATGCCCGGTTTGGAAAATCCTTCACAATTTTCACAAAACGCCCCAACTGTGCTTGATTTTGCTCCTTTCTCACTCAGCCCGCCCCCCTGGCCCCTTTTAGCAAGGTTTGGGAAAATCCCCATTTTTGACTTTTTCGACACTACCGGCCCTTGTCGTTTTTTTCAAATTTTTCCCACTTTGGAAAATCCGTCACAATTTTCACACAACGCCCCAACTGTGCTTGATTTTGCTCCTTTCTCACTCAGCCCGCCCCCCTGGCCCCTTTTAGCAAGGATTTGGGAAAATCCCCATTTTTGACTTTTTCGACACTACCGGCCCTGTCGTTTTTTTCAAATTTTGCCCACTTTGGAAAATCCTTCACAATTTTCCCAAAACGCCCCAACTGTGCTTGATTTTGCTCCTTTCTCACTCAGCCCGCCCCCCTGGCCCCTTTTAGCAAGGTTTGGGAAAATCCCCATTTTTGACTTTTTCGACACTACCGGCCCTGTCGTTTTTTAAAATGTTTGCCCACTTTGGAAAATCCTTCACAATTTTCCCAAAACGCCCCAACTGTGCTTGATTTTGCTCCTTTCTGACTCAGTCCACCCCCCTGGCCCCTTTTAGCAAGGTTTGGGAAAATCCCCATTTTTGACTTTTTCGACACTACCGGCCCTGTCTTTTTTTTCAAATTTTGCCCGGTTTGGAAAATCCTTCACAATTTTCACAAAACACCCCAACTGTGCCTGATTTTGCTCCTTTTTCACTCAGCCCCCCCCCCTCTGACCTCTTTAAGCAATGTTTGTGAAAATCCGCATTTTTGACTTTTTCGACACTACCGGCCCTGTCGTTTTTTTCAATTTTTGCCCACGTTGGAAAATCCTTCACAATTTTCCCAAAACGCCCCAACTGTGCTTGATTTTGCTCCTTTCTGACTCAGTCCGCCCCCCTGGCCCCTTTTAGCAAGTTTTGGGAAAATCCCCATTTTTGACTTTTTCGACACTACCGGCCCTGTCTTTTTTTTCAAATTTTGCCCGGTTTGGAAAATCCTTCACAATTTTCACAAAACGCCCCAACTGTGCTTGATTTTGCTCCTTTCTCACTCAGCCCGCCTGTCTGGCCCCTTTTAGCAAGGTTTGGGAAAATCCCCATTTTTGACTTTTTCGACACTACCGGCCCTGTCGTTTTTTAAAATTTTTGCCCACTTTGGAAAATCCTTCACAATTTTCCAAAAACGCCCCAACTATGCTTGATTTTGCTCCTTTCTGACTCAGTCCACCCCCCTGGCCCCTTTTAGCGAGGTTTGGGAAAATCCCCATTTTTGACTTTTTCGACACTACCGGCACTGTCTTTTATTTCAATTTTTGCCCACTTTGGAAAATCCTTCACAATTTTCACAAAACGCCCCAACTGTGCATGATTTTGATCCTTTTTCACTCAGCCTGCCTGTCTGGCCCCTTTTAGCAAGGTTTGGGAAAATCCCCATTTTTTACTTTTTCGACACTACCGGCCCTGTCGTTTTTTTAAATTTTCGCCCACTTTGGAAAATCCTTCACAATTTTCACAAAATGCCCCAACTGTGCTTGATTTTGCTCCTTTCTCACTCAGCCCGCCCCCCTGGCCCCTTTTAGCAAGGATTTGGGAAAATCCCCATTTTTGACTTTTTCGACACTACCGGCCTTGTCGTTTTTTTCAATTTTTTCCCACTTTGGAAAATCCGTCACAATTTTCACACAACGCCCCAACTGTGCTTGATTTTGCTCCTTTCTCACTCAGCCCGCCCCCCTGGCCCCTTTTAGCAAGGATTTGGGAAAATCCCCATTTTTGACTTTTTCGACACTACCGGCCCTGTCGTTTTTTTCAAATTTTGCCCGGTTTGGAAAATCCTTCACAATTTTCCCAAAACGCCCCAACTGTGCTTGATTTTGCCCCTTTCTGACTCAGTCCGCCCCCCTGGCCCCTTTTAGCAAGGTTTGGGAAAATCCCCATTTTTGACTTTTTCGACACTACCGGCCCTGTCTTTTTTTTAAAAATTTTTCCCACTTTGGAAAATCCTTCACAATTTTCTCAAAACGCCCCGACTGTGCATGATTTTGATCCTTTTTCACTCAGCCTGCCTGTCTGGCCCCTTTTAGCAAGGTTTGGGAAAATCCCCATTTTTGACTTTTTCGACACTACCGGCACTGTCTTTTTTTTCAATTTTTGCCCACTTTGGAAAATCCTTCACAATTTTCACAAAACGCCCCAACTGTGCTTGATTTTGCTCGTTTTTCACTCAGCCCGCCCCCTGGCCCCTTTTAGCAAGGTTTGGGAAAATCCCCATTTTTGACTTTTTCGACACTACCGGCACTGTCTTTTTTTTCAATTTTTGCCCACTTTGGAAAATCCTTCACAATTTTCACAAAACGCCCCAACTGTGCATGATTTTGATCCTTTTTCACTCAGCCTGCCTGTCTTGCCCCTTTTAGCAAGGTTTGGGAAAATCCCCATTTTTGATTTTTTCGACACTACCGGACCTGTCGTTTTTTTCAAATTTTGCCCGGTTTGGAAAATCCTTCACAATTTTCCCAAAACGCCCCAACTGTGCTTGATTTTGCTCCTTTCTGACTCAGTCCGCCCCCCTGGCCCCTTTTAGTAAGGTTTAGGAAAATCCCCATTTTTTACTTTTTCGACACTACCGGCCCTGTCGTTTTTTTCCAATTTTGCCCGGTTTGGAAAATCCTTCACAATTTTCCCAAAACACCCCAACTGTGCTTGATTTTGCTCCTTTCTGACTCAGTCCGCCCCCCTGGCCCCTTTTAGCAAGGTTTGGGAAAATCCGCATTTTTGACTTTTTCGACACTACCGGCCCTGTCGTTTTTTTCAATTTTTGCCCACGTTGGAAAATCCTTCACAATTTTCCCAAAACGCCCCAACTGTGCTTGATTTTGCTCCTTTCTGACTCAGTCCGCCCCCCTGGCCCCTTTTAGCAAGTTTTGGGAAAATCCCCATTTTTGACTTTTTCGACACTACCGGCCCTGTCTTTTTTTTCAAATTTTGCCCGGTTTGGAAAATCCTTCACAATTTTCACAAAACGCCCCAACTGTGCTTGATTTTGCTCCTTTTTCACTCAGCCCCCCCCCTCTGACCTCTTTAAGCAATGATTGTGAAAATCCCCATTTTTGACTTTTTCGACACTACCGGCCCTGTCGTTTTTTTCAAATTTTGCCCGGTTTGGAAAATCCTTCACAATTTTCACACAACGCCCCAACTGTGCTTGATTTTGCTCCTTTCTCACTCAGCCCGCCTGTCTGGCCCCTTTTAGCAAGGTTTGGGAAAATCCCCATTTTTGACTTTTTCGACACTACCGGCCCTGTCGTTTTTTAAAATTTTTGCCCACTTTGGAAAATCCTTCACAATTTTCCCAAAACGCCCCAACTATGCTTGATTTTGCTCCTTTCTGACTCAGTCCACCCCCCTGGCCCCTTTTAGCAAGGTTTGGGAAAATCCCCATTTTTGACTTTTTCGACACTACCGGCACTGTCTTTTTTTTCAATTTTTGCCCACTTTGGAAAATCCTTCACAATTTTCACAAAACGCCCCAACTGTGCATGATTTTGATCCTTTTTCACTCAGCCTGCCTGTCTGGCCCCTTTTAGCAAGGTTTGGGAAAATCCCCATTTTTGATTTTTTCGACACTACCGGACCTGTCGTTTTTTTCAAATTTTGCCCGGTTTGGAAAATCCTTCACAATTTTCCCAAAACGCCCCAACTGTGCTTGATTTTGCTCCTTTCTGACTCAGTCCGCCCCCCTGGCCCCTTTTAGCAAGGTTTGGGAAAATCCCCATTTTTTACATTTTCGACACTACCGGCCCTGTCGTTTTTTTCCAATTTTGCCCGGTTTGGAAATTCCTTCACAATTTTCCCAAAACGCCCCAACTGTGCTTGATTTTGCTCCTTTCTGACTCAGTCCGCCCCCTGGCCCCTTTTAGCAAGGTTTGGGAAAATCCGCATTTTTGACTTTTTCGACACTACCGGCCCTGTCGTTTTTTTCAATTTTTGCCCACGTTGGAAAATCCTTCACAATGTTCCCAAAACGCCCCAACTGTGCTTGATTTTTCTCCTTTCTGACTCAGTCCGCCCCCCTGGCCCCTTTTAGCAAGTTTTGGGAAAATCCCCATTTTTGACTATTTTGACACTACCGGCCCTGTCGTTTTTTTCAAATTTTGCCCGGTTTGGAAAATCCTTCACAATGTTCCCAAAACGCCCCAACTGTGCTTGATTTTGCTCGTTTTTCAATCAGCCCGCCCCCTGGCCCCTTTTAGCAAAGATTTGGGAAAATCCCAATTTTTGACTTTTTCGACACTACCGGACCTGTCGTTTTTTTCAAATTTTGCCCACTTTGGAAAATCCTTCACAATTTTCTCAAAACGCCCCAACTGTGCTTGATTTTGCTCCTTTCTGACTCAGTCCACCCCCTGGCACCTTTTAGCAAGGTTTGTGAAAATCCCCATTTTTGACTTTTTCGACACTACCGGCCCTGTCGTTTTTTTCAATTTTTGCCCACTTTGGAAAATCCTTCACAATTTTCACAAAACGCCCCAACTGTGCTTGATTTTGCTCCTTTTTCACCCAGCTCCCCCCCTCTGGCCTCTTTAAGCAAAGTTTGGGAAAATCCCCATTTTTGACTTTTTCGACACTACCGGCACTGTCGTTTTTTTCAAATTTTGCCCGTTTTGGAAAATCCTTCACAATTTTCCCAAAACGCCCCAACTGTGCTTGATTTTGCTCGTTTTTCAATAAGCCCGCCCCCTGGCCCCTTTTAGCAAAGATTTGGGAAAATCTGCATTTTTGACTTTTTCGACACTACCGGCCCTGTCGTTTTTTTCAAATTTTGCCCGGCTTAGAAAATCCTTCACAATTTTCCCAAAACGCCCCAACTGTGCTTGATTTTGCTCCTTTCTTACTTAGTCCGCCCCCCTGGCCCCTTTTAGCAAGGTTTTGGAAAATCCCCATTTTTGACTTTTTCGACACTACCGGACCTGTCGTTTTTTTCAAATTTTGCCCACTTTGGAAAATTCTTCACAATTTTCCCAAAACGCCCCAACTGTGCTTGATTTTGCTCGTTTTTCAATAAGCCCGCCCCCTGGCCCCTTTTAGCAAAGATTTGGAAAAATCTGCATTTTTGACTTTTTCGACACTACCGGCCATGTCGTTTTTTTCAAATTTGGCCCGGTTTGGAAAATCCTTCACAATGTTCCCAAAACGCCCCAACTGTGCTTGATTTTGCTCCTTTCTGACTCAGTCCGCCCCCCTGGCCCCTTTTAGCAAGTTTTGGGAAAATCCCCATTTTTGACTATTTTGACACTACCGGCCCTGTCGTTTTTTTCAAATTTTGCCCGGTTTGGAAAATCCTTCACAATGTTCCCAAAACGCCCCAACTGTGCTTGATTTTGCTCGTTTTTCAATCAGCCCGCCCCCTGGCCCCTTTTAGCAAAGATTTGGGAAAATCCCAATTTTTGACTTTTTCGACACTACCGGACCTGTCGTTTTTTTCAAATTTTGCCCACTTTGGAAAATCCTTCACAATTTTCTCAAAACGCCCCAACTGTGCTTGATTTTGCTCCTTTCTGACTCAGTCCACCCCCTGGCACCTTTTAGCAAGGTTTGTGAAAATCCCCATTTTTGACTTTTTCGACACTACCGGCCCTGTCGTTTTTTTCAATTTTTGCCCACTTTGGAAAATCCTTCACAATTTTCACAAAACGCCCCAACTGTGCTTGATTTTGCTCCTTTTTCACCCAGCCCCCCCCTCTGGCCTCTTTAAGCAAAGTTTGGGAAAATCCCCATTTTTGACTTTTTCGACACTACCGGCACTGTCGTTTTTTTCAAATTTTGCCCGTTTTGGAAAATCCTTCACAATTTTCCCAAAACGCCCCAACTGTGCTTGATTTTGCTCGTTTTTCAATAAGCCCGCCCCCTGGCCCCTTTTAGCAAAGATTTGGGAAAATCTGCATTTTTGACTTTTTCGACACTACCGGCCTTGTCGTTTTTTTCAAATTTTGCCCACTTTGGAAAATCCTTCACAATTTTCCCAAAACGCCCCAACTGTGCTTGATTTTGCTCCTTTCTTACTTAGTCCGCCCCCCTGGCCCCTTTTAGCAAGGTTTTGGAAAATCCCCATTTTTGACTTTTTCGACACTACCGGACCTGTCGTTTTTTTCAAATTTTGCCCACTTTGGAAAATCCTTCACAATTTTCTCAAAACGCCCCAACTGTGCTTGATTTTGCTCCTTTCTGACTCAGTCCACCCCCTGGCACCTTTTAGCAAGGTTTGTGAAAATCCCCATTTTTGACTTTTTCGACACTACCGGCCCTGTCGTTTTTTTCAATTTTTGCCCACTTTGGAAAATCCTTCACAATTTTCACAAAACGCCCCAACTGTGCTTGATTTTGCTCCTTTTTCACCCAGCCCCCCCCTCTGGCCTCTTTAAGCAAAGTTTGGGAAAATCCCCATTTTTGACTTTTTCGACACTACCGGCACTGTCGTTTTTTTCAAATTTTGCCCGTTTTGGAAAATCCTTCACAATTTTCCCAAAACGCCCCAACTGTGCTTGATTTTGCTCGTTTTTCAATAAGCCCGCCCCCTGGCCCCTTTTAGCAAAGATTTGGGAAAATCTGCATTTTTGACTTTTTCGACACTACCGGCCTTGTCGTTTTTTTTAATTTTTGCCCACTTTGGAAAATCCTTCACAATTTTCCCAAAACGCCCCAACTGTGCTTGATTTTGCTCCTTTCTGACTCAGTCCGCCCCCTGGCCCCTTTTAGCAAGGTTTGGGAAAATCCGCATTTTTGACTTTTTCGACACTACCGGCCCTGTCGTTTTTTTCAATTTTTGCCCACGTTGGAAAATCCTTCACAATGTTCCCAAAACGCCCCAACTGTGCTTGATTTTGCTCCTTTCTGACTCAGTCCGCCCCCCTGGCCCCTTTTAGCAAGTTTTGGGAAAATCCCCATTTTTGACTATTTTGACACTACCGGCCCTGTCGTTTTTTTCAAATTTTGCCCGGTTTGGAAAATCCTTCACAATGTTCCCAAAACGCCCCAACTGTGCTTGATTTTGCTCGTTTTTCAATCAGCCCGCCCCCTGGCCCCTTTTAGCAAAGATTTGGGAAAATCCCAATTTTTGACTTTTTCGACACTACCGGACCTGTCGTTTTTTTCAAATTTTGCCCACTTTGGAAAATCCTTCACAATTTTCTCAAAACGCCCCAACTGTGCTTGATTTTGCTCCTTTCTGACTCAGTCCACCCCCTGGCACCTTTTAGCAAGGTTTGTGAAAATCCCCATTTTTGACTTTTTCGACACTACCGGCCCTGTCGTTTTTTTTCAATTTTTGCCCACTTTGGAAAATCCTTCACAATTTTCCCAAAACGCCCCAACTGTGCTTGATTTTGCTCGTTTTTCAATAAGCCCGCCCCCTGGCCCCTTTTAGCAAAGATTTTGGAAAATCCCCATTTTTGACTTTTTCGACACTACCGGCCTTGTCGTTTTTTTTAATTTTTGCCCACTTTGGAAAATCCTTCACAATTTTCCCAAAACGCCCCAACTGTGCTTGATTTTGCTCCTTTCTGACTCAGTCCGCCCCCCTGGCCCCTTTTAGCAAGGTTTGGGAAAATCCCCATTTTTGATTTTTTCGACACTACCGGACCTGTCGTTTTTTTCAAATTTTGCCCACTTTGGAAAATCCTTCACAATTTTCCCAAAACGCCCCAACTGTGCTTGATTTTGCTCCTTTCTGACTCAGTCCGCCCCCCTGGCCCCTTTTAGCAAGGTTTGGGAAAATCCCCATTTTTGATTTTTTCGACACTACCGGACCTGTCGTTTTTTTCAAATTTTGCCCGGTTTGGAAAATCCTTCACAATTTTCCCAAAACGCCCCAACTGTGCTTGATTTTGCTCCTTTCTGACTCAGTCCGCCCCCCTGGCACCTTTTAGCAAGGTTTGGGAAAATCCCCATTTTTTACATTTTCGACACTACCGGCCCTGTCGTTTTTTTCCAATTTTGCCCGGTTTGGAAATTCCTTCACAATTTTCCCAAAACGCCCCAACTGTGCTTGATTTTGCTCCTTTCTGACTCAGTCCGCCCCCTGGCCCCTTTTAGCAAGGTTTGGGAAAATCCGCATTTTTGACTTTTTCGACACTACCGGCCCTGTCGTTTTTTTCAATTTTTGCCCACGTTGGAAAATCCTTCACAATGTTCCCAAAACGCCCCAACTGTGCTTGATTTTGCTCCTTTCTGACTCAGTCCGCCCCCCTGGCCCCTTTTAGCAAGTTTTGGGAAAATCCCCATTTTTGACTATTTTGACACTACCGGCCCTGTCGTTTTTTTCAAATTTTGCCCGGTTTGGAAAATCCTTCACAATGTTCCCAAAACGCCCCAACTGTGCTTGATTTTGCTCGTTTTTCAATCAGCCCGCCCCCTGGCCCCTTTTAGCAAAGATTTGGGAAAATCCCAATTTTTGACTTTTTCGACACTACCGGACCTGTCGTTTTTTTCAAATTTTGCCCACTTTGGAAAATCCTTCACAATTTTCTCAAAACGCCCCAACTGTGCTTGATTTTGCTCCTTTCTGACTCAGTCCACCCCCTGGCACCTTTTAGCAAGGTTTGTGAAAATCCCCATTTTTGACTTTTTCGACACTACCGGCCCTGTCGTTTTTTTCAATTTTTGCCCACTTTGGAAAATCCTTCACAATTTTCCCAAAACGCCCCAACTGTGCTTGATTTTGCTCGTTTTTCAATAAGCCCGCCCCCTGGCCCCTTTTAGCAAAGATTTGGGAAAATCTGCATTTTTGACTTTTTCGACACTACCGGCCTTGTCGTTTTTTTTAATTTTTGCCCACTTTGGAAAATCCTTCACAATTTTCCCAAAACGCCCCAACTGTGCTTGATTTTGCTCCTTTCTGACTCAGTCCGCCCCCCTGGCCCCTTTTAGCAAGGTTTGGGAAAATCCCCATTTTTGACTTTTTCGACACTACCGGACCTGTCGTTTTTTTCAAATTTTTCCCGGTTTGGAAAATCCTTCACAATTTTCCCAAAACGCCCCAACTGTGCTTGATTTTGCTCCTTTCTGACTCAGTCCGCCCCCCTGGCCCCTTTTAGCAAGGTTTGGGAAAATCCCCATTTTTGATTTTTTCGACACTACCGGACCTGTCGTTTTTTTCAAATTTTGCCCGGTTTGGAAAATCCTTCACAATTTTCCCAAAACGCCCCAACTGTGCTTGATTTTGCTCCTTTCTGACTCAGTCCGCCCCCCTGGCCCCTTTTAGCAAGGTTTGGGAAAATCCCCATTTTTTACATTTTCGACACTACCGGCCCTGTCTTTTTTTTCCAATTTTGCCCGGTTTGGAAATTCCTTCACAATTTTCCCAAAACGCCCCAACTGTGCTTGATTTTGCTCCTTTCTGACTCAGTCCGCCCCCTGGCCCCTTTTAGCAAGGTTTGGGAAAATCCGCATTTTTGACTTTTTCGACACTACCGGCCCTGTCGTTTTTTTCAATTTTTGCCCACGTTGGAAAATCCTTCACAATGTTCCCAAAACGCCCCAACTGTGCTTGATTTTGCTCCTTTCTGACTCAGTCCGCCCCCCTGGCCCCTTTTAGCAAGTTTTGGGAAAATCCCCATTTTTGACTATTTTGACACTACCGGCCCTGTCGTTTTTTTCAAATTTTGCCCGGTTTGGAAAATCCTTCACAATGTTCCCAAAACGCCCCAACTGTGCTTGATTTTGCTCGTTTTTCAATCAGCCCGCCCCCTGGCCCCTTTTAGCAAAGATTTGGGAAAATCCCAATTTTTGACTTTTTCGACACTACCGGACCTGTCGTTTTTTTCAAATTTTGCCCACTTTGGAAAATCCTTCACAATTTTCTCAAAACGCCCCAACTGTACTTGATTTTGCTCCTTTCTGACTCAGTCCACCCCCTGGCACCTTTTAGCAAGGTTTGTGAAAATCCCCATTTTTGACTTTTTCGACACTACCGGCCCTGTCGTTTTTTTCAATTTTTGCCCACTTTGGAAAATCCTTCACAATTTTCACAAAACGCCCCAACTGTGCTTGATTTTGCTCCTTTTTCACCCAGCCCCCCCCTCTGGCCTCTTTAAGCAAAGTTTGGGAAAATCCCCATTTTTGACTTTTTCGACACTACCGGCACTGTCGTTTTTTTCAAATTTTGCCCGTTTTGGAAAATCCTTCACAATTTTCCCAAAACGCCCCAACTGTGCTTGATTTTGCTCGTTTTTCAATAAGCCCGCCCCCTGGCCCCTTTTAGCAAAGATTTGGGAAAATCTGCATTTTTGACTTTTTCGACACTACCGGCCCTGTCGTTTTTTTCAAATTTTGCCCGGCTTAGAAAATCCTTCACAATTTTCCCAAAACGCCCCAACTGTGCTTGATTTTGCTCCTTTCTTACTTAGTCCGCCCCCCTGGCCCCTTTTAGCAAGGTTTTGGAAAATCCCCATTTTTGACTTTTTCGACACTACCGGACCTGTCGTTTTTTTCAAATTTTGCCCACTTTGGAAAATCCTTCACAATTTTCCCAAAACGCCCCAACTGTGCTTGATTTTGCTCGTTTTTCAATAAGCCCGCCCCCTGGCCCCTTTTAGCAAAGATTTGGAAAAATCTGCATTTTTGACTTTTTCGACACTACCGGCCATGTCGTTTTTTTCAAATTTTTCCCGGTTTGGAAAATCCTTCACAATTTTCCCAAAACGCCCCAACTGTGCTTGATTTTGCTCCTTTCTTACTTAGTCCGCCCCCCTGGCCCCTTATAGCAAGGTTTTGGAAAATCCCCATTTTTGACTTTTTCGACACTACCGGACCTGTCGTTTTTTTCAAATTTTGCCCACTTTGGAAAATCCTTCACAATTTTCTCAAAACGCCCCAACTGTGCTTGATTTTGCTCCTTTCTGACTCAGTCCACCCCCTGGCACCTTTTAGCAAGGTTTGTGAAAATCCCCATTTTTGACTTTTTCGACACTACCGGCCCTGTCGTTTTTTTCAATTTTTGCCCACTTTGGAAAATCCTTCACAATTTTCACAAAACGCCCCAACTGTGCTTGATTTTGCTCCTTTTTCACCCAGCCCCCCCCTCTGGCCTCTTTAAGCAAAGTTTGGGAAAATCCCCATTTTTGACTTTTTCGACACTACCGGCACTGTCGTTTTTTTCAAATTTTGCCCGTTTTGGAAAATCCTTCACAATTTTCCCAAAACGCCCCAACTGTGCTTGATTTTGCTCGTTTTTCAATAAGCCCGCCCCCTGGCCCCTTTTAGAAAAGATTTGGGAAAATCTGCATTTTTGACTTTTTCGACACTACCGGCCCTGTCGTTTTTTTCAAATTTTGCCCGGCTTAGAAAATCCTTCACAATTTTCCCAAAACGCCCCAACTGTGCTTGATTTTGCTCCTTTCTTACTTAGTCCGCCCCCCTGGCCCCTTTTAGCAAGGTTTTGGAAAATCCCCATTTTTGACTTTTTCGACACTACCGGACCTGTCGTTTTTTTCAAATTTTGCCCACTTTGGAAA
This sequence comes from Scomber scombrus, assembly GCF_963691925.1. NCBI lineage: Eukaryota > Metazoa > Chordata > Actinopteri > Scombriformes > Scombridae > Scomber > Scomber scombrus. The sequence continues at coordinate 29,248,942 of NC_084985.1, read as the reverse complement.
ATCCTTCACAATTTTCCCAAAACGCCCCAACTGTGCTTGATTTTGCTCGTTTTTCAATAAGCCCGCCCCCTGGCCCCTTTTAGCAAAGATTTGGAAAAATCTGCATTTTTGACTTTTTCGACACTACCGGCCATGTCGTTTTTTTCAAATTTTTCCCGGTTTGGAAAATCCTTCACAATTTTCCCAAAACGCCCCAACTGTGCTTGATTTTGCTCCTTTCTTACTTAGTCCGCCCCCCTGGCCCCTTATAGCAAGGTTTTGGAAAATCCCCATTTTTGACTTTTTCGACACTACCGGACCTGTCGTTTTTTTCAAATTTTGCCCACTTTGGAAAATCCTTCACAATTTTCTCAAAACGCCCCAACTGTGCTTGATTTTGCTCCTTTCTGACTCAGTCCACCCCCTGGCACCTTTTAGCAAGGTTTGTGAAAATCCCCATTTTTGACTTTTTCGACACTACCGGCCCTGTCGTTATTTTCAATTTTTGCCCACTTTGGAAAATCCTTCACAATTTTCACAAAACGCCCCAACTGTGCTTGATTTTGCTCCTTTTTCACCCAGCCCCCCCCCTCTGGCCTCTTTAAGCAAGGTTTGTGAAAATCCCCATTTTTGACTTTTTCGACACTACCGGCCCTGTCGTTTTTTTCAAATTTTGCCCGTTTTGGAAAATCCTTCACAATTTTCCCAAAACGCCCCAACTGTGCTTGATTTTGCTCGTTTTTCAATAAGCCCGCCCCCTGGCCCCTTTTAGCAAAGATTTGGGAAAATCTGCATTTTTGACTTTTTCGACACTACCGGCCCTGTCGTTTTTTTCAAATTTTGCCCGGCTTAGAAAATCCTTCACAATTTTCCCAAAACGCCCCAACTGTGCTTGATTTTGCTCCTTTCTTACTTAGTCCGCCCCCCTGGCCCCTTTTAGCAAGGTTTTGGAAAATCCCCATTTTTGACTTTTTCGACACTACCGGACCTGTCGTTTTTTTCAAATTTTGCCCACTTTGGAAAATCCTTCACAATTTTCCCAAAACGCCCCAACTGTGCTTGATTTTGCTCGTTTTTCAATAAGCCCGCCCCCTGGCCCCTTTTAGCAAAGATTTGGAAAAATCTGCATTTTTGACTTTTTCGACACTACCGGCCATGTCGTTTTTTTCAAATTTTTCCGGTGTGGAAATTCCTTCACAATTTTCCCAAAACGCCCCAACTGTGCTTGATTTTGCTCCTTTCTTACTTAGTCCGCCCCCCTGGCCCCTTATAGCAAGGTTTGGGAAAATCCCCATTTTTGACTTTTTCGACACTACCGGCACTGTCGTTTTTTTCAAATTTTGTCCGTTTTGGAAAATCCTTCACAATTTTCCCAAAACGCCCCAACTGTGCTTGATTTTGCTCGTTTTTCAATAAGCCCGCCCCCTGGCCCCTTTTAGCAAAGATTTGGGAAAATCTGCATTTTTGACTTTTTCGACACTACCGGCCCTGTCTTTTTTTCAAATTTTGCCCGGTTTGGAAAATCCTTCACAATTTTCTCAAAACGCCCCAACTGTGCTTGATTTTGCTCATTTCTGACTCAGTCCGCCCCCTTGGCCCCTTTTAGCAAGGTTTGGGAAAATCCGCATTTTTGACTTTTTCGACACTACCGGCCCTGTCGTTTTTTTCAATTTTTGCCCACTTTGGAAAATCCTTCACAATTTTCCCAAAACGCCCCAACTGTGCTTGATTTTGCTCGTTTTTCAATAAGCCCGCCCCCTGGCCCCTTTTAGCAAAGATTTGGGAAAATCTGCATTTTTGACTTTTTCGACAATACCGGTCCTGTCGTTTTTTTCAAATTTTGCCCGGTTTGGAAAATCCTTCACAATTTTCACAAAACGCCCCAACTGTGCTTGATTTTGCTCGTTTTTCACTCAGCCCGCCCCCTGGCCCCTTTTAGCAAGGTTTGGGAAAATCCCCATTTTTGACTTTTTCGACACTACCGGCCCTGTCTTTTTTTTCAAATTTTGCCCGGTTTGGAAAATCCTTCACAATTTTCACACAACGCCCCAACTGTGCTTGATTTTGCTCCTTTCTGACTCAGTCCGCCCCCCTGGCCCCTTTTAGCAAGGTTTGGGAAAATCCGCATTGTTGACTTTTTCGACAATACCGGTCCTGTCGTTTTTTTCAAATTTTGCCCGGTTTGGAAAATCCTTCACAATTTTCACAAAACGCCCCAACTGTGCTTGATTTTGCTCCTTTTTCACTCAGCCCCCCCCCTCTGGCCTCTTTAAGCAAAGTTTGTGAAAATCCCCATTTTTGACTTTTTCGACACTACCGGCCCTGTCTTTTTTTTCAAATTTTGCCCGGTTTGGAAAATCCTTCACAATTTTCACAAAACGCCCCAACTGTGCTTGATTTTGCTCGTTTTTCACTCAGCCCGCCCCCTGGCCCCTTTTAGCAAGGTTTGGGAAAATCCCCATTTTTGACTTTTTCGACACTACCGGCCCTGTCGTTTTTTCAAATTTTTGCCCACTTTGGAAAATCCTTCACAATTTCCCAAAACGCCCCAACTGTGCTTGATTTTGCTCCTTTCTGACTCAGTCCGCCCCCCTGGCCCCTTTTAGCAAGGTTTGGGAAAATCCGCATTTTTGACTTTTTCGACACTATCGGCCCTGTCTTTTTTTTCAAATTTTGCCCGGTTTGGAAAATCGTTCACAATTTTCACAAAACTCCCCAACTGTGCTTGATTTTGCTCATTTCTGACTCAGTCCGCCCCCCTAGCCCTTTTTAGCAAGGTTTGGGAAAATCCGCATTTTTGACTTTTTCGACACTACCGGCCCTGTCTTTTTTTTCAAATTTTGCCCGGTTTGGAAAATCCTTCACAATTTTCACAAAACGCCCCAACTGTGCTTGATTTTGCTCGTTTTTCACTCAGTCCGCCCCCTGGCCCCTTTTAGCAAGGTTTGTGAAAATCCCCATTTTTGACTTTTTCGACACTACCGGCCCTGTCGTTTTTTTTCAATTTTTGCCCACTTTGGAAAATCCTTCACAATTTTCCCAAAACGCCCCAACTGTGCTTGATTTTGCTCCTTTCTGACTCAGTCCGCCCCCCTGGCCCCTTTTAGCAAGGTTTGGGAAAATCCCCATTTTTGACTTTTTCGACACTACCGGCCCTGTCGTTTTTTCAAATTTTTGCCCACTTTGGAAAATCCTTCACAATTTCCCTAAACGCCCCAACTGTGCTTGATTTTGCTCCTTTCTGACTCAGTCCGCCCCCCTGGCCCCTTTTAGCAAGGTTTGGGAAAATCCGCATTTTTGACTTTTTCGACACTACCGGCCCTGTCTTTTTTTTCAAATTTTGCCCGGTTTGGAAAATCCTTCACAATTTTCACACAACGCCCCAACTGTGCTTGATTTTGCTCCTTTCTGACTCAGTCCGCCCCCCTGGCCCCTTTTAGCAAGGTTTGGGAAAATCCGCATTGTTGACTTTTTCGACAATACCGGTCCTGTCGTTTTTTTCAAATTTTGCCCGGTTTGGAAAATCCTTCACAATTTTCACAAAACGCCCCAACTGTGCTTGATTTTGCTCCTTTTTCACTCAGCCCCCCCCCTCTGGCCTCTTTAAGCAAAGTTTGTGAAAATCCCCATTTTTGACTTTTTCGACACTACCGGCCCTGTCTTTTTTTTCAAATTTTGCCCGGTTTGGAAAATCCTTCACAATTTTCACAAAACGCCCCAACTGTGCTTGATTTTGCTCATTTCTGACTCAGTCCGCCCCCCTGGCCCCTTTTAGCAAGGTTTGGGAAAATCCCCATTTTTGACTTTTTCGACACTACCGGCCCTGTCGTTTTTTTCAAATTTTGCTCGGTTTGTAAAATCCTTCACAATTTTCACAAAACGCCCCAACTGTGCTTGATTTTGCTCATTTCTGACTCAGTCCGCCCCCCTGGCCCCTTTTAGCAAGGTTTGGGAAAATCCCCATTTTTGACTTTTTCGACACTACCGGCCCTGTCGTTTTTTCAAATTTTGCCCGGTTTGTAAAATCCTTCACAGTTTTCACAAAACGCCCCAACTGTGCTTGATTTTGCTCCTTTCTGACTCAGTCCGCCCCCCTGGCCCCTTTTAGCAAGGTTTGGGAAAATCCCCATTTTTGACTTTTTCGACACTACCGGCCCTGTCGTTTTTTCAAATTTTTGCCCACTTTGGAAAATCCTTCACAATTTCCCAAAACGCCCCAACTGTGCTTGATTTTGCTCCTTTCTGACTCAGTCCGCCCCCCTGGCCCCTTTTAGCAAGGTTTGGGAAAATCCCCATTTTTGACTTTTTCGACACTATCGGCCCTGTCTTTTTTTTCAAATTTTGCCCGGTTTGGAAAATCGTTCACAATTTTCACAAAACTCCCCAACTGTGCTTGATTTTGCTCATTTCTGACTCAGTCCGCCCCCCTAGCCCTTTTTAGCAAGGTTTGGGAAAATCCGCATTTTTGACTTTTTCGACAATACCGGTCCTGTCGTTTTTTTCAAATTTTGCCCGGTTTGGAAAATCCTTCACAATTTTCACAAAACGCCCCAACTGTGCTTGATTTTGCTCCTTTTTCACTCAGCCCCCCCCCTCTGGCCTCTTTAAGCAAATTTTGTGAAAATCCCCATTTTTGACTTTTTCGACACTACCGGCCCTGTCTTTTTTTTCAAATTTTGCCCGGTTTGGAAAATCCTTCACAATTTTCACAAAACGCCCCAACTGTGCTTGATTTTGCTCGTTTTTCACTCAGTCCGCCCCCTGGCCCCTTTTAGCAAGGTTTGGGAAAATCCCCATTTTTGACTTTTTCGACACTACCGGCCCTGTCGTTTTTTTTCAATTTTTGCCCACTTTGGAAAATCCTTCACAATTTTCCCAAAACGCCCCAACTGTGCTTGATTTTGCTCCTTTCTGACTCAGTCCGCCCCCCTGGCCCCTTTTAGCAAGGTTTGGGAAAATCCCCATTTTTGACTTTTTCGACACTACCGGCCCTGTCGTTTTTTCAAATTTTTGCCCACTTTGGAAAATCCTTCACAATTTCCCAAAACGCCCCAACTGTGCTTGATTTTGCTCCTTTCTGACTCAGTCCGCCCCCCTGGCCCCTTTTAGCAAGGTTTGGGAAAATCCGCATTTTTGACTTTTTCGACACTACCGGCCCTGTCTTTTTTTTCAAATTTTGCCCGGTTTGGAAAATCGTTCACAATTTTCAGAAAACTCCCCAACTGTGCTTGATTTTGCTCATTTCTGATTCAGTCCGCCCCCCTAGCCCCTTTTAGCAAGGTTTGGGAAAATCCGCAATTTTGACTTTTTCGACAATACCGGTCCTGTCGTTTTTTTCAAATTTTGCCCGGTTTGGAAAATCCTTCACAATTTTCACAAAACGCCCCAACTGTGCTTGATTTTGCTCGTTTTTCACTCAGCCCGCCCCCTGGCCCCTTTTAGCAAGGTTTGGGAAAATCCCCATTTTTGACTTTTTCGACACTACCGGCCCTGTCTTTTTTTTCAAATTTTGCCCGGTTTGGAAAATCCTTCACAATTTTCACACAACGCCCCAACTGTGCTTGATTTTGCTCCTTTCTGACTCAGTCCGCCCCCCTGGCCCCTTTTAGCAAGGTTTGGGAAAATCCGCATTGTTGACTTTTTCGACAATACCGGTCCTGTCGTTTTTTTCAAATTTTGCCCGGTTTGGAAAATCCTTCACAATATTCACAAAACGCCCCAACTGTGCTTGATTTTGCTCCTTTCTGACTCAGTCCGCCCCCCTGGCCCCTTTTAGCAAGGTTTGGGAAAATCCCCATTTTTGACTTTTTCGACACTACCGGCCCTGTCGTTTTTTTCAAATTTTGCTCGGTTTGTAAAATCCTTCACAATTTTCACAAAACGCCCCAACTGTGCTTGATTTTGCTCCTTTCTGACTCAGTCCGCCCCCCTGGCCCCTTTTAGCAAGGTTTGGGAAAATCCCCATTTTTGACTTTTTCGACACTACCGGCCCTGTCGTTTTTTCAAATTTTGCCCGGTTTGTAAAATCCTTCACAGTTTTCACAAAACGCCCCAACTGTGCTTGATTTTGCTCCTTTCTGACTCAGTCCGCCCCCCTGGCCCCTTTTAGCAAGGTTTGGGAAAATCCGCATTTTTGACTTTTTCGACACTATCGGCCCTGTCTTTTTTTTCAAATTTTGCCCGGTTTGGAAAATCGTTCACAATTTTCACAAAACTCCCCAACTGTGCTTGATTTTGCTCATTTCTGACTCAGTCCGCCCCCCTAGCCCTTTTTAGCAAGGTTTTGGAAAATCCGCATTTTTGACTTTTTCGACAATACCGGTCCTGTCGTTTTTTTCAAATTTTGCCCGGTTTGGAAAATCCTTCACAATTTTCACAAAACGCCCCAACTGTGCTTGATTTTGCTCCTTTTTCACTCAGCCCCCCCCCTCTGGCCTCTTTAAGCAAATTTTGTGAAAATCCCCATTTTTGACTTTTTCGACACTACCGGCCCTGTCGTTTTTTTTCAATTTTTGCCCACTTTGGAAAATCCTTCACAATTTCCCAAAACGCCCCAACTGTGCTTGATTTTGCTCCTTTCTGACTCAGTCCGCCCCCCTGGCCCCTTTTAGCAAGGTTTGGGAAAATCCGCATTTTTGACTTTTTCGACACTACCGGCCCTGTCTTTTTTTTCAAATTTTGCCCGGTTTGGAAAATCGTTCACAATTTTCAGAAAGCTCCCCAACTGTGCTTGATTTTGCTCATTTCTGATTCAGTCCGCCCCCCTAGCCCCCTTTAGCAAGGTTTGGGAAAATCCGCATTTTTGACTTTTTCGACAATACCGGTCCTGTCGTTTTTTTCAAATTTTGCCCGGTTTGGAAAATCCTTCACAATTTTCACAAAACGCCCCAACTGTGCTTGATTTTGCTCCTTTTTCACTCAGCCCCCCCCTCTGGCCTCTTTAAGCAAAGTTTGTGAAAATCCCCATTTTTGACTTTTTCGACACTACCGGCCCTGTCTTTTTTTTCAAATTTTGCCCGGTTTGGAAAATCCTTCACAATTTTCACAAAACGCCCCAACTGTGCTTGATTTTGCTCATTTCTGACTCAGTCCGCCCCCCTGGCCCCTTTTAGCAAGGTTTGGGAAAATCCCCATTTTTGACTTTTTCGACACTACCGGCCCTGTCGTTTTTTTCAAATTTTGCTCGGTTTGTAAAATCCTTCACAATTTTCACAAAACGCCCCAACTGTGCTTGATTTTGCTCCTTTCTGACTCAGTCCGCCCCCCTGGCCCCTTTTAGCAAGGTTTGGGAAAATCCCCATTTTTGACTTTTTCGACACTACCGGCCCTGTCGTTTTTTTCAAATTTTGCTCGGTTTGTAAAATCCTTCACAATTTTCACAAAACGCCCCAACTGTGCTTGATTTTGCTCCTTTCTGACTCAGTCCGCCCCCCTGGCCCCTTTTAGCAAGGTTTGGGAAAATCCCCATTTTTGACTTTTTCGACACTACCGGCCCTGTCGTTTTTTCAAATTTTGCCCGGTTTGTAAAATCCTTCACAGTTTTCACAAAACGCCCCAACTGTGCTTGATTTTGCTCCTTTCTGACTCAGTCCGCCCCCCTGGCCCCTTTTAGCAAGGTTTGGGAAAATCCCCATTTTTGACTTTTTCGACACTACCGGCCCTGTCGTTTTTTCAAATTTTTGCCCACTTTGGAAAATCCTTCACAATTTCCCAAAACGCCCCAACTGTGCTTGATTTTGCTCCTTTCTGACTCAGTCCGCCCCCCTGGCCCCTTTTAGCAAGGTTTGGGAAAATCCCCATTTTTGACTTTTTCGACACTATCGGCCCTGTCTTTTTTTTCAAATTTTGCCCGGTTTGGAAAATCGTTCACAATTTTCACAAAACTCCCCAACTGTGCTTGATTTTGCTCATTTCTGACTCAGTCCGCCCCCCTAGCCCTTTTTAGCAAGGTTTGGGAAAATCCGCATTTTTGACTTTTTCGACAATACCGGTCCTGTCGTTTTTTTCAAATTTTGCCCGGTTTGGAAAATCCTTCACAATTTTCACAAAACGCCCCAACTGTGCTTGATTTTGCTCCTTTTTCACTCAGCCCCCCCCCTCTGGCCTCTTTAAGCAAATTTTGTGAAAATCCCCATTTTTGACTTTTTCGACACTACCAGCCCTGTGTTTTTTTTCAAATTTTGCCCGGTTTGGAAAATCCTTCACAATTTTCACAAAACGCCCCAACTGTGCTTGATTTTGCTCGTTTTTCACTCAGTCCGCCCCCTGGCCCCTTTTAGCAAGGTTTGGGAAAATCCCCATTTTTGACTTTTTCGACACTACCGGCCCTGTCGTTTTTTTTCAATTTTTGCCCACTTTGGAAAATCCTTCACAATTTTCCCAAAACGCCCCAACTGTGCTTGATTTTGCTCCTTTCTGACTCAGTCCGCCCCCCTGGCCCCTTTTAGCAAGGTTTGGGAAAATCCGCATTTTTGACTTTTTCGACACTACCGGCCCTGTCTTTTTTTTCAAATTTTGCCCGGTTTGGAAAATCGTTCACAATTTTCAGAAAACTCCCCAACTGTGCTTGATTTTGCTCATTTCTGATTCAGTCCGCCCCCCTAGCCCCTTTTAGCAAGGTTTGGGAAAATCCGCAATTTTGACTTTTTCGACAATACCGGTCCTGTCGTTTTTTTCAAATTTTGCCCGGTTTGGAAAATCCTTCACAATTTTCACAAAACGCCCCAACTGTGCTTGATTTTGCTCGTTTTTCACTCAGCCCGCCCCCTGGCCCCTTTTAGCAAGGTTTGGGAAAATCCCCATTTTTGACTTTTTCGACACTACCGGCCCTGTCTTTTTTTTCAAATTTTGCCCGGTTTGGAAAATCCTTCACAATTTTCACACAACGCCCCAACTGTGCTTGATTTTGCTCCTTTCTGACTCAGTCCGCCCCCCTGGCCCCTTTTAGCAAGGTTTGGGAAAATCCGCATTGTTGACTTTTTCGACAATACCGGTCCTGTCGTTTTTTCAAATTTTGCCCGGTTTGGAAAATCCTTCACAATATTCACAAAACGCCCCAACTGTGCTTGATTTTGCTCCTTTCTGACTCAGTCCGCCCCCCTGGCCCCTTTTAGCAAGGTTTGGGAAAATCCCCATTTTTGACTTTTTCGACACTACCGGCCCTGTCGTTTTTTTCAAATTTTGCTCGGTTTGTAAAATCCTTCACAATTTTCACAAAACGCCCCAACTGTGCTTGATTTTGCTCCTTTCTGACTCAGTCCGCCCCCCTGGCCCCTTTTAGCAAGGTTTGGGAAAATCCCCATTTTTGACTTTTTCGACACTACCGGCCCTGTCGTTTTTTCAAATTTTGCCCGGTTTGTAAAATCCTTCACAGTTTTCACAAAACGCCCCAACTGTGCTTGATTTTGCTCCTTTCTGACTCAGTCCGCCCCCCTGGCCCCTTTTAGCAAGGTTTGGGAAAATCCGCATTTTTGACTTTTTCGACACTATCGGCCCTGTCTTTTTTTTCAAATTTTGCCCGGTTTGGAAAATCGTTCACAATTTTCACAAAACTCCCCAACTGTGCTTGATTTTGCTCATTTCTGACTCAGTCCGCCCCCCTAGCCCTTTTTAGCAAGGTTTGGGAAAATCCGCATTTTTGACTTTTTCGACAATACCGGTCCTGTCGTTTTTTTCAAATTTTGCCCGGTTTGGAAAATCCTTCACAATTTTCACAAAACGCCCCAACTATGCTTGATTTTGCTCCTTTTTCACTCAGCCCCCCCCCTCTGGCCTCTTTAAGCAAATTTTGTGAAAATCCCCATTTTTGACTTTTTCGACACTACCGGCCCTGTCTTTTTTTTCAAATTTTGCCCGGTTTGGAAAATCCTTCACAATTTTCACAAAACGCCCCAACTGTGCTTGATTTTGCTCGTTTTTCACTCAGTCCGCCCCCTGGCCCCTTTTAGCAAGGTTTGGGAAAATCCCCATTTTTGACTTTTTCGACACTACCGGCCCTGTCGTTTTTTTTCAATTTTTGCCCACTTTGGAAAATCCTTCACAATTTTCCCAAAACGCCCCAACTGTGCTTGATTTTGCTCCTTTCTGACTCAGTCCGCCCCCCTGGCCCCTTTTAGCAAGGTTTGGGAAAATCCCCATTTTTGACTTTTTCGACACTACCGGCCCTGTCGTTTTTTCAAATTTTTGCCCACTTTGGAAAATCCTTCACAATTTCCCAAAACGCCCCAACTGTGCTTGATTTTGCTCCTTTCTGACTCATTCCGCCCCCCTGGCCCCTTTTAGCAAGGTTTGGGAAAATCCGCATTTTTGACTTTTTCGACACTACCGGCCCTGTCTTTTTTTTCAAATTTTGCCCGGTTTGGAAAATCGTTCACAATTTTCAGAAAGCTCCCCAACTGTGCTTGATTTTGCTCATTTCTGATTCAGTCCGCCCCCCTAGCCCCTTTTAGCAAGGTTTGGGAAAATCCGCATTTTTGACTTTTTCGACAATACCGGTCCTGTCGTTTTTTTCAAATTTTGCCCGGTTTGGAAAATCCTTCACAATTTTCACAAAACGCCCCAACTGTGCTTGATTTTGCTCGTTTTTCACTCAGCCCGCCCCCTGGCCCCTTTTAGCAAGGTTTGGGAAAATCCCCATTTTTGACTTTTTTGACACTACCGGCCCTGTCTTTTTTTTCAAATTTTGCCCGGTTTGGAAAATCCTTCACAATTTTCACACAACGCCCCAACTGTGCTTGATTTTGCTCCTTTCTGACTCAGTCCGCCCCCCTGGCCCCTTTTAGCAAGGTTTGGGAAAATCCGCATTGTTGACTTTTTCGACAATACCGGTCCTGTCGTTTTTTTCAAATTTTGCCCGGTTTGGAAAATCCTTCACAATTTTCACAAAACGCCCCAACTGTGCTTGATTTTGCTCCTTTTTCACTCAGCCCCCCCCCTCTGGCCTCTTTAAGCAAAGTTTGTGAAAATCCCCATTTTTGACTTTTTCGACACTACCGGCCCTGTCTTTTTTTTCAAATTTTGCCCGGTTTGGAAAATCCTTCACAATTTTCACAAAACGCCCCAACTGTGCTTGATTTTGCTCATTTCTGACTCAGTCCGCCCCCCTGGCCCCTTTTAGCAAGGTTTGGGAAAATCCCCATTTTTGACTTTTTCGACACTACCGGCCCTGTCGTTTTTTTCAAATTTTGCTCGGTTTGTAAAATCCTTCACAATTTTCACAAAACGCCCCAACTGTGCTTGATTTTGCTCCTTTCTGACTCAGTCCGCCCCCCTGGCCCCTTTTAGCAAGGTTTGGGAAAATCCCCATTTTTGACTTTTTCGACACTACCGGCCCTGTCGTTTTTTCAAATTTTGCCCGGTTTGTAAAATCCTTCACAGTTTTCACAAAACGCCCCAACTGTGCTTGATTTTGCTCCTTTCTGACTCAGTCCGCCCCCCTGGCCCCTTTTAGCAAGGTTTGGGAAAATCCCCATTTTTGACTTTTTCGACACTACCGGCCCTGTCGTTTTTTCAAATTTTTGCCCACTTTGGAAAATCCTTCACAATTTCCCAAAACGCCCCAACTGTGCTTGATTTTGCTCCTTTCTGACTCAGTCCGCCCCCCTGGCCCCTTTTAGCAAGGTTTGGGAAAATCCGCATTTTTTGACTTTTTCGACACTATCGGCCCTGTCTTTTTTTTCAAATTTTGCCCGGTTTGGAAAATCGTTCACAATTTTCACAAAACTCCCCAACTGTGCTTGATTTTGCTCATTTCTGACTCAGTCCGCCCCCCTAGCCCTTTTTAGCAAGGTTTGGGAAAATCCGCATTTTTGACTTTTTCGACAATACCGGTCCTGTCGTTTTTTTCAAATTTTGCCCGGTTTGGAAAATCCTTCACAATTTTCACAAAACGCCCCAACTGTGCTTGATTTTGCTCCTTTTTCACTCAGCCCCCCCCCTCTGGCCTCTTTAAGCAAATTTTGTGAAAATCCCCATTTTTGACTTTTTCGACACTACCGGCCCTGTCTTTTTTTTCAAATTTTGCCCGGTTTGGAAAATCCTTCACAATTTTCACAAAACGCCCCAACTGTGCTTGATTTTGCTCGTTTTTCACTCAGCCCGCCCCCTGGCCCCTTTTAGCAAGGTTTGGGAAAATCCCCATTTTTGACTTTTTCGACAATACCGGCCCTGTCTTTTTTTTCAAATTTTGCCCGGTTTGGAAAATCGTTCACAATTTTCACACAACGCCCCAACTGTGCTTGATTTTGCTCCTTTCTGACTCAGTCCGCCCCCCTGGCCCCTTTTAGCAAGGTTTGGGAAAATCCGCATTTTTGACTTTTTCGACAATACCGGTCCTGTCGTTTTTTTCAAATTTTGCCCGGTTTGGAAAATCCTTCACAATTTTCACAAAACGCCCCAACTGTGCTTGATTTTGCTCCTTTTTCACTCAGCCCCCCCTCTGGCCTCTTTAAGCAAAGTTTGTGAAAATCCCCATTTTTGACTTTTTCGACACTACCGGCCCTGTCTTTTTTTTCAAATTTTGCCCGGTTTGGAAAATCCTTCACAATTTTCACAAAACGCCCCAACTGTGCTTGATTTTGCTCATTTCTGACTCAGTCCGCCCCCCTGGCCCCTTTTAGCAAGGTTTGGGAAAATCCCCATTTTTGACTTTTTCGACACTACCGGCCCTGTCGTTTTTTTCAAATTTTGCTCGGTTTGTAAAATCCTTCACAATTTTCACAAAACGCCCCAACTGTGCTTGATTTTGCTCCTTTCTGACTCAGTCCGCCCCCCTGGCCCCTTTTAGCAAGGTTTGGGAAAATCCCCATTTTTGACTTTTTCGACACTACCGGCCCTGTCGTTTTTTCAAATTTTTGCCCACTTTGGAAAATCCTTCACAATTTCCCAAAACGCCCCAACTGTGCTTGATTTTGCTCCTTTCTGACTCAGTCCGCCCCCCTGGCCCCTTTTAGCAAGGTTTGGGAAAATCCGCATTTTTGACTTTTTCGACACTATCGGCCCTGTCTTTTTTTTCAAATTTTGCCCGGTTTGGAAAATCGTTCACAATTTTCACAAAACTCCCCAACTGTGCTTGATTTTGCTCATTTCTGACTCAGTCCGCCCCCCTAGCCCTTTTTAGCAAGGTTTGGGAAAATCCGCATTTTTGACTTTTTCGACAATACCGGTCCTGTCGTTTTTTTCAAATTTTGCCCGGTTTGGAAAATCCTTCACAATTTTCACAAAACGCCCCAACTGTGCTTGATTTTGCTCCTTTTTCACTCAGCCCCCCCCCTCTGGCCTCTTTAAGCAAATTTTGTGAAAATCCCCATTTTTGACTTTTTCGACACTACCGGCCCTGTCTTTTTTTTCAAATTTTGCCCGGTTTGGAAAATCCTTCACAATTTTCACAAAACGCCCCAACTGTGCTTGATTTTGCTCGTTTTTCACTCAGCCCGCCCCCTGGCCCCTTTTAGCAAGGTTTGGGAAAATCCCCATTTTTGACTTTTTCGACACTACCGGCCCTGTCTTTTTTTTCAAATTTTGCCCGGTTTGGAAAATCGTTCACAATTTTCAGAAAACTCCCCAACTGTGCTTGATTTTGCTCATTTCTGATTCAGTCCGCCCCCCTAGCCCCTTTTAGCAAGGTTTGGGAAAATCCGCATTTTTGACTTTTTCGACAATACCGGTCCTGTCGTTTTTTTCAAATTTTGCCCGGTTTGGAAAATCCTTCACAATTTTCACAAAACGCCCCAACTGTGCTTGATTTTGCTCGTTTTTCACTCAGCCCGCCCCCTGGCCCCTTTTAGCAAGGTTTGGGAAAATCCCCATTTTTGACTTTTTCGACACTACCGGCCCTGTCTTTTTTTTCAAATTTTGCCCGGTTTGGAAAATCCTTCACAATTTTCACACAACGCCCCAACTGTGCTTGATTTTGCTCCTTTCTGACTCAGTCCGCCCCCCTGGCCCCTTTTAGCAAGGTTTGGGAAAATCCGCATTGTTGACTTTTTCGACAATACCGGTCCTGTCGTTTTTTTCAAATTTTGCCCGGTTTGGAAAATCCTTCACAATTTTCACAAAACGCCCCAACTGTGCTTGATTTTGCTCCTTTTTCACTCAGCCCCCCCCTCTGGCCTCTTTAAGCAAAGTTTGTGAAAATCCCCATTTTTGACTTTTTCGACACTACCGGCCCTGTCTTTTTTTTCAAATTTTGCCCGGTTTGGAAAATCGTTCACAATTTTCAGAAAACTCCCCAACTGTGCTTGATTTTGCTCATTTCTGATTCAGTCCGCCCCCCTAGCCCCTTTTAGCAAGGTTTGGGAAAATCCGCATTTTTGACTTTTTCGACAATACCGGTCCTGTCGTTTTTTTCAAATTTTGCCCGGTTTGGAAAATCCTTCACAATTTTCACAAAACGCCCCAACTGTGCTTGATTTTGCTCGTTTTTCACTCAGCCCGCCCCCTGGCCCCTTTTAGCAAGGTTTGGGAAAATCCCCATTTTTGACTTTTTCGACAATACCGGCCCTGTCTTTTTTTTCAAATTTTGCCCGGTTTGGAAAATCGTTCACAATTTTCACACAACGCCCCAACTGTGCTTGATTTTGCTCCTTTCTGACTCAGTCCGCCCCCCTGGCCCCTTTTAGCAAGGTTTGGGAAAATCCGCATTTTTGACTTTTTCGACAATACCGGTCCTGTCGTTTTTTTCAAATTTTGCCCGGTTTGGAAAATCCTTCACAATTTTCACAAAACGCCCCAACTGTGCTTGATTTTGCTCCTTTTTCACTCAGCCCCCCCTCTGGCCTCTTTAAGCAAAGTTTGTGAAAATCCCCATTTTTGACTTTTTCGACACTACCGGCCCTGTCTTTTTTTTCAAATTTTGCCCGGTTTGGAAAATCCTTCACAATTTTCACAAAACGCCCCAACTGTGCTTGATTTTGCTCATTTCTGACTCAGTCCGCCCCCCTGGCCCCTTTTAGCAAGGTTTGGGAAAATCCCCATTTTTGACTTTTTCGACACTACCGGCCCTGTCGTTTTTTTCAAATTTTGCTCGGTTTGTAAAATCCTTCACAATTTTCACAAAACGCCCCAACTGTGCTTGATTTTGCTCCTTTCTGACTCAGTCCGCCCCCCTGGCCCCTTTTAGCAAGGTTTGGGAAAATCCCCATTTTTGACTTTTTCGACACTACCGGCCCTGTCGTTTTTTCAAATTTTGCCCGGTTTGTAAAATCCTTCACAATTTTCACAAAACGCCCCAACTGTGCTTGATTTTGCTCCTTTCTGACTCAGTCCGCCCCCTTGGCCCCTTTTAGCAAGGTTTGGGAAAATCCGCATTTTTGACTTTTTCGACAATACCGGTCCTGTCGTTTTTTTCAAATTTTGCCCGGTTTGGAAAATCCTTCACAATTTTCACAAAACGCCCCAACTGTGCTTGATTTTGCTCGTTTTTCACTCAGCCCGCCCCCTGGCCCCTTTTAGCAAGGTTTGGGAAAATCCCCATTTTTGACTTTTTCGACACTACCGGCCCTGTCTTTTTTTTCAAATTTTGCCCGGTTTGGAAAATCCTTCACAATTTTCACACAACGCCCCAACTGTGCTTGATTTTGCTCCTTTCTGACTCAGTCCGCCCCCCTGGCCCCTTTTAGCAAGGTTTGGGAAAATCCGCATTGTTGACTTTTTCGACAATACCGGTCCTGTCGTTTTTTTCAAATTTTGCCCGGTTTGGAAAATCCTTCACAATTTTCACAAAACGCCCCAACTGTGCTTGATTTTGCTCCTTTTTCACTCAGCCCCCCCCTCTGGCCTCTTTAAGCAAAGTTTGTGAAAATCCCCATTTTTGACTTTTTCGACACTAACGGCCCTGTCTTTTTTTTCAAATTTTGCCCGGTTTGGAAAATCGTTCACAATTTTCAGAAAACTCCCCAACTGTGCTTGATTTTGCTCATTTCTGATTCAGTCCGCCCCCCTAGCCCCTTTTAGCAAGGTTTGGGAAAATCCGCATTTTTGACTTTTTCGACAATACCGGTCCTGTCGTTTTTTTCAAATTTTGCCCGGTTTGGAAAATCCTTCACAATTTTCACAAAACGCCCCAACTGTGCTTGATTTTGCTCGTTTTTCACTCAGCCCGCCCCCTGGCCCCTTTTAGCAAGGTTTGGGAAAATCCGCATTTTTGACTTTTTCGACAATACCGGTCCTGTCGTTTTTTTCAAATTTTGCCCGGTTTGGAAAATCCTTCACAATTTTCACAAAACGCCCCAACTGTGCTTGATTTTGCTCCTTTTTCACTCAGCCCCCCCTCTGGCCTCTTTAAGCAAAGTTTGTGAAAATCCCCATTTTTGACTTTTTCGACACTACCGGCCCTGTCTTTTTTTTCAAATTTTGCCCGGTTTGGAAAATCCTTCACAATTTTCACAAAACGCCCCAACTGTGCTTGATTTTGCTCATTTCTGACTCAGTCCGCCCCCCTGGCCCCTTTTAGCAAGGTTTGGGAAAATCCGCATTTTTGACTTTTTCGACACTACCGGCCCTGTCGTTTTTTCAAATTTTTGCCCACTTTGGAAAATCCTTCACAATTTCCCAAAACGCCCCAACTGTGCTTGATTTTGCTCCTTTCTGACTCAGTCCGCCCCCCTGGCCCCTTTTAGCAAGGTTTGGGAAAATCCGCATTTTTGACTTTTTCGACACTATCGGCCCTGTCTTTTTTTTCAAATTTTGCCCGGTTTGGAAAATCGTTCACAATTTTCACAAAACTCCCCAACTGTGCTTGATTTTGCTCATTTCTGACTCAGTCCGCCCCCCTAGCCCTTTTTAGCAAGGTTTGGGAAAATCCGCATTTTTGACTTTTTCGACAATACCGGTCCTGTCGTTTTTTTCAAATTTTGCCCGGTTTGGAAAATCCTTCACAATTTTCACAAAACGCCCCAACTGTGCTTGATTTTGCTCCTTTTTCACTCAGCCCCCCCCCTCTGGCCTCTTTAAGCAAATTTTGTGAAAATCCCCATTTTTGACTTTTTCGACACTACCGGCCCTGTCTTTTTTTTCAAATTTTGCCCGGTTTGGAAAATCCTTCACAATTTTCACAAAACGCCCCAACTGTGCTTGATTTTGCTCGTTTTTCACTCAGCCCGCCCCCTGGCCCCTTTTAGCAAGGTTTGGGAAAATCCCCATTTTTGACTTTTTCGACAATACCGGCCCTGTCTTTTTTTTCAAATTTTGCCCGGTTTGGAAAATCGTTCACAATTTTCACACAACGCCCCAACTGTGCTTGATTTTGCTCCTTTCTGACTCAGTCCGCCCCCCTGGCCCCTTTTAGCAAGGTTTGGGAAAATCCGCATTTTTGACTTTTTCGACAATACCGGTCCTGTCGTTTTTTTCAAATTTTGCCCGGTTTGGAAAATCCTTCACAATTTTCACAAAACGCCCCAACTGTGCTTGATTTTGCTCCTTTTTCACTCAGCCCCCCCTCTGGCCTCTTTAAGCAAAGTTTGTGAAAATCCCCATTTTTGACTTTTTCGACACTACCGGCCCTGTCTTTTTTTTCAAATTTTGCCCGGTTTGGAAAATCCTTCACAATTTTCACAAAACGCCCCAACTGTGCTTGATTTTGCTCATTTCTGACTCAGTCCGCCCCCCTGGCCCCTTTTAGCAAGGTTTGGGAAAATCCCCATTTTTGACTTTTTCGACACTACCGGCCCTGTCGTTTTTTTCAAATTTTGCTCGGTTTGTAAAATCCTTCACAATTTTCACAAAACGCCCCAACTGTGCTTGATTTTGCTCCTTTCTGACTCAGTCCGCCCCCCTGGCCCCTTTTAGCAAGGTTTGGGAAAATCCCCATTTTTGACTTTTTCGACACTACCGGCCCTGTCGTTTTTTCAAATTTTGCCCGGTTTGTAAAATCCTTCACAATTTTCACAAAACGCCCCAACTGTGCTTGATTTTGCTCCTTTCTGACTCAGTCCGCCCCCCTGGCCCCTTTTAGCAAGGTTTGGGAAAATCCCCATTTTTGACTTTTTCGACACTACCGGCCCTGTCGTTTTTTCAAATTTTTGCCCACTTTGGAAAATCCTTCACAATTTCCCAAAACGCCCCAACTGTGCTTGATTTTGCTCCTTTCTGACTCAGTCCGCCCCCCTGGCCCCTTTTAGCAAGGTTTGGGAAAATCCGCATTTTTGACTTTTTCGACACTATCGGCCCTGTCTTTTTTTTCAAATTTTGCCCGGTTTGGAAAATCGTTCACAATTTTCACAAAACTCCCCAACTGTGCTTGATTTTGCTCATTTCTGACTCAGTCCGCCCCCCTAGCCCTTTTTAGCAAGGTTTGGGAAAATCCGCATTTTTGACTTTTTCGACAATACCGGTCCTGTCGTTTTTTTCAAATTTTGCCCGGTTTGGAAAATCCTTCACAATTTTCACAAAACGCCCCAACTGTGCTTGATTTTGCTCCTTTTTCACTCAGCCCCCCCCCTCTGGCCTCTTTAAGCAAATTTTGTGAAAATCCCCATTTTTGACTTTTTCGACACTACCGGCCCTGTCTTTTTTTTCAAATTTTGCCCGGTTTGGAAAATCCTTCACAATTTTCACAAAACGCCCCAACTGTGCTTGATTTTGCTCGTTTTTCACTCAGCCCGCCCCCTGGCCCCTTTTAGCAAGGTTTGGGAAAATCCCCATTTTTGACTTTTTCGACACTACCGGCCCTGTCTTTTTTTTCAAATTTTGCCCGGTTTGGAAAATCGTTCACAATTTTCAGAAAACTCCCCAACTGTGCTTGATTTTGCTCATTTCTGATTCAGTCCGCCCCCCTAGCCCCTTTTAGCAAGGTTTGGGAAAATCCGCATTTTTGACTTTTTCGACAATACCGGTCCTGTCGTTTTTTTCAAATTTTGCCCGGTTTGGAAAATCCTTCACAATTTTCACAAAACGCCCCAACTGTGCTTGATTTTGCTCGTTTTTCACTCAGCCCGCCCCCTGGCCCCTTTTAGCAAGGTTTGGGAAAATCCCCATTTTTGACTTTTTCGACACTACCGGCCCTGTCTTTTTTTTTCAAATTTTGCCCGGTTTGGAAAATCCTTCACAATTTTCACACAACGCCCCAACTGTGCTTGATTTTGCTCCTTTCTGACTCAGTCCGCCCCCCTGGCCCCTTTTAGCAAGGTTTGGGAAAATCCGCATTGTTGACTTTTTCGACAATACCGGTCCTGTCGTTTTTTTCAAATTTTGCCCGGTTTGGAAAATCCTTCACAATTTTCACAAAACGCCCCAACTGTGCTTGATTTTGCTCCTTTTTCACTCAGCCCCCCCCTCTGGCCTCTTTAAGCAAAGTTTGTGAAAATCCCCATTTTTGACTTTTTCGACACTACCGGCCCTGTCTTTTTTTTCAAATTTTGCCCGGTTTGGAAAATCCTTCACAATTTTCACAAAACGCCCCAACTGTGCTTGATTTTGCTCGTTTTTCACTCAGCCCGCCCCCTGGCCCCTTTTAGCAAGGTTTGGGAAAATCCCCATTTTTGACTTTTTCGACACTACCGGCCCTGTCGTTTTTTCAAATTTTTGCCCACTTTGGAAAATCCTTCACAATTTCCCAAAACGCCCCAACTGTGCTTGATTTTGCTCCTTTCTGACTCAGTCCGCCCCCCTGGCCCCTTTTAGCAAGGTTTGGGAAAATCCGCATTTTTGACTTTTTCGACACTATCGGCCCTGTCTTTTTTTTCAAATTTTGCCCGGTTTGGAAAATCGTTCACAATTTTCACAAAACTCCCCAACTGTGCTTGATTTTGCTCATTTCTGACTCAGTCCGCCCCCCTAGCCCTTTTTAGCAAGGTTTGGGAAAATCCGCATTTTTGACTTTTTCGACAATACCGGTCCTGTCGTTTTTTTCAAATTTTGCCCGGTTTGGAAAATCCTTCACAATTTTCACAAAACGCCCCAACTGTGCTTGATTTTGCTCCTTTTTCACTCAGCCCGCCCCCTGGCCCCTTTTAGCAAGGTTTGGGAAAATCCCCATTTTTGACTTTTTCGACACTACCGGCCCTGTCGTTTTTTTTCAATTTTTGCCCACTTTGGAAAATCCTTCACAATTTTCCCAAAACGCCCCAACTGTGCTTGATTTTGCTCATATCTGACTCAGTCCGCCCCCCTGGCCCCTTTTAGCAAGGTTTGGGAAAATCCCCATTTTTGACTTTTTCGACACTACCGGCCCTGTCGTTTTTTTCAAATTTTGCTCGGTTTGTAAAATCCTTCACAATTTTCACAAAACGCCCCAACTGTGCTTGATTTTGCTCCTTTCTGACTCAGTCCGCCCCCCTGGCCCCTTTTAGCAAGGTTTGGGAAAATCCCCATTTTTGACTTTTTCGACACTACCGGCCCTGTCGTTTTTTCAAATTTTGCCCGGTTTGTAAAATCCTTCACAGTTTTCACAAAACGCCCCAACTGTGCTTGATTTTGCTCCTTTCTGACTCAGTCCGCCCCCCTGGCCCCTTTTAGCAAGGTTTGGGAAAATCCCCATTTTTGACTTTTTCGACACTACCGGCCCTGTCGTTTTTTCAAATTTTTGCCCACTTTGGAAAATCCTTCACAATTTCCCAAAACGCCCCAACTGTGCTTGATTTTCCTCCTTTCTGACTCAGTCCGCCCCCCTGGCCCCTTTTAGCAAGGTTTGGGAAAATCCCCATTTTTGACTTTTTCGACACTATCGGCCCTGTCTTTTTTTTCAAATTTTGCCCGGTTTGGAAAATCGTTCACAATTTTCACAAAACTCCCCAACTGTGCTTGATTTTGCTCATTTCTGACTCAGTCCGCCCCCCTAGCCCTTTTTAGCAAGGTTTGGGAAAATCCGCATTTTTGACTTTTTCGACAATACCGGTCCTGTCGTTTTTTTCAAATTTTGCCCGGTTTGGAAAATCCTTCACAATTTTCACAAAACGCCCCAACTGTGCTTGATTTTGCTCCTTTTTCACTCAGCCCCCCCCCTCTGGCCTCTTTAAGCAAATTTTGTGAAAATCCCCATTTTTGACTTTTTCGACACTACCGGCCCTGTCTTTTTTTTCAAATTTTGCCCGGTTTGGAAAATCCTTCACAATTTTCACAAAACGCCCCAACTGTGCTTGATTTTGCTCGTTTTTCACTCAGTCCGCCCCCTGGCCCCTTTTAGCAAGGTTTGGGAAAATCCCCATTTTTGACTTTTTCGACACTACCGGCCCTGTCGTTTTTTTTCAATTTTTGCCCACTTTGGAAAATCCTTCACAATTTTCCCAAAACGCCCCAACTGTGCTTGATTTTGCTCCGTTCTGACTCAGTCCGCCCCCCTGGCCCCTTTTAGCAAGGTTTGGGAAAATCCCCATTTTTGACTTTTTCGACACTACCGGCCCTGTCGTTTTTTCAAATTTTTGCCCACTTTGGAAAATCCTTCACAATTTCCCAAAACGCCCCAACTGTGCTTGATTTTGCTCCTTTCTGACTCAGTCCGCCCCCCTGGCCCCTTTTAGCAAGGTTTGGGAAAATCCGCATTTTTGACTTTTTCGACACTACCGGCCCTGTCTTTTTTTTCAAATTTTGCCCGGTTTGGAAAATCGTTCACAATTTTCAGAAAACTCCCCAACTGTGCTTGATTTTGCTCATTTCTGATTCAGTCCGCCCCCCTAGCCCCTTTTAGCAAGGTTTGGGAAAATCCGCATTTTTGACTTTTTCGACAATACCGGTCCTGTCGTTTTTTTCAAATTTTGCCCGGTTTGGAAAATCCTTCACAATTTTCACACAACGCCCCAACTGTGCTTGATTTTGCTCCTTTCTGACTCAGTCCGCCCCCCTGGCCCCTTTTAGCAAGGTTTGGGAAAATCCGCATTGTTGACTTTTTCGACAATACCGGTCCTGTCGTTTTTTTCAAATTTTGCCCGGTTTGGAAAATCCTTCACAATATTCACAAAACGCCCCAACTGTGCTTGATTTTGCTCCTTTTTCACTCAGCCCCCCCCTCTGGCCTCTTTAAGCAAAGTTTGTGAAAATCCCCATTTTTGACTTTTTCGACACTACCGGCCCTGTCTTTTTTTTCAAATTTTGCCCGGTTTGGAAAATCCTTCACAATTTTCACAAAACGCCCCAACTGTGCTTGATTTTGCTCATTTCTGACTCAGTCCGCCCCCCTGGCCCCTTTTAGCAAGGTTTGGGAAAATCCCCATTTTTGACTTTTTCGACACTACCGGCCCTGTCGTTTTTTTCAAATTTTGCTCGGTTTGTAAAATCCTTCACAATTTTCACAAAACGCCCCAACTGTGCTTGATTTTGCTCCTTTCTGACTCAGTCCGCCCCCCTGGCCCCTTTTAGCAAGGTTTGGGAAAATCCCCATTTTTGACTTTTTCGACACTACCGGCCCTGTCGTTTTTTCAAATTTTGCCCGGTTTGTAAAATCCTTCACAGTTTTCACAAAACGCCCCAACTGTGCTTGATTTTGCTCCTTTCTGACTCAGTCCGCCCCCCTGGCCCCTTTTAGCAAGGTTTGGGAAAATCCCCATTTTTGACTTTTTCGACACTACCGGCCCTGTCGTTTTTTCAAATTTTTGCCCACTTTGGAAAATCCTTCACAATTTCCCAAAACGCCCCAACTGTGCTTGATTTTGCTCCTTTCTGACTCAGTCCGCCCCCCTGGCCCCTTTTAGCAAGGTTTGGGAAAATCCGCATTTTTGACTTTTTCGACACTATCGGCCCTGTCTTTTTTTTCAAATTTTGCCCGGTTTGGAAAATCGTTCACAATTTTCACAAAACTCCCCAACTGTGCTTGATTTTGCTCATTTCTGACTCAGTCCGCCCCCCTAGCCCTTTTTAGCAAGGTTTGGGAAAATCCGCATTTTTGACTTTTTCGACAATACCGGTCCTGTCGTTTTTTTCAAATTTTGCCCGGTTTGGAAAATCCTTCACAATTTTCACAAAACGCCCCAACTGTGCTTGATTTTGCTCCTTTTTCACTCAGCCCCCCCCCTCTGGCCTCTTTAAGCAAATTTTGTGAAAATCCCCATTTTTGACTTTTTCGACACTACCGGCCCTGTCTTTTTTTTCAAATTTTGCCCGGTTTGGAAAATCCTTCACAATTTTCACAAAACGCCCCAACTGTGCTTGATTTTGCTCGTTTTTCACTCAGTCCGCCCCCTGGCCCCTTTTAGCAAGGTTTGGGAAAATCCCCATTTTTGACTTTTTCGACACTACCGGCCCTGTCTTTTTTTTCAAATTTTGCCCGGTTTGGAAAATCCTTCACAATTTTCACACAACGCCCCAACTGTGCTTGATTTTGCTCCTTTCTGACTCAGTCCGCCCCCCTGGCCCCTTTTAGCAAGGTTTGGGAAAATCCGCATTGTTGACTTTTTCGACAATACCGGTCCTGTCGTTTTTTTCAAATTTTGCCCGGTTTGGAAAATCCTTCACAATATTCACAAAACGCCCCAACTGTGCTTGATTTTGCTCCTTTCTGACTCAGTCCGCCCCCCTGGCCC
This sequence comes from Scomber scombrus, assembly GCF_963691925.1. Lineage (NCBI taxonomy): Eukaryota > Metazoa > Chordata > Actinopteri > Scombriformes > Scombridae > Scomber > Scomber scombrus. The sequence continues at coordinate 29,225,516 of NC_084985.1, read as the reverse complement.
CTTTTAGCAAGGTTTGGGAAAATCCCCATTTTTGACTTTTTCGACACTACCGGCCCTGTCGTTTTTTTCAAATTTTGCTCGGTTTGTAAAATCCTTCACAATTTTCACAAAACGCCCCAACTGTGCTTGATTTTGCTCCTTTCTGACTCAGTCCGCCCCCCTGGCCCCTTTTAGCAAGGTTTGGGAAAATCCCCATTTTTGACTTTTTCGACACTACCGGCCCTGTCGTTTTTTCAAATTTTGCCCGGTTTGTAAAATCCTTCACAGTTTTCACAAAACGCCCCAACTGTGCTTGATTTTGCTCCTTTCTGACTCAGTCCGCCCCCCTGGCCCCTTTTAGCAAGGTTTGGGAAAATCCGCATTTTTGACTTTTTCGACACTATCGGCCCTGTCTTTTTTTTCAAATTTTGCCCGGTTTGGAAAATCGTTCACAATTTTCACAAAACTCCCCAACTGTGCTTGATTTTGCTCATTTCTGACTCAGTCCGCCCCCCTAGCCCTTTTTAGCAAGGTTTGGGAAAATCCGCATTTTTGACTTTTTCGACAATACCGGTCCTGTCGTTTTTTTCAAATTTTGCCCGGTTTGGAAAATCCTTCACAATTTTCACAAAACGCCCCAACTGTGCTTGATTTTGCTCCTTTTTCACTCAGCCCCCCCCCTCTGGCCTCTTTAAGCAAATTTTGTGAAAATCCCCATTTTTGACTTTTTCGACACTACCGGCCCTGTCTTTTTTTTCAAATTTTGCCCGGTTTGGAAAATCCTTCACAATTTTCACAAAACGCCCCAACTGTGCTTGATTTTGCTCGTTTTTCACTCAGTCCGCCCCCTGGCCCCTTTTAGCAAGGTTTGGGAAAATCCCCATTTTTGACTTTTTCGACACTACCCGGCCCTGTCGTTTTTTTTCAATTTTTGCCCACTTTGGAAAATCCTTCACAATTTTCCCAAAACGCCCCAACTGTGCTTGATTTTGCTCCTTTCTGACTCAGTCCGCCCCCCTGGCCCCTTTTAGCAAGGTTTGGGAAAATCCCCATTTTTGACTTTTTCGACACTACCGGCCCTGTCGTTTTTTCAAATTTTTGCCCACTTTGGAAAATCCTTCACAATTTCCCAAAACGCCCCAACTGTGCTTGATTTTGCTCCTTTCTGACTCAGTCCGCCCCCCTGGCCCCTTTTAGCAAGGTTTGGGAAAATCCGCATTTTTGACTTTTTCGACACTACCGGCCCTGTCTTTTTTTTCAAATTTTGCCCGGTTTGGAAAATCGTTCACAATTTTCAGAAAGCTCCCCAACTGTGCTTGATTTTGCTCATTTCTGATTCAGTCCGCCCCCCTAGCCCCTTTTAGCAAGGTTTGGGAAAATCCGCATTTTTGACTTTTTCGACAATACCGGTCCTGTCGTTTTTTTCAAATTTTGCCCGGTTTGGAAAATCCTTCACAATTTTCACAAAACGCCCCAACTGTGCTTGATTTTGCTCGTTTTTCACTCAGCCCGCCCCCTGGCCCCTTTTAGCAAGGTTTGGGAAAATCCCCATTTTTGACTTTTTTGACACTACCGGCCCTGTCTTTTTTTTCAAATTTTGCCCGGTTTGGAAAATCCTTCACAATTTTCACACAACGCCCCAACTGTGCTTGATTTTGCTCCTTTCTGACTCAGTCCGCCCCCCTGGCCCCTTTTAGCAAGGTTTGGGAAAATCCGCATTGTTGACTTTTTCGACAATACCGGTCCTGTCGTTTTTTTCAAATTTTGCCCGGTTTGGAAAATCCTTCACAATTTTCACAAAACGCCCCAACTGTGCTTGATTTTGCTCCTTTTTCACTCAGCCCCCCCCCCTCTGGCCTCTTTAAGCAAAGTTTGTGAAAATCCCCATTTTTGACTTTTTCGACACTACCGGCCCTGTCTTTTTTTTCAAATTTTGCCCGGTTTGGAAAATCCTTCACAATTTTCACAAAACGCCCCAACTGTGCTTGATTTTGCTCATTTCTGACTCAGTCCGCCCCCCTGGCCCCTTTTAGCAAGGTTTGGGAAAATCCCCATTTTTGACTTTTTCGACACTACCGGCCCTGTCGTTTTTTTCAAATTTTGCTCGGTTTGTAAAATCCTTCACAATTTTCACAAAACGCCCCAACTGTGCTTGATTTTGCTCCTTTCTGACTCAGTCCGCCCCCCTGGCCCCTTTTAGCAAGGTTTGGGAAAATCCCCATTTTTGACTTTTTCGACACTACCGGCCCTGTCGTTTTTTCAAATTTTGCCCGGTTTGTAAAATCCTTCACAGTTTTCACAAAACGCCCCAACTGTGCTTGATTTTGCTCCTTTCTGACTCAGTCCGCCCCCCTGGCCCCTTTTAGCAAGGTTTGGGAAAATCCCCATTTTTGACTTTTTCGACACTACCGGCCCTGTCGTTTTTTCAAATTTTTGCCCACTTTGGAAAATCCTTCCCAATTTCCCAAAACGCCCCAACTGTGCTTGATTTTGCTCCTTTCTGACTCAGTCCGCCCCCCTGGCCGCTTTTAGCAAGGTTTGGGAAAATCCGCATTTTTGACTTTTTCGACACTATCGGCCCTGTCTTTTTTTTCAAATTTTGCCCGGTTTGGAAAATCGTTCACAATTTTCACAAAACTCCCCAACTGTGCTTGATTTTGCTCATTTCTGACTCAGTCCGCCCCCCTAGCCCTTTGTAGCAAGGTTTGGGAAAATCCGCATTTTTGACTTTTTCGACAATACCGGTCCTGTCGTTTTTTTCAAATTTTGCCCGGTTTGGAAAATCCTTCACAATTTTCACAAAACGCCCCAACTGTGCTTGATTTTGCTCCTTTTTCACTCAGCCCCCCCCCTCTGGCCTCTTTAAGCAAATTTTGTGAAAATCCCCATTTTTGACTTTTTCGACACTACCGGCCCTGTCGTTTTTTCAAATTTTTGCCCACTTTGGAAAATCCTTCACAATTTCCCAAAACGCCCCAACTGTGCTTGATTTTGCTCCTTTCCGACTCAGTCCGCCCCCCTGGCCCCTTTTAGCAAGGTTTGGGAAAATCCGCATTTTTGACTTTTTCGACACTACCGGCCCTGTCTTTTTTTTCAAATTTTGCCCGGTTTGGAAAATCGTTCACAATTTTCAGAAAACTCCCCAACTGTGCTTGATTTTGCTCATTTCTGATTCAGTCCGCCCCCCTGGCCCCTTTTAGCAAGGTTTGGGAAAATCCGCATTTTTGACTTTTTCGACAATACCGGTCCTGTCGTTTTTTTCAAATTTTGCCCGGTTTGGAAAATCCTTCACAATTTTCACAAAACGCCCCAACTGTGCTTGATTTTGCTCGTTTTTCACTCAGCCCGCCCCCTGGCCCCTTTTAGCAAGGTTTGGGAAAATCCCCATTTTTGACTTTTTCGACAATACCGGCCCTGTCTTTTTTTTCAAATTTTGCCCGGTTTGGAAAATCGTTCACAATTTTCACACAACGCCCCAACTGTGCTTGATTTTGCTCCTTTCTGACTCAGTCCGCCCCCCTGGCCCCTTTTAGCAAGGTTTGGGAAAATCCGCATTTTTGACTTTTTCGACAATACCGGTCCTGTCGTTTTTTTCAAATTTTGCCCGGTTTGGAAAATCCTTCACAATTTTCACAAAACGCCCCAACTGTGCTTGATTTTGCTCCTTTTTCACTCAGCCCCCCCTCTGGCCTCTTTAAGCAAAGTTTGTGAAAATCCCCATTTTTGACTTTTTCGACACTACCGGCCCTGTCTTTTTTTTCAAATTTTGCCCGGTTTGGAAAATCCTTCACAATTTTCACAAAACGCCCCAACTGTGCTTGATTTTGCTCATTTCTGACTCAGTCCGCCCCCCTGGCCCCTTTTAGCAAGGTTTGGGAAAATCCCCATTTTTGACTTTTTCGACACTACCGGCCCTGTCGTTTTTTTCAAATTTTGCTCGGTTTGTAAAATCCTTCACAATTTTCACAAAACGCCCCAACTGTGCTTGATTTTGCTCCTTTCTGACTCAGTCCGCCCCCCTGGCCCCTTTTAGCAAGGTTTGGGAAAATCCCCATTTTTGACTTTTTCGACACTACCGGCCCTGTCGTTTTTTCAAATTTTGCCCGGTTTGTAAAATCCTTCACAATTTTCACAAAACGCCCCAACTGTGCTTGATTTTGCTCCTTTCTGACTCAGTCCGCCCCCCTGGCCCCTTTTAGCAAGGTTTGGGAAAATCCCCATTTTTGACTTTTTCGACACTACCGGCCCTGTCGTTTTTTCAAATTTTTGCCCACTTTGGAAAATCCTTCACAATTTCCCAAAACGCCCCAACTGTGCTTGATTTTGCTCCTTTCTGACTCAGTCCGCCCCCCTGGCCCCTTTTAGCAAGGTTTGGGAAAATCCGCATTTTTTGACTTTTTCGACACTATCGGCCCTGTCTTTTTTTTCAAATTTTGCCCGGTTTGGAAAATCGTTCACAATTTTCACAAAACTCCCCAACTGTGCTTGATTTTGCTCATTTCTGACTCAGTCCGCCCCCCTAGCCCTTTTTAGCAAGGTTTGGGAAAATCCGCATTTTTGACTTTTTCGACAATACCGGTCCTGTCGTTTTTTTCAAATTTTGCCCGGTTTGGAAAATCCTTCACAATTTTCACAAAACGCCCCAACTGTGCTTGATTTTGCTCCTTTTTCACTCAGCCCCCCCCCCTCTGGCCTCTTTAAGCAAATTTTGTGAAAATCCCCATTTTTGACTTTTTCGACACTACCGGCCCTGTCTTTTTTTTCAAATTTTGCCCGGTTTGGAAAATCCTTCACAATTTTCACAAAACGCCCCAACTGTGCTTGATTTTGCTCGTTTTTCACTCAGCCCGCCCCCTGGCCCCTTTTAGCAAGGTTTGGGAAAATCCCCATTTTTGACTTTTTCGACAATACCGGCCCTGTCTTTTTTTTCAAATTTTGCCCGGTTTGGAAAATCGTTCACAATTTTCACACAACGCCCCAACTGTGCTTGATTTTGCTCCTTTCTGACTCAGTCCGCCCCCCTGGCCCCTTTTAGCAAGGTTTGGGAAAATCCGCATTTTTGACTTTTTCGACAATACCGGTCCTGTCGTTTTTTTCAAATTTTGCCCGGTTTGGAAAATCCTTCACAATTTTCACAAAACGCCCCAACTGTGCTTGATTTTGCTCCTTTTTCACTCAGCCCCCCCTCTGGCCTCTTTAAGCAAAGTTTGTGAAAATCCCCATTTTTGACTTTTTCGACACTACCGGCCCTGTCTTTTTTTTCAAATTTTGCCCGGTTTGGAAAATCCTTCACAATTTTCACAAAACGCCCCAACTGTGCTTGATTTTGCTCATTTCTGACTCAGTCCGCCCCCCTGGCCCCTTTTAGCAAGGTTTGGGAAAATCCCCATTTTTGACTTTTTCGACACTACCGGCCCTGTCGTTTTTTTCAAATTTTGCTCGGTTTGTAAAATCCTTCACAATTTTCACAAAACGCCCCAACTGTGCTTGATTTTGCTCCTTTCTGACTCAGTCCGCCCCCCTGGCCCCTTTTAGCAAGGTTTGGGAAAATCCCCATTTTTGACTTTTTCGACACTACCGGCCCTGTCGTTTTTTCAAATTTTTGCCCACTTTGGAAAATCCTTCACAATTTCCCAAAACGCCCCAACTGTGCTTGATTTTGCTCCTTTCTGACTCAGTCCGCCCCCCTGGCCCCTTTTAGCAAGGTTTGGGAAAATCCGCATTTTTGACTTTTTCGACACTATCGGCCCTGTCTTTTTTTTCAAATTTTGCCCGGTTTGGAAAATCGTTCACAATTTTCACAAAACTCCCCAACTGTGCTTGATTTTGCTCATTTCTGACTCAGTCCGCCCCCCTAGCCCTTTTTAGCAAGGTTTGGGAAAATCCGCATTTTTGACTTTTTCGACAATACCGGTCCTGTCGTTTTTTTCAAATTTTGCCCGGTTTGGAAAATCCTTCACAATTTTCACAAAACGCCCCAACTGTGCTTGATTTTGCTCCTTTTTCACTCAGCCCCCCCCCTCTGGCCTCTTTAAGCAAATTTTGTGAAAATCCCCATTTTTGACTTTTTCGACACTACCGGCCCTGTCTTTTTTTTCAAATTTTGCCCGGTTTGGAAAATCCTTCACAATTTTCACAAAACGCCCCAACTGTGCTTGATTTTGCTCGTTTTTCACTCAGCCCGCCCCCTGGCCCCTTTTAGCAAGGTTTGGGAAAATCCCCATTTTTGACTTTTTCGACACTACCGGCCCTGTCTTTTTTTTCAAATTTTGCCCGGTTTGGAAAATCGTTCACAATTTTCAGAAAACTCCCCAACTGTGCTTGATTTTGCTCATTTCTGATTCAGTCCGCCCCCCTAGCCCCTTTTAGCAAGGTTTGGGAAAATCCGCATTTTTGACTTTTTCGACAATACCGGTCCTGTCGTTTTTTTCAAATTTTGCCCGGTTTGGAAAATCCTTCACAATTTTCACAAAACGCCCCAACTGTGCTTGATTTTGCTCGTTTTTCACTCAGCCCGCCCCCTGGCCCCTTTTAGCAAGGTTTGGGAAAATCCCCATTTTTGACTTTTTCGACACTACCGGCCCTGTCTTTTTTTTCAAATTTTGCCCGGTTTGGAAAATCCTTCACAATTTTCACACAACGCCCCAACTGTGCTTGATTTTGCTCCTTTCTGACTCAGTCCGCCCCCCTGGCCCCTTTTAGCAAGGTTTGGGAAAATCCGCATTGTTGACTTTTTCGACAATACCGGTCCTGTCGTTTTTTTCAAATTTTGCCCGGTTTGGAAAATCCTTCACAATTTTCACAAAACGCCCCAACTGTGCTTGATTTTGCTCCTTTTTCACTCAGCCCCCCCCTCTGGCCTCTTTAAGCAAAGTTTGTGAAAATCCCCATTTTTGACTTTTTCGACACTACCGGCCCTGTCTTTTTTTTCAAATTTTGCCCGGTTTGGAAAATCGTTCACAATTTTCAGAAAACTCCCCAACTGTGCTTGATTTTGCTCATTTCTGATTCAGTCCGCCCCCCTAGCCCCTTTTAGCAAGGTTTGGGAAAATCCGCATTTTTGACTTTTTCGACAATACCGGTCCTGTCGTTTTTTTCAAATTTTGCCCGGTTTGGAAAATCCTTCACAATTTTCACAAAACGCCCCAACTGTGCTTGATTTTGCTCGTTTTTCACTCAGCCCGCCCCCTGGCCCCTTTTAGCAAGGTTTGGGAAAATCCCCATTTTTGACTTTTTCGACAATACCGGCCCTGTCTTTTTTTTCAAATTTTGCCCGGTTTGGAAAATCGTTCACAATTTTCACACAACGCCCCAACTGTGCTTGATTTTGCTCCTTTCTGACTCAGTCCGCCCCCCTGGCCCCTTTTAGCAAGGTTTGGGAAAATCCGCATTTTTGACTTTTTCGACAATACCGGTCCTGTCGTTTTTTTCAAATTTTGCCCGGTTTGGAAAATCCTTCACAATTTTCACAAAACGCCCCAACTGTGCTTGATTTTGCTCCTTTTTCACTCAGCCCCCCCTCTGGCCTCTTTAAGCAAAGTTTGTGAAAATCCCCATTTTTGACTTTTTCGACACTACCGGCCCTGTCTTTTTTTTCAAATTTTGCCCGGTTTGGAAAATCCTTCACAATTTTCACAAAACGCCCCAACTGTGCTTGATTTTGCTCGTTTTTCACTCAGCCCGCCCCCTGGCCCCTTTTAGCAAGGTTTGGGAAAATCCCCATTTTTGACTTTTTCGACAATACCGGCCCTGTCTTTTTTTTCAAATTTTGCCCGGTTTGGAAAATCGTTCACAATTTTCACACAACGCCCCAACTGTGCTTGATTTTGCTCCTTTCTGACTCAGTCCGCCCCCCTGGCCCCTTTTAGCAAGGTTTGGGAAAATCCGCATTTTTGACTTTTTCGACAATACCGGTCCTGTCGTTTTTTTCAAATTTTGCCCGGTTTGGAAAATCCTTCACAATTTTCACAAAACGCCCCAACTGTGCTTGATTTTGCTCCTTTTTCACTCAGCCCCCCCTCTGGCCTCTTTAAGCAAAGTTTGTGAAAATCCCCATTTTTGACTTTTTCGACACTACCGGCCCTGTCTTTTTTTTCAAATTTTGCCCGGTTTGGAAAATCCTTCACAATTTTCACAAAACGCCCCAACTGTGCTTGATTTTGCTCATTTCTGACTCAGTCCGCCCCCCTGGCCCCTTTTAGCAAGGTTTGGGAAAATCCCCATTTTTGACTTTTTCGACACTACCGGCCCTGTCGTTTTTTTCAAATTTTGCTCGGTTTGTAAAATCCTTCACAATTTTCACAAAACGCCCCAACTGTGCTTGATTTTGCTCCTTTCTGACTCAGTCCGCCCCCCTGGCCCCTTTTAGCAAGGTTTGGGAAAATCCCCATTTTTGACTTTTTCGACACTACCGGCCCTGTCGTTTTTTCAAATTTTGCCCGGTTTGTAAAATCCTTCACAATTTTCACAAAACGCCCCAACTGTGCTTGATTTTGCTCCTTTCTGACTCAGTCCGCCCCCCTGGCCCCTTTTAGCAAGGTTTGGGAAAATCCGCATTTTTGACTTTTTCGACAATACCGGTCCTGTCGTTTTTTTCAAATTTTGCCCGGTTTGGAAAATCCTTCACAATTTTCACAAAACGCCCCAACTGTGCTTGATTTTGCTCGTTTTTCACTCAGCCCGCCCCCTGGCCCCTTTTAGCAAGGTTTGGGAAAATCCCCATTTTTGACTTTTTCGACACTACCGGCCCTGTCTTTTTTTTCAAATTTTGCCCGGTTTGGAAAATCCTTCACAATTTTCACACAACGCCCCAACTGTGCTTGATTTTGCTCCTTTCTGACTCAGTCCGCCCCCCTGGCCCCTTTTAGCAAGGTTTGGGAAAATCCGCATTGTTGACTTTTTCGACAATACCGGTCCTGTCGTTTTTTTCAAATTTTGCCCGGTTTGGAAAATCCTTCACAATTTTCACAAAACGCCCCAACTGTGCTTGATTTTGCTCCTTTTTCACTCAGCCCCCCCCTCTGGCCTCTTTAAGCAAAGTTTGTGAAAATCCCCATTTTTGACTTTTTCGACACTACCGGCCCTGTCTTTTTTTTCAAATTTTGCCCGGTTTGGAAAATCGTTCACAATTTTCAGAAAACTCCCCAACTGTGCTTGATTTTGCTCATTTCTGATTCAGTCCGCCCCCCTAGCCCCTTTTAGCAAGGTTTGGGAAAATCCGCATTTTTGACTTTTTCGACAATACCGGTCCTGTCGTTTTTTTCAAATTTTGCCCGGTTTGGAAAATCCTTCACAATTTTCACAAAACGCCCCAACTGTGCTTGATTTTGCTCGTTTTTCACTCAGCCCGCCCCCTGGCCCCTTTTAGCAAGGTTTGGGAAAATCCCCATTTTTGACTTTTTCGACAATACCGGCCCTGTCTTTTTTTTCAAATTTTGCCCGGTTTGGAAAATCGTTCACAATTTTCACACAACGCCCCAACTGTGCTTGATTTTGCTCCTTTCTGACTCAGTCCGCCCCCCTGGCCCCTTTTAGCAAGGTTTGGGAAAATCCGCATTTTTGACTTTTTCGACAATACCGGTCCTGTCGTTTTTTTCAAATTTTGCCCGGTTTGGAAAATCCTTCACAATTTTCACAAAACGCCCCAACTGTGCTTGATTTTGCTCCTTTTTCACTCAGCCCCCCCTCTGGCCTCTTTAAGCAAAGTTTGTGAAAATCCCCATTTTTGACTTTTTCGACACTACCGGCCCTGTCTTTTTTTTCAAATTTTGCCCGGTTTGGAAAATCCTTCACAATTTTCACAAAACGCCCCAACTGTGCTTGATTTTGCTCATTTCTGACTCAGTCCGCCCCCCTGGCCCCTTTTAGCAAGGTTTGGGAAAATCCCCATTTTTGACTTTTTCGACACTACCGGCCCTGTCGTTTTTTTCAAATTTTGCTCGGTTTGTAAAATCCTTCACAATTTTCACAAAACGCCCCAACTGTGCTTGATTTTGCTCCTTTCTGACTCAGTCCGCCCCCCTGGCCCCTTTTAGCAAGGTTTGGGAAAATCCCCATTTTTGACTTTTTCGACACTACCGGCCCTGTCGTTTTTTCAAATTTTGCCCGGTTTGTAAAATCCTTCACAATTTTCACAAAACGCCCCAACTGTGCTTGATTTTGCTCCTTTCTGACTCAGTCCGCCCCCCTGGCCCCTTTTAGCAAGGTTTGGGAAAATCCCCATTTTTGACTTTTTCGACACTACCGGCCCTGTCGTTTTTTCAAATTTTTGCCCACTTTGGAAAATCCTTCACAATTTCCCAAAACGCCCCAACTGTGCTTGATTTTGCTCCTTTCTGACTCAGTCCGCCCCCCTGGCCCCTTTTAGCAAGGTTTGGGAAAATCCGCATTTTTGACTTTTTCGACACTATCGGCCCTGTCTTTTTTTTCAAATTTTGCCCGGTTTGGAAAATCGTTCACAATTTTCACAAAACTCCCCAACTGTGCTTGATTTTGCTCATTTCTGACTCAGTCCGCCCCCCTAGCCCTTTTTAGCAAGGTTTGGGAAAATCCGCATTTTTGACTTTTTCGACAATACCGGTCCTGTCGTTTTTTTCAAATTTTGCCCGGTTTGGAAAATCCTTCACAATTTTCACAAAACGCCCCAACTGTGCTTGATTTTGCTCCTTTTTCACTCAGCCCCCCCCCTCTGGCCTCTTTAAGCAAATTTTGTGAAAATCCCCATTTTTGACTTTTTCGACACTACCGGCCCTGTCTTTTTTTTCAAATTTTGCCCGGTTTGGAAAATCCTTCACAATTTTCACAAAACGCCCCAACTGTGCTTGATTTTGCTCGTTTTTCACTCAGCCCGCCCCCTGGCCCCTTTTAGCAAGGTTTGGGAAAATCCCCATTTTTGACTTTTTCGACAATACCGGCCCTGTCTTTTTTTTCAAATTTTGCCCGGTTTGGAAAATCGTTCACAATTTTCACACAACGCCCCAACTGTGCTTGATTTTGCTCCTTTCTGACTCAGTCCGCCCCCCTGGCCCCTTTTAGCAAGGTTTGGGAAAATCCGCATTTTTGACTTTTTCGACAATACCGGTCCTGTCGTTTTTTTCAAATTTTGCCCGGTTTGGAAAATCCTTCACAATTTTCACAAAACGCCCCAACTGTGCTTGATTTTGCTCCTTTTTCACTCAGCCCCCCCTCTGGCCTCTTTAAGCAAAGTTTGTGAAAATCCCCATTTTTGACTTTTTCGACACTACCGGCCCTGTCTTTTTTTTCAAATTTTGCCCGGTTTGGAAAATCCTTCACAATTTTCACAAAACGCCCCAACTGTGCTTGATTTTGCTCATTTCTGACTCAGTCCGCCCCCCTGGCCCCTTTTAGCAAGGTTTGGGAAAATCCCCATTTTTGACTTTTTCGACACTACCGGCCCTGTCGTTTTTTTCAAATTTTGCTCGGTTTGTAAAATCCTTCACAATTTTCACAAAACGCCCCAACTGTGCTTGATTTTGCTCCTTTCTGACTCAGTCCGCCCCCCTGGCCCCTTTTAGCAAGGTTTGGGAAAATCCCCATTTTTGACTTTTTCGACACTACCGGCCCTGTCGTTTTTTCAAATTTTGCCCGGTTTGTAAAATCCTTCACAATTTTCACAAAACGCCCCAACTGTGCTTGATTTTGCTCCTTTCTGACTCAGTCCGCCCCCCTGGCCCCTTTTAGCAAGGTTTGGGAAAATCCCCATTTTTGACTTTTTCGACACTACCGGCCCTGTCGTTTTTTCAAATTTTTGCCCACTTTGGAAAATCCTTCACAATTTCCCAAAACGCCCCAACTGTGCTTGATTTTGCTCCTTTCTGACTCAGTCCGCCCCCCTGGCCCCTTTTAGCAAGGTTTGGGAAAATCCGCATTTTTGACTTTTTCGACACTATCGGCCCTGTCTTTTTTTTCAAATTTTGCCCGGTTTGGAAAATCGTTCACAATTTTCACAAAACTCCCCAACTGTGCTTGATTTTGCTCATTTCTGACTCAGTCCGCCCCCCTAGCCCTTTTTAGCAAGGTTTGGGAAAATCCGCATTTTTGACTTTTTCGACAATACCGGTCCTGTCGTTTTTTTCAAATTTTGCCCGGTTTGGAAAATCCTTCACAATTTTCACAAAACGCCCCAACTGTGCTTGATTTTGCTCCTTTTTCACTCAGCCCCCCCCCTCTGGCCTCTTTAAGCAAATTTTGTGAAAATCCCCATTTTTGACTTTTTCGACACTACCGGCCCTGTCTTTTTTTTCAAATTTTGCCCGGTTTGGAAAATCCTTCACAATTTTCACAAAACGCCCCAACTGTGCTTGATTTTGCTCGTTTTTCACTCAGCCCGCCCCCTGGCCCCTTTTAGCAAGGTTTGGGAAAATCCCCATTTTTGACTTTTTCGACACTACCGGCCCTGTCTTTTTTTTCAAATTTTGCCCGGTTTGGAAAATCGTTCACAATTTTCAGAAAACTCCCCAACTGTGCTTGATTTTGCTCATTTCTGATTCAGTCCGCCCCCCTAGCCCCTTTTAGCAAGGTTTGGGAAAATCCGCATTTTTGACTTTTTCGACAATACCGGTCCTGTCGTTTTTTTCAAATTTTGCCCGGTTTGGAAAATCCTTCACAATTTTCACAAAACGCCCCAACTGTGCTTGATTTTGCTCGTTTTTCACTCAGCCCGCCCCCTGGCCCCTTTTAGCAAGGTTTGGGAAAATCCCCATTTTTGACTTTTTCGACACTACCGGCCCTGTCTTTTTTTTCAAATTTTGCCCGGTTTGGAAAATCCTTCACAATTTTCACACAACGCCCCAACTGTGCTTGATTTTGCTCCTTTCTGACTCAGTCCGCCCCCCTGGCCCCTTTTAGCAAGGTTTGGGAAAATCCGCATTGTTGACTTTTTCGACAATACCGGTCCTGTCGTTTTTTTCAAATTTTGCCCGGTTTGGAAAATCCTTCACAATTTTCACAAAACGCCCCAACTGTGCTTGATTTTGCTCCTTTTTCACTCAGCCCCCCCCTCTGGCCTCTTTAAGCAAAGTTTGTGAAAATCCCCATTTTTGACTTTTTCGACACTACCGGCCCTGTCTTTTTTTTCAAATTTTGCCCGGTTTGGAAAATCCTTCACAATTTTCACAAAACGCCCCAACTGTGCTTGATTTTGCTCGTTTTTCACTCAGCCCGCCCCCTGGCCCCTTTTAGCAAGGTTTGGGAAAATCCCCATTTTTGACTTTTTCGACACTACCGGCCCTGTCGTTTTTTCAAATTTTTGCCCACTTTGGAAAATCCTTCACAATTTCCCAAAACGCCCCAACTGTGCTTGATTTTGCTCCTTTCTGACTCAGTCCGCCCCCCTGGCCCCTTTTAGCAAGGTTTGGGAAAATCCGCATTTTTGACTTTTTCGACACTATCGGCCCTGTCTTTTTTTTCAAATTTTGCCCGGTTTGGAAAATCGTTCACAATTTTCACAAAACTCCCCAACTGTGCTTAATTTTGCTCATTTCTGACTCAGTCCGCCCCCCTAGCCCTTTTTAGCAAGGTTTGGGAAAATCCGCATTTTTGACTTTTTCGACAATACCGGTCCTGTCGTTTTTTTCAAATTTTGCCCGGTTTGGAAAATCCTTCACAATTTTCACAAAACGCCCCAACTGTGCTTGATTTTGCTCCTTTTTCACTCAGCCCGCCCCCTGGCCCCTTTTAGCAAGGTTTGGGAAAATCCCCATTTTTGACTTTTTCGACACTACCGGCCCTGTCGTTTTTTTTCAATTTTTGCCCACTTTGGAAAATCCTTCACAATTTTCCCAAAACGCCCCAACTGTGCTTGATTTTGCTCATATCTGACTCAGTCCGCCCCCCTGGCCCCTTTTAGCAAGGTTTGGGAAAATCCCCATTTTTGACTTTTTCGACACTACCGGCCCTGTCGTTTTTTTCAAATTTTGCTCGGTTTGTAAAATCCTTCACAATTTTCACAAAACGCCCCAACTGTGCTTGATTTTGCTCCTTTCTGACTCAGTCCGCCCCCCTGGCCCCTTTTAGCAAGGTTTGGGAAAATCCCCATTTTTGACTTTTTCGACACTACCGGCCCTGTCGTTTTTTCAAATTTTGCCCGGTTTGTAAAATCCTTCACAGTTTTCACAAAACGCCCCAACTGTGCTTGATTTTGCTCCTTTCTGACTCAGTCCGCCCCCCTGGCCCCTTTTAGCAAGGTTTGTGAAAATCCCCATTTTTGACTTTTTCGACACTACCGGCCCTGTCGTTTTTTCAAATTTTTGCCCACTTTGGAAAATCCTTCACAATTTCCCAAAACGCCCCAACTGTGCTTGATTTTCCTCCTTTCTGACTCAGTCCGCCCCCCTGGCCCCTTTTAGCAAGGTTTGGGAAAATCCCCATTTTTGACTTTTTCGACACTATCGGCCCTGTCTTTTTTTTCAAATTTTGCCCGGTTTGGAAAATCGTTCACAATTTTCACAAAACTCCCCAACTGTGCTTGATTTTGCTCATTTCTGACTCAGTCCGCCCCCCTAGCCCTTTTTAGCAAGGTTTGGGAAAATCCGCATTTTTGACTTTTTCGACAATACCGGTCCTGTCGTTTTTTTCAAATTTTGCCCGGTTTGGAAAATCCTTCACAATTTTCACAAAACGCCCCAACTGTGCTTGATTTTGCTCCTTTTTCACTCAGCCCCCCCCCCTCTGGCCTCTTTAAGCAAATTTTGTGAAAATCCCCATTTTTGACTTTTTCGACACTACCGGCCCTGTCTTTTTTTTCAAATTTTGCCCGGTTTGGAAAATCCTTCACAATTTTCACAAAACGCCCCAACTGTGCTTGATTTTGCTCGTTTTTCACTCAGTCCGCCCCCTGGCCCCTTTTAGCAAGGTTTGGGAAAATCCCCATTTTTGACTTTTTCGACACTACCGGCCCTGTCGTTTTTTTTCAATTTTTGCCCACTTTGGAAAATCCTTCACAATTTTCCCAAAACGCCCCAACTGTGCTTGATTTTGCTCCGTTCTGACTCAGTCCGCCCCCCTGGCCCCTTTTAGCAAGGTTTGGGAAAATCCCCATTTTTGACTTTTTCGACACTACCGGCCCTGTCGTTTTTTCAAATTTTTGCACACTTTGGAAAATCCTTCACAATTTCCCAAAACGCCCCAACTGTGCTTGATTTTGCTCCTTTCTGACTCAGTCCGCCCCCCTGGCCCCTTTTAGCAAGGTTTGGGAAAATCCGCATTTTTGACTTTTTCGACACTACCGGCCCTGTCTTTTTTTTCAAATTTTGCCCGGTTTGGAAAATCGTTCACAATTTTCAGAAAACTCCCCAACTGTGCTTGATTTTGCTCATTTCTGATTCAGTCCGCCCCCCTAGCCCCTTTTAGCAAGGTTTGGGAAAATCCGCATTTTTGACTTTTTCGACAATACCGGTCCTGTCGTTTTTTTCAAATTTTGCCCGGTTTGGAAAATCCTTCACAATTTTCACACAACGCCCCAACTGTGCTTGATTTTGCTCCTTTCTGACTCAGTCCGCCCCCCTGGCCCCTTTTAGCAAGGTTTGGGAAAATCCGCATTGTTGACTTTTTCGACAATACCGGTCCTGTCGTTTTTTTCAAATTTTGCCCGGTTTGGAAAATCCTTCACAATATTCACAAAACGCCCCAACTGTGCTTGATTTTGCTCCTTTTTCACTCAGCCCCCCCCTCTGGCCTCTTTAAGCAAAGTTTGTGAAAATCCCCATTTTTGACTTTTTCGACACTACCGGCCCTGTCTTTTTTTTCAAATTTTGCCCGGTTTGGAAAATCCTTCACAATTTTCACAAAACGCCCCAACTGTGCTTGATTTTGCTCATTTCTGACTCAGTCCGCCCCCCTGGCCCCTTTTAGCAAGGTTTGGGAAAATCCCCATTTTTGACTTTTTCGACACTACCGGCCCTGTCGTTTTTTTCAAATTTTGCTCGGTTTGTAAAATCCTTCACAATTTTCACAAAACGCCCCAACTGTGCTTGATTTTGCTCCTTTCTGACTCAGTCCGCCCCCCTGGCCCCTTTTAGCAAGGTTTGGGAAAATCCCCATTTTTGACTTTTTCGACACTACCGGCCCTGTCGTTTTTTCAAATTTTGCCCGGTTTGTAAAATCCTTCACAGTTTTCACAAAACGCCCCAACTGTGCTTGATTTTGCTCCTTTCTGACTCAGTCCGCCCCCCTGGCCCCTTTTAGCAAGGTTTGGGAAAATCCCCATTTTTGACTTTTTCGACACTACCGGCCCTGTCGTTTTTTCAAATTTTTGCCCACTTTGGAAAATCCTTCACAATTTCCCAAAACGCCCCAACTGTGCTTGATTTTGCTCCTTTCTGACTCAGTCCGCCCCCCTGGCCCCTTTTAGCAAGGTTTGGGAAAATCCGCATTTTTGACTTTTTCGACACTATCGGCCCTGTCTTTTTTTTCAAATTTTGCCCGGTTTGGAAAATCGTTCACAATTTTCACAAAACTCCCCAACTGTGCTTGATTTTGCTCATTTCTGACTCAGTCCGCCCCCCTAGCCCTTTTTAGCAAGGTTTGGGAAAATCCGCATTTTTGACTTTTTCGACAATACCGGTCCTGTCGTTTTTTTCAAATTTTGCCCGGTTCGGAAAATCCTTCACAATTTTCACAAAACGCCCCAACTGTGCTTGATTTTGCTCCTTTTTCACTCAGCCCCCCCCCTCTGGCCTCTTTAAGCAAATTTTGTGAAAATCCCCATTTTTGACTTTTTCGACACTACCGGCCCTGTCTTTTTTTTCAAATTTTGCCCGGTTTGGAAAATCCTTCACAATTTTCACAAAACGCCCCAACTGTGCTTGATTTTGCCCGTTTTTCACTCAGTCCGCCCCCTGGCCCCTTTTAGCAAGGTTTGGGAAAATCCCCATTTTTGACTTTTTCGACACTACCCGGCCCTGTCGTTTTTTCAAATTTTTGCCCACTTTGGAAAATCCTTCACAATTTCCCAAAACGCCCCAACTGTGCTTGATTTTGCTCCTTTCTGACTCAGTCCGCCCCCCCTGGCCCCCTTTTAGCAAGGTTTGGGAAAATCCCCATTTTTGACTTTTTCGACACTACCCGGCCCCTGTCGTTTTTTTCAAATTTTGCCCGGTTTGGAAAATCCTTCACAATATTCACAAAACGCCTGTGCTTGATTTTGCTCCTTTTTCACTCAGCCCCCCCCTCTGGCCTCTTTAAGCAAAGTTTGTGAAAATCCCCATTTTTGACTTTTTCGACACTACCGGCCCTGTCTTTTTTTTCAAATTTTGCCCGGTTTGGAAAATCCTTCACAATTTTCACAAAACGCCCCAACTGTGCTTGATTTTGCTCATTTCTGACTCAGTCCGCCCCCCTGGCCCCTTTTAGCAAGGTTGGGAAAATCCCCATTTTTGACTTTTTCGACACTACCGGCCCTGTCGTTTTTTCAAATTTTGCTCGGTTTGTAAAATCCTTCACAATTTTCACAAAACGCCCCAACTGTGCTTGATTTTGCTCCTTTCTGACTCAGTCCGCCCCCCTGGCCCCTTTTAGCAAGGTTTGGGAAAATCCCCATTTTTGACTTTTTCGACACTACCGGCCCTGTCGTTTTTTCAAATTTTGCCCGGTTTGTAAAATCCTTCACAGTTTTCACAAAACGCCCCAACTGTGCTTGATTTTGCTCCTTTCTGACTCAGTCCGCCCCCCTGGCCCCTTTTAGCAAGGTTTGGGAAAATCCCCATTTTTGACTTTTTCGACACTACCGGCCCTGTCGTTTTTTCAAATTTTTGCCCACTTTGGAAAATCCTTCACAATTTCCCAAAACGCCCAACTGTGCTTGATTTTGCTCCTTCTGACTCAGTCCGCCCCCCTGGCCCCTTTTAGCAAGGTTTGGGAAAATCCGCATTTTGACTTTTTCGACACTATCGGCCCTGTCTTTTTTTTCAAATTTTGCCCGGTTTGGAAAATCGTTCACAATTTTCACAAAACTCCCCAACTGTGCTTGATTTTGCTCATTTCTGACTCAGTCCGCCCCCCTAGCCCTTTTTAGCAAGGTTTGGGAAAATCCGCATTTTTGACTTTTTCGACAATACCGGTCCTGTCGTTTTTTTCAAATTTTGCCCGGTTTGGAAAATCCTTCACAATTTTCACAAAACGCCCCAACTGTGCTTGATTTTGCTCCTTTTTCACTCAGCCCCCCCCCTCTGGCCTCTTTAAGCAAATTTTGTGAAAATCCCATTTTTGACTTTTTCGACACTACCGGCCCTGTCTTTTTTTTCAAATTTTGCCCGGTTTGGAAAATCCTTCACAATTTTCACAAAACGCCCCAACTGTGCTTGATTTTGCTCGTTTTTCACTCAGTCCGCCCCCTGGCCCCTTTTAGCAAGGTTTGGGAAAATCCCCATTTTTGACTTTTTCGACACTACCGGCCCTGTCGTTTTTTCAAATTTTTGCCCACTTTGGAAAATCCTTCACAATTTCCCAAAACGCCCCAACTGTGCTTGATTTTGCTCCTTTCTGACTCAGTCCGCCCCCCTGGCCCCTTTTAGCAAGGTTTGGGAAAATCCCCATTTTTGACTTTTTCGACACTACCGGCCCTGTCGTTTTTTTCAAATTTTGCCCGGTTTGGAAAATCCTTCACAATATTCACAAAACGCCCCAACTGTGCTTGATTTTGCTCCTTTTTCACTCAGCCCCCCCCTCTGGCCTCTTTAAGCAAAGTTTGTGAAAATCCCCATTTTTGACTTTTTCGACACTACCGGCCCTGTCTTTTTTTTCAAATTTTGCCCGGTTTGGAAAATCCTTCACAATTTTCACAAAACGCCCCAACTGTGCTTGATTTTGCTCATTTCTGACTCAGTCCGCCCCCCTGGCCCCTTTTAGCAAGGTTTGGGAAAATCCCCATTTTTGACTTTTTCGACACTACCGGCCCTGTCGTTTTTTTCAAATTTTGCTCGGTTTGTAAAATCCTTCACAATTTTCACAAAACGCCCCAACTGTGCTTGATTTTGCTCCTTTCTGACTCAGTCCGCCCCCCTGGCCCCTTTTAGCAAGGTTTGGGAAAATCCCCATTTTTGACTTTTTCGACACTTTCGACACTACCGGCCCTGTCGTTTTTTCAAATTTTGCCCGGTTTGTAAAATCCTTCACAGTTTTCACAAAACGCCCCAACTGTGCTTGATTTTGCTCCTTTCTGACTCAGTCCGCCCCCTGGCCCCTTTTAGCAAGGTTTGGGAAAATCCCCATTTTTGACTTTTTCGACACTACCTACCGGCCCTGTCGTTTTTTCAAATTTTTGCCCACTTTGGAAAATCCTTCACAATTTCCCAAAACGCCCCAACTGTGCTTGATTTTGCTCCTTTCTGACTCAGTCCGCCCCCCTGGCCCCTTTTAGCAAGGTTTGGGAAAATCCGCATTTTTTGACTTTTTCGACACTATCGGCCCTGTCTTTTTTTTCAAATTTTGCCCTGGTTTGGAAAATCGTTCACAATTTTCACAAAACTCCCCAACTGTGCTTGATTTTGCTCATTTCTGACTCAGTCCGCCCCCCTAGCCCTTTTTAGCAAGGTTTGGGAAAATCCGCATTTTTGACTTTTTCGACAATACCGGTCCTGTCGTTTTTTTCAAATTTTGCCCGGTTTGGAAAATCCTTCACAATTTTCACAAAACGCCCCAACTGTGCTTGATTTTGCTCCTTTTTCACTCAGCCCCCCCCTCTGGCCTCTTTAAGCAAATTTTGTGAAAATCCCCATTTTTGACTTTTTCGACACTACCGGCCCTGTCTTTTTTTTCAAATTTTGCCCGGTTTGGAAAATCCTTCACAATTTTCACAAAACGCCCCAACTGTGGCTTGATTTTGCTCGTTTTTCACTCAGTCCGCCCCCTGGCCCCTTTTAGCAAGGTTTGGGAAAATCCCCATTTTTGACTTTTTCGACACTACCGGCCCTGTCGTTTTTTCAAATTTTTGCCCACTTTGGAAAATCCTTCACAATTTCCCAAAACGCCCCAACTGTGCTTGATTTTGCTCCTTTCTGACTCAGTCCGCCCCCCTGGCCCCTTTTAGCAAGGTTTGGGAAAATCCCCATTTTTGACTTTTTCGACACTACCGGACCCCTGTCGTTTTTTCTAATTTTTGCCCACTTTGGAAAATCCTTCACAATTTCCCAAAACGCCCCAACTGTGCTTGATTTTGCTCCTTTCTGACTCAGTCCGCCCCCCTGGCCCCTTTTAGCAAGGTTTGGGAAAATCCGCATTTTTGACTTTTTTCGACACTATCGGCCCTGTCTTTTTTTTCAAATTTTGCCCGGTTTGGAAAATCGTTCACAATTTTCACAAAACTCCCCAACTGTGCTTGATTTTGCTCATTTCTGACTCAGTCCGCCCCCCTAGCCCTTTTTAGCAAGGTTTTGGGAAAATCCGCATTTTTGACTTTTTCGACAATACCGGTCCTGTCGTTTTTTTCAAATTTTGCCCGGTTTGGAAAATCCTTCACAATTTTCACAAAACGCCCCAACTGTGCTTGATTTTGCTCCTTTTTCACTCAGCCCCCCCCCTCTGGCCTCTTTAAGCAAATTTTGTGAAAATCCCCATTTTTGACTTTTTCGACACTACCCGGCCCTGTCGTTTTTTCAAATTTTTGCCCACTTTGGAAAATCCTTCACAATTTCCCAAAACGCCCCAACTGTGCTTGATTTTGCTCCTTTCCGACTCAGTCCGCCCCCCTGGCCCCTTTTAGCAAGGTTTGGGAAAATCCCCATTTTTGACTTTTTCGACACTACCGGCCCTGTCGTTTTTTTTCAATTTTTGCCCACTTTGGAAAATCCTTCACAATTTTCACAAAACGCCCCAACTGTGCTTGATTTTGCTCCTTTCTGACTCAGTCCGCCCCCCTGGCCCCTTTTAGCAAGGTTTGGGAAAATCCCCATTTTTGACTTTTTCGACACTACCGGCCCTGTCGTTTTTTCTAATTTTTGCCCACTTTGGAAAATCCTTCACAATTTCCCAAAACGCCCCAACTGTGCTTGATTTTGCTCCTTTCTGACTCAGTCCGCCCCCCTGGCCCCTTTTAGCAAGGTTTGGGAAAATCCGCATTTTTGACTTTTTCGACACTACCGGCCCTGTCTTTTTTTTCAAATTTTGCCCGGTTTGGAAAATCGTTCACAATTTTCAGAAAGCTCCCCAACTGTGCTTGATTTTGCTCATTTCTGATTCAGTCCGCCCCCCTAGCCCCTTTTAGCAAGGTTTGGGAAAATCCGCATTTTTGACTTTTTCGACAATACCGGTCCTGTCGTTTTTTTCAAATTTTGCCCGGTTTGGAAAATCCTTCACAATTTTCACAAAACGCCCCAACTGTGCTTGATTTTGCTCGTTTTTCACTCAGCCCGCCCCCTGGCCCCTTTTAGCAAGGTTTGGGAAAATCCCCATTTTTGACTTTTTTGACACTACCGGCCCTGTCTTTTTTTTCAAATTTTGCCCGGTTTGGAAAATCCTTCACAATTTTCACACAACGCCCCAACTGTGCTTGATTTTGCTCCTTTCTGACTCAGTCCGCCCCCCTGGCCCCTTTTAGCAAGGTTTGGGAAAATCCCCATTTTTGACTTTTTCGACACTACCGGCCCTGTCGTTTTTTTCAAATTTTGCTCGGTTTGTAAAATCCTTCACAATTTTCACAAAACGCCCCAACTGTGCTTGATTTTGCTCCTTTCTGACTCAGTCCGCCCCCCTGGCCCCTTTTAGCAAGGTTTGGGAAAATCCCCATTTTTGACTTTTTCGACACTACCGGCCCTGTCGTTTTTTCAAATTTTGCCCGGTTTGTAAAATCCTTCACAGTTTTCACAAAACGCCCCAACTGTGCTTGATTTTGCTCCTTTCTGACTCAGTCCGCCCCCCTGGCCCCTTTTAGCAAGGTTTGGGAAAATCCCCATTTTTGACTTTTTCGACACTACCGGCCCTGTCGTTTTTTCTAATTTTTGCCCACTTTGGAAAATCCTTCACAATTTCCCAAAACGCCCCAACTGTGCTTGATTTTGCTCCTTTCTGACTCAGTCCGCCCCCCTGGCCCCTTTTAGCAAGGTTTGGGAAAATCCGCATTTTTGACTTTTTCGACACTATCGGCCCTGTCTTTTTTTTCAAATTTTGCCCGGTTTGGAAAATCGTTCACAATTTTCACAAAACTCCCCAACTGTGCTTGATTTTGCTCATTTCTGACTCAGTCCGCCCCCCCTAGCCCTTTTTAGCAAGGTTTGGGAAAATCCGCATTTTTGACTTTTTCGACAATACCGGTCCTGTCGTTTTTTTCAAATTTTGCCCGGTTTGGAAAATCCTTCACAATTTTCACAAAACGCCCCAACTGTGCTTGATTTTGCTCCTTTTTCACTCAGCCCCCCCCCTCTGGCCTCTTTAAGCAAATTTTGTGAAAATCCCCATTTTTGACTTTTTCGACACTACCGGCCCTGTCGTTTTTTCAAATTTTTGCCCACTTTGGAAAATCCTTCACAATTTCCCAAAACGCCCCAACTGTGCTTGATTTTGCTCCTTTCCGACTCAGTCCGCCCCCCTGGCCCCTTTTAGCAAGGTTTGGGAAAATCCGCATTTTTGACTTTTTCGACACTACCGGCCCTGTCTTTTTTTTCAAATTTTGCCCGGTTTGGAAAATCGTTCACAATTTTCAGAAAACTCCCCAACTGTGCTTGACTTTGCTCATTTCTGATTCAGTCCGCCCCCCTAGCCCCTTTTAGCAAGGTTTGGGAAAATCCGCATTTTTGACTTTTTCGACAATACCGGTCCTGTCGTTTTTTTCAAATTTTGCCCGGTTTGGAAAATCCTTCACAATTTTCACACAACGCCCCAACTGTGCTTGATTTTGCTCCTTTCTGACTCAGTCCGCCCCCCTGGCCCCTTTTAGCAAGGTTTGGGAAAATCCGCATTTTTGACTTTTTCGACAATACCGGTCCTGTCGTTTTTTTCAAATTTTGCCCGGTTTGGAAAATCCTTCACAATTTTCACAAAACGCCCCAACTGTGCTTGATTTTGCTCCTTTTTCACTCAGCCCCCCCCTCTGGCCTCTTTAAGCAAAGTTTGTGAAAATCCCCATTTTTGACTTTTTCGACACTACCGCCCCTGTCTTTTTTTTCAAATTTTGCCCGGTTTGGAAAATCCTTCACAATTTTCACAAAACGCCCCAACTGTGCTTGATTTTGCTCATTTCTGACTCAGTCCGCCCCCCTGGCCCCTTTTAGCAAGGTTTGGGAAAATCCCCATTTTTGACTTTTTCGACACTACCGGCCCTGTCGTTTTTTTCAAATTTTGCTCGGTTTGTAAAATCCTTCACAATTTTCACAAAACGCCCCAACTGTGCTTGATTTTGCTCCTTTCTGACTCAGTCCGCCCCCCTGGCCCCTTTTAGCAAGGTTTGGGAAAATCCCCATTTTTGACTTTTTCGACACTACCGGCCCTGTCGTTTTTTTCAAATTTTGCCCGGTTTGGAAAATCGTTCACAATTTTCACACAACGCCCCAACTGTGCTTGATTTTGCTCCTTTCTGACTCAGTCCGCCCCCCTGGCCCCTTTTAGCAAGGTTTGGGAAAATCCGCATTTTTGACTTTTTCGACAATACCGGTCCTGTCGTTTTTTTCAAATTTTGCCCGGTTTGGAAAATCCTTCACAATTTTCACAAAACGCCCCAACTGTGCTTGATTTTGCTCCTTTTTCACTCAGCCCCCCCCTCTGGCCTCTTTAAGCAAAGTTTGTGAAAATCCCCATTTTTGACTTTTTCGACACTACCGCCCCTGTCTTTTTTTTCAAATTTTGCCCGGTTTGGAAAATCCTTCACAATTTTCACAAAACGCCCCAACTGTGCTTGATTTTGCTCATTTCTGACTCAGTCCGCCCCCCTGGCCCCTTTTAGCAAGGTTTGGGAAAATCCCCATTTTTGACTTTTTCGACACTACCGGCCCTGTCGTTTTTTTCAAATTTTGCTCGGTTTGTAAAATCCTTCACAATTTTCACAAAACGCCCCAACTGTGCTTGATTTTGCTCCTTTCTGACTCAGTCCGCCCCCCTGGCCCCTTTTAGCAAGGTTTGGGAAAATCCCCATTTTTGACTTTTTCGACACTACCGGCCCTGTCGTTTTTTCAAATTTTTGCCCACTTTGGAAAATCCTTCACAATTTCCCAAAACGCCCCAACTGTGCTTGATTTTGCTCCTTTCTGACTCAGTCCGCCCCCCTGGCCCCTTTTAGCAAGGTTTGGGAAAATCCGCATTTTTGACTTTTTCGACACTATCGGCCCTGTCTTTTTTTTCAAATTTTGCCCGGTTTGGAAAATCGTTCACAATTTTCACAAAACTCCCCAACTGTGCTTGATTTTGCTCATTTCTGACTCAGTCCGCCCCCCTATCCCCTTTTAGCAAGGTTTGGGAAAATCCGCATTTTTGACTTTTTCGACAATACCGGTCCTGTCGTTTTTTTCAAATTTTGCCCGGTTTGGAAAATCGTTCACAATTTTCACAAAACTCCCCAACTGTGCTTGATTTTGCTCATTTCTGACTCAGTCCGCCCCCCTAGCCCTTTTTAGCAAGGTTTGGGAAAATCCGCATTTTTGACTTTTTCGACAATACCGGTCCTGTCGTTTTTTTCAAATTTTGCCCGGTTTGGAAAATCCTTCACAATTTTCACAAAACGCCCCAACTGTGCTTGATTTTGCTCCTTTTTCACTCAGCCCCCCCCCTCTGGCCTCTTTAAGCAAATTTTGTGAAAATCCCCATTTTTGACTTTTTCGACACTACCGGCCCTGTCTTTTTTTTCAAATTTTGCCCGGTTTGGAAAATCCTTCACAATTTTCACAAAACGCCCCAACTGTGCTTGATTTTGCTCGTTTTTCACTCAGCCCGCCCCCTGGCCCCTTTTAGCAAGGTTTGGGAAAATCCCCATTTTTGACTTTTTCGACACTACCGGCCCTGTCTTTTTTTTCAAATTTTGCCCGGTTTGGAAAATCCTTCACAATTTTCACAAAACGCCCCAACTGTGCTTGATTTTGCTCGTTTTTCACTCATCCCGCCCCCTGGCCCCTTTTAGCAAGGTTTGGGAAAATCCCCATTTTTGACTTTTTCGACACTACCGGCCCTGTCGTTTTTTTCAAATTTTGCCCGGTATGGAAAATCCTTCACAATTTTCTCAAAACGCCCCAACTGTGCTTGATTTTGTTCATTTCTGAATCAGTCCGCCCCCCTGGCCCCTTTTAGCAAGGTTTGGGAAAATCCCCATTTTTGACTTTTTCGACACTACCGGCCCTGTCGTTTTTTTTCAATTTTTGCCCACTTTGGAAAATCCTTCACAATTTTCACACAACGCCCCAACTGTGCTTGATTTTGCTCCTTTTTCACTCAGCCCCCCCCCCCTCTGGCCTCTTTAAGCAAAGTTTGTGAAAATCCCCATTTTTGACTTTTTCGACACTACCGGCCCTGTCGTTTTTTTTCAAATTTTGCCCGGTTTGGAAAATCCTTCACAATTTTCTCAAAACTCCCCAACTGTGCTTGATTTTGCTCATTTCTGACTCAGTCCGCCCCCCTGGCCCCTTTTAGCAAGGTTTGGGAAAATCCGCATTTTTGACTTTTTCGACACTACCGGTCCTGTCGTTTTTTTCAATTTTTTCCCATTTTGGAAAATCCTTCACAATTTTCACAAAACGCCCCAACTGTGCTTGATTTTGCTCCCTTTTCACTCAGCCCCCCCCCCCCTCTGGCCTCTTTAAGCAAATTTTGTGAAAATCCCCATTTTTGACTTTTTCGACACTACCGGCCCTGTCTTTTTTTTCAAATTTTGCCCGGTTTGGAAAATCCTTCACAATTTTCACAAAACGCCCCAACTGTGCTTGATTTTGCTCGTTTTTCACTCAGCCCGCCCCCTGGCCCCTTTTAGCAAGGTTTGGGAAAATCCCCATTTTTGACTTTTTCGACACTACCGGCCCTGTCGTTTTTTCAAATTTTTGCCCACTTTGGAAAATCCTTCACAATTTCCCAAAACGCCCCAACTGTGCTTGATTTTGCTCCTTTCTGACTCAGTCCGCCCCCCTGGCCCCTTTTAGCAAGGTTTGGGAAAATCCGCATTTTTGACTTTTTCGACACTATCGGCCCTGTCTTTTTTTTCAAATTTTGCCCGGTTTGGAAAATCGTTCACAATTTTCACAAAACTCCCCAACTGTGCTTGATTTTGCTCATTTCTGACTCAGTCCGCCCCCCTAGCCCTTTTTAGCAAGGTTTGGGAAAATCCGCATTTTTGACTTTTTCGACAATACCGGTACTGTCGTTTTTTTCAAATTTTGCCCGGTTTGGAAAATCCTTCACAATTTTCACAAAACGCCCCAACTGTGCTTGATTTTGCTCCTTTTTCACTCAGCCCCCCCCCTCTGGCCTCTTTAAGCAAATTTTGTGAAAATCCCCATTTTTGACTTTTTCGACACTACCGGCCCTGTCGTTTTTTCAAATTTTTGCCCACTTTGGAAAATCCTTCACAATTTCCCAAAACGCCCCAACTGTGCTTGATTTTGCTCCTTTCCGACTCAGTCCGCCCCCCTGGCCCCTTTTAGCAAGGTTTGGGAAAATCCGCATTTTTGACTTTTTCGACACTACCGGCCCTGTCTTTTTTTTCAAATTTTGCCCGGTTTGGAAAATCGTTCACAATTTTCAGAAAACTCCCCAACTGTGCTTGATTTTGCTCATTTCTGATTCAGTCCGCCCCCCTAGCCCCTTTTAGCAAGGTTTGGGAAAATCCGCATTTTTGACTTTTTCGACAATACCGGCCCTGTCTTTTTTTTCAAATTTTGCCCGGTTTGGAAAATCGTTCACAATTTTCACACAACGCCCCAACTGTGCTTGATTTTGCTCCTTTCTGACTCAGTCCGCCCCCCTGGCCCCTTTTAGCAAGGTTTGGGAAAATCCGCATTTTTGACTTTTTCGACAATACCGGTCCTGTCGTTTTTTTCAAATTTTGCCCGGTTTGGAAAATCCTTCACAATTTTCACAAAACGCCCCAACTGTGCTTGATTTTGCTCCTTTTTCACTCAGCCCCCCCCTCTGGCCTCTTTAAGCAAAGTTTGTGAAAATCCCCATTTTTGACTTTTTCGACACTACCGGCCCTGTCTTTTTTTTCAAATTTTGCCCGGTTTGGAAAATCCTTCACAATTTTCACAAAACGCCCCAACTGTGCTTGATTTTGCTCATTTCTGACTCAGTCCGCCCCCCTGGCCCCTTTTAGCAAGGTTTGGGAAAATCCCCATTTTTGACTTTTTCGACACTACCCGGCCCTGTCGTTTTTTCAAATTTTGCCCGGTTTGTAAAATCCTTCACAATTTTCCCAAAACGCCCCAACTGTGCTTGATTTTGCTCCTTTCTGACTCAGTCCGCCCCCCTGGCCCCTTTTAGCAAGGTTTGGGAAAATCCGCATTTTTGACTTTTTCGACACTATCGGCCCTGTCTTTTTTTTCAAATTTTGCCCGGTTTGGAAAATCGTTCACAATTTTCACAAAACTCCCCAACTGTGCTTGATTTTGCTCATTTCTGACTCAGTCCGCCCCCCTAGCCCTTTTTAGCAAGGTTTGGGAAAATCCGCATTTTTGACTTTTTCGACAATACCGGTCCTGTCGTTTTTTTCAAATTTTGCCCGGTTTGGAAAATCCTTCACAATTTTCACAAAACGCCCCAACTGTGCTTGATTTTGCTCCTTTTTCACTCAGCCCCCCCCCTCTGGCCTCTTTAAGCAAATTTTGTGAAAATCCCCATTTTTGACTTTTTCGACACTACCGGCCCTGTCTTTTTTTTCAAATTTTGCCCGGTTTGGAAAATCCTTCACAATTTTCACAAAACGCCCCAACTGTGCTTGATTTTGCTCGTTTTTCACTCAGCCCGCCCCCTGGCCCCTTTTAGCAAGGTTTGGGAAAATCCCCATTTTTGACTTTTTCGACACTACCGGCCCTGTCTTTTTTTTCAAATTTTGCCCGGTTTGGAAAATCCTTCACAATTTTCACACAACGCCCCAACTGTGCTTGATTTTGCTCGTTTTTCACTCAGCCCGCCCCCTGGCCCCTTTTAGCAAGGTTTGGGAAAATCCCCATTTTTGACTTTTTCGACACTACCGGCCCTGTCTTTTTTTTCAAATTTTGCCCGGTTTGGAAAATCCTTCACAATTTTCACAAAACGCCCCAACTGTGCTTGATTTTGCTCGTTTTTCACTCATCCCGCCCCCTGGCCCCTTTTAGCAAGGTTTGGGAAAATCCCCATTTTTGACTTTTTCGACACTACCGGCCCTGTCGTTTTTTTTCAAATTTTGCCCGGTTTGGAAAATCCTTCACAATTTTCTCAAAACTCCCCAACTGTGCTTGATTTTGCTCATTTCTGACTCAGTCCGCCCCCCTGGCCCCTTTTAGCAAGGTTTGGGAAAATCCGCATTTTTGACTTTTTCGACACTACCGGTCCTGTCGTTTTTTTCAATTTTTTCCCATTTTGGAAAATCGTTCACAATTTTCACAAAACGCCCCAACTGTGCTTGATTTTGCTCCTTTTTCACTCAGCCCCCCCCCCCTCTGGCCTCTTTAAGCAAATTTTGTGAAAATCCCCATTTTTGACTTTTTCGACACTACCGGCCCTGTCTTTTTTTTCAAATTTTGCCCGGTTTGGAAAATCCTTCACAATTTTCACAAAACGCCCCAACTGTGCTTGATTTTGCTCGTTTTTCACTCAGCCCGCCCCCTGGCCCCTTTTAGCAAGGTTTGGGAAAATCCTCATTTTTGACTTTTTCGACACTACCGGCCCTGTCGTTTTTTCAAATTTTTGCCCACTTTGGAAAATCCTTCACAATTTCCCAAAACGCCCCAACTGTGCTTGATTTTGCTCCTTTCTGACTCAGTCCGCCCCCCTGGCCCCTTTTAGCAAGGTTTGGGAAAATCCGCATTTTTGACTTTTTCGACACTATCGGCCCTGTCTTTTTTTTCAAATTTTGCCCGGTTTGGAAAATCGTTCACAATTTTCACAAAACTCCCCAACTGTGCTTGATTTTGCTCCTTTTTCACTCAGCCCCCCCCCCTCTGGCCTCTTTAAGCAAATTTTGTGAAAATCCCCATTTTTGACTTTTTCGACACTACCGGCCCTGTCGTTTTTTCAAATTTTTGCCCACTTTGGAAAATCCTTCACAATTTCCCAAAACGCCCCAACTGTGCTTGATTTTGCTCCTTTCCGACTCAGTCCGCCCCCCCGGCCCCTTTTAGCAAGGTTTGGGAAAATCCGCATTTTTGACTTTTTCGACACTACCGGCCCTGTCTTTTTTTTCAAATTTTGCCCGGTTTGGAAAATCCTTCACAATTTTCAGAAAACTCCCCAACTGTGCTTGATTTTGCTCATTTCTGATTCAGTCCGCCCCCCTAGCCCCTTTTAGCAAGGTTTGGGAAAATCCGCATTTTTGACTTTTTCGACAATACCGGTCCTGTCGTTTTTTTCAAATTTTGCCCGGTTTGGAAAATCCTTCACAATTTTCACAAAACGCCCCAACTGTGCTTGATTTTGCTCGTTTTTCACTCAGCCCACCCCCTGGCCCCTTTTAGCAAGGTTTGGGAAAATCCCCATTTTTGACTTTTTCGACAATACCGGCCCTGTCTTTTTTTTCAAATTTTGCCCGGTTTGGAAAATCGTTCACAATTTTCACACAACGCCCCAACTGTGCTTGATTTTGCTCCTTTCTGACTCAGTCCGCCCCCCTGGCCCCTTTTAGCAAGGTTTGGGAAAATCCGCATTTTTGACTTTTTCGACAATACCGGTCCTGTCGTTTTTTTCAAATTTTGCCCGGTTTGGAAAATCCTTCACAATTTTCACAAAACGCCCCAACTGTGCTTGATTTTGCTCCTTTTTCACTCAGCCCCCCCCTCTGGCCTCTTTAAGCAAAGTTTGTGAAAATCCCCATTTTTGACTTTTTCGACACTACCGGCCCTGTCTTTTTTTTCAAATTTTGCCCGGTTTGGAAAATCCTTCACAATTTTCACAAAACGCCCCAACTGTGCTTGATTTTGCTCATTTCTGACTCAGTCCGCCCCCCTGGCCCCTTTTAGCAAGGTTTGGGAAAATCCCCATTTTTGACTTTTTCGACACTACCGGCCCTGTCGTTTTTTTCAAATTTTGCTCGGTTTGTAAAATCCTTCACAATTTTCACAAAAAGCCCCAACTGTGCTTGATTTTGCTCCTTTCTGACTCAGTCCGCCCCCCTGGCCCCTTTTAGCAAGATTTGGGAAAATCCCCATTTTTGACTTTTTCGACACTACCGGCCCTGTCGTTTTTTCAAATTTTGCCCGGTTTGGAAAATCCTTCACAATTTTCACAAAACGCCCCAACTGTGCTTGATTTTGCTCGTTTTTCACTCAGCCCGCCCCCTGGCCCCTTTTAGCAAATTTTGTGAAAATCCCCATTTTTGACTTTTTCGACACTACCGGCCCTGTCTTTTTTTTCAAATTTTGCCCGGTTTGGAAAATCCTTCACAATTTTCCCAAAACTCCCCAACTGTGCTTGATTTTGCTCATTTCTGACTCAGTCCGCCCCCCTGGCCCCTTTTAGCAAGGTTTGGGAAAATCCGCATTTTTGACTTTTTCGACACTACCGGCCCTGTCTTTTTTTTCAAATTTTGCCCGGTTTGGAAAATCGTTCACAATTTTCAGAAAACTCCCCAACTGTGCTTGATTTTGCTCATTTCTGATTCAGTCCGCCCCCCTAGCCCCTTTTAGCAAGGTTTGGGAAAATCCGCATTTTTGACTTTTTCGACACTATCGGCCCTGTCTTTTTTTTCAAATTTTGCCCGGTTTGGAAAATCGTTCACAATTTTCAGAAAACTCCCCAACTGTGCTTGATTTTGCTCATTTCTTATTCAGTCCGCCCCCCTAGCCCCTTTTAGCAAGGTTTGGGAAAATCCGCATTTTTGACTTTTTCGACAATACCGGTCCTGTCGTTTTTTTCAAATTTTGCCCGGTTTGGAAAATCCTTCACAATTTT
The DNA here is from genome assembly GCF_963691925.1 of Scomber scombrus. Lineage (NCBI taxonomy): Eukaryota > Metazoa > Chordata > Actinopteri > Scombriformes > Scombridae > Scomber > Scomber scombrus. The sequence continues at coordinate 29,194,535 of NC_084985.1, read as the reverse complement.
CACAAAACGCCCCAACTGTGCTTGATTTTGCTCGTTTTTCACTCAGCCCGCCCCCTGGCCCCTTTTAGCAAGGTTTGGGAAAATCCCCATTTTTGACTTTTTCGACAATACCGGCCCTGTCTTTTTTTTCAAATTTTGCCCGGTTTGGAAAATCGTTCACAATTTTCACACAACGCCCCAACTGTGCTTGATTTTGCTCCTTTCTGACTCAGTCCGCCCCCCTGGCCCCTTTTAGCAAGGTTTGGGAAAATCCGCATTTTTGACTTTTTCGACAATACCGGTCCTGTCGTTTTTTTCAAATTTTGCCCGGTTTGGAAAATCCTTCACAATTTTCACAAAACGCCCCAACTGTGCTTGATTTTGCTCCTTTTTCACTCAGCCCCCCCCTCTGGCCTCTTTAAGCAAAGTTTGTGAAAATCCCCATTTTTGACTTTTTCGACACTACCGGCCCTGTCTTTTTTTTCAAATTTTGCCCGGTTTGGAAAATCCTTCACAATTTTCACAAAACGCCCCAACTGTGCTTGATTTTGCTCATTTCTGACTCAGTCCGCCCCCCTGGCCCCTTTTAGCAAGGTTTGGGAAAATCCCCATTTTTGACTTTTTCGACACTACCGGCCCTGTCGTTTTTTTCAAATTTTGCTCGGTTTGTAAAATCCTTCACAATTTTCACAAAACGCCCCAACTGTGCTTGATTTTGCTCCTTTCTGACTCAGTCCGCCCCCCTGGCCCCTTTTAGCAAGGTTTGGGAAAATCCCCATTTTTGACTTTTTCGACACTACCGGCCCTGTCGTTTTTTCAAATTTTGCCCGGTTTGTAAAATCCTTCACAATTTTCACAAAACGCCCCAACTGTGCTTGATTTTGCTCCTTTCTGACTCAGTCCGCCCCCCTGGCCCCTTTTAGCAAGGTTTGGGAAAATCCCCATTTTTGACTTTTTCGACACTACCGGCCCTGTCGTTTTTTCAAATTTTTGCCCACTTTGGAAAATCCTTCACAATTTCCCAAAACGCCCCAACTGTGCTTGATTTTGCTCCTTTCTGACTCAGTCCGCCCCCCTGGCCCCTTTTAGCAAGGTTTGGGAAAATCCGCATTTTTGACTTTTTCGACACTATCGGCCCTGTCTTTTTTTTCAAATTTTGCCCGGTTTGGAAAATCGTTCACAATTTTCACAAAACTCCCCAACTGTGCTTGATTTTGCTCATTTCTGACTCAGTCCGCCCCCTAGCCCTTTTTAGCAAGGTTTGGGAAAATCCGCATTTTTGACTTTTTCGACAATACCGGTCCTGTCGTTTTTTTCAAATTTTGCCCGGTTTGGAAAATCCTTCACAATTTTCACAAAACGCCCCAACTGTGCTTGATTTTGCTCCTTTTTCACTCAGCCCCCCCCCTCTGGCCTCTTTAAGCAAATTTTGTGAAAATCCCCATTTTTGACTTTTTCGACACTACCGGCCCTGTCTTTTTTTTCAAATTTTGCCCGGTTTGGAAAATCCTTCACAATTTTCACAAAACGCCCCAACTGTGCTTGATTTTGCTCGTTTTTCACTCAGCCCGCCCCCTGGCCCCTTTTAGCAAGGTTTGGGAAAATCCCCATTTTTGACTTTTTCGACACTACCGGCCCTGTCGTTTTTTTTCAAATTTTGCCCGGTTTGTAAAATCCTTTACAATTTTCACAAAACGCCCCAACTGTGCTTGATTTTGCTCCTTTTTCACTCAGCCCCCCCCCCCCTCTGGCCTCTTTAAGCAAATTTTGTGAAAATCCCCATTTTTGACTTTTTCGACACTACCGGCCCTGTCTTTTTTTTCAAATTTTGCCCGGTTTGGAAAATCCTTCACAATTTTCACAAAACGCCCCAACTGTGCTTGATTTTGCTCGTTTTTCACTCATCCCGCCCCCTGGCCCCTTTTAGCAAGGTTTGGGAAAATCCCCATTTTTGACTTTTTCGACACTACCGGCCCTGTCGTTTTTTTCAAATTTTGCCCGGTTTGGAAAATCCTTCACAATTTTCTCAAAACGCCCCAACTGTGCTTGATTTTGTTCATTTCTGAATCAGTCCGCCCCCCTGGCCCCTTTTAGCAAGGTTTGGGAAAATCCCCATTTTTGACTTTTTCGACACTACCGGCCCTGTCGTTTTTTTTCAATTTTTGCCCACTTTGGAAAATCCTTCACAATTTTCACACAACGCCCCAACTGTGCTTGATTTTGCTCCTTTTTCACTCAGCCCCCCCCCCCCTCTGGCCTCTTTAAGCAAAGTTTGTGAAAATCCCCATTTTTGACTTTTTCGACACTACCGGCCCTGTCGTTTTTTTTCAAATTTTGCCCGGTTTGGAAAATCCTTCACAATTTTCTCAAAACTCCCCAACTGTGCTTGATTTTGCTCATTTCTGACTCAGTCCGCCCCCCTGGCCCCTTTTAGCAAGGTTTGGGAAAATCCACATTTTTGACTTTTTCGACACTACCGGTCCTGTCGTTTTTTTCAATTTTTTCCCATTTTGGAAAATCCTTCACAATTTTCACAAAACGCCCCAACTGTGCTTGATTTTGCTCCTTTTTCACTCAGCCCCCCCCCCCTCTGGCCTCTTTAAGCAAATTTTGTGAAAATCCCCATTTTTGACTTTTTCGACACTACCGGCCCTGTCTTTTTTTTCAAATTTTGCCCGGTTTGGAAAATCCTTCACAATTTTCACAAAACGCCCCAACTGTGCTTGATTTTGCTCATTTCTGACTCAGTCCGCCCCCCTGGCCCCTTTTAGCAAGGTTTGGGAAAATCCCCATTTTTGACTTTTTCGACACTACCGGCCCTGTCGTTTTTTCAAATTTTGCCCGGTTTGTAAAATCCTTCACAATTTTCACAAAACGCCCCAACTGTGCTTGATTTTGCTCCTTTCTGACTCAGTCCGCCCCCCTGGCCCCTTTTAGCAAGGTTTGGGAAAATCCCCATTTTTGACTTTTTCGACACTACCGGCCCTGTCGTTTTTTCAAATTTTTGCCCACTTTGGAAAATCCTTCACAATTTTCCCAAAACGCCCCAACTGTGCTTGATTTTTGCTCCTTTCTGACTCAGTCCGCCCCCCTGGCCCCTTTTAGCAAGGTTTGGGAAAATCCGCATTTTTGACTTTTTCGACACTATCGGCCCTGTCTTTTTTTCAAATTTTGCCCGGTTTGGAAAATCGTTCACAATTTTCACAAAACTCCCCAACTGTGCTTGATTTTGCTCATTTCTGACTCAGTCCGCCCCCCTAGCCCTTTTTAGCAAGGTTTGGGAAAATCCGCATTTTTGACTTTTTCGACAATACCGGTCCTGTCGTTTTTTTCAAATTTTGCCCGGTTTGGAAAATCCTTCACAATTTTTACAAAACGCCCCAACTGTGCTTGATTTTGCTCCTTTTTCACTCAGCCCCCCCCCCTCTGGCCTCTTTAAGCAAATTTTGTGAAAATCCCCATTTTTGACTTTTTCGACACTACCGGCCCTGTCTTTTTTTTCAAATTTTGCCCGGTTTGGAAAATCCTTCACAATTTTCACAAAACGCCCCAACTGTGCTTGATTTTGCTCGTTTTTCACTCAGCCCGCCCCCTGGCCCCTTTTAGCAAGGTTTGGGAAAATCCCCATTTTTGACTTTTTCGACACTACCGGCCCTGTCTTTTTTTTCAAATTTTGCCCGGTTTGGAAAATCCTTCACAATTTTCACAAAACGCCCCAACTGTGCTTGATTTTGCTCGTTTTTCACTCATCCCGCCCCCTGGCCCCTTTTAGCAAGGTTTGGGAAAATCCCCATTTTTGACTTTTTCGACACTACCGGCCCTGTCGTTTTTTTCAAATTTTGCCCGGTATGGAAAATCCTTCACAATTTTCTCAAAACGCCCCAACTGTGCTTGATTTTGTTCATTTCTGAATCAGTCCGCCCCCCTGGCCCCTTTTAGCAAGGTTTGGGAAAATCCCCATTTTTGACTTTTTCGACACTACCGGCCCTGTCGTTTTTTTTCAATTTTTGCCCACTTTGGAAAATCCTTCACAATTTTCACACAACGCCCCAACTGTGCTTGATTTTGTTCCTTTTTCACTCAGCCCCCCCCCCCTCTGGCCTCTTTAAGCAAAGTTTGTGAAAATCCCCATTTTTGACTTTTTCGACACTACCGGCCCTGTCGTTTTTTTTCAAATTTTGCCCGGTTTGGAAAATCCTTCACAATTTTCTCAAAACTCCCCAACTGTGCTTGATTTTGCTCATTTCTGACTCAGTCCGCCCCCCTGGCCCCTTTTAGCAAGGTTTGGGAAAATCCGCATTTTTGACTTTTTCGACACTACCGGTCCTGTCGTTTTTTTCAATTTTTTCCCATTTTGGAAAATCCTTCACAATTTTCACAAAACGCCCCAACTGTGCTTGATTTTGCTCCTTTTTCACTCAGCCCCCCCCCCCTCTGGCCTCTTTAAGCAAATTTTGTGAAAATCCCCATTTTTGACTTTTTCGACACTACCGGCCCTGTCTTTTTTTTCAAATTTTGCCCGGTTTGGAAAATCCTTCACAATTTTCACAAAACGCCCCAACTGTGCTTGATTTTGCTCGTTTTTCACTCAGCCCGCCCCCTGGCCCCTTTTAGCAAGGTTTGGGAAAATCCTCATTTTTGACTTTTTCGACACTACCGGCCCTGTCGTTTTTTCAAATTTTTGCCCACTTTGGAAAATCCTTCACAATTTCCCAAAACGCCCCAACTGTGCTTGATTTTGCTCCTTTCTGACTCAGTCCGCCCCCCTGGCCCCTTTTAGCAAGGTTTGGGAAAATCCGCATTTTTGACTTTTTCGACACTATCGGCCCTGTCTTTTTTTTCAAATTTTGCCCGGTTTGGAAAATCGTTCACAATTTTCACAAAACTCCCCAACTGTGCTTGATTTTGCTCATTTCTGACTCAGTCCGCCCCCCTAGCCCTTTTTAGCAAGGTTTGGGAAAATCCGCATTTTTGACTTTTTCGACAATACCGGTCCTGTCGTTTTTTTCAAATTTTGCCCGGTTTGGAAAATCCTTCACAATTTTCACAAAACGCCCCAACTGTGCTTGATTTTGCTCCTTTTTCACTCAGCCCCCCCCCCTCTGGCCTCTTTAAGCAAATTTTGTGAAAATCCCCATTTTTGACTTTTTCGACACTACCGGCCCTGTCGTTTTTTCAAATTTTTGCCCACTTTGGAAAATCCTTCACAATTTCCCAAAACGCCCCAACTGTGCTTGATTTTGCTCCTTTCCGACTCAGTCCGCCCCCCTGGCCCCTTTTAGCAAGGTTTGGGAAAATCCGCATTTTTGACTTTTTCGACACTACCGGCCCTGTCTTTTTTTTCAAATTTTGCCCGGTTTGGAAAATCCTTCACAATTTTCAGAAAACTCCCCAACTGTGCTTGATTTTGCTCATTTCTGATTCAGTCCGCCCCCCTAGCCCCTTTTAGCAAGGTTTGGGAAAATCCGCATTTTTGACTTTTTCGACAATACCGGTCCTGTCGTTTTTTTCAAATTTTGCCCGGTTTGGAAAATCCTTCACAATTTTCACAAAACGCCCCAACTGTGCTTGATTTTGCTCGTTTTTCACTCAGCCCGCCCCCTGGCCCCTTTTAGCAAGGTTTGGGAAAATCCCCATTTTTGACTTTTTCGACAATACCGGCCCTGTCTTTTTTTTCAAATTTTGCCCGGTTTGGAAAATCGTTCACAATTTTCACACAACGCCCCAACTGTGCTTGATTTTGCTCCTTTCTGACTCAGTCCGCCCCCCTGGCCCCTTTTAGCAAGGTTTGGGAAAATCCGCATTTTTGACTTTTTCGACAATACCGGTCCTGTCGTTTTTTTCAAATTTTGCCCGGTTTGGAAAATCCTTCACAATTTTCACAAAACGCCCCAACTGTGCTTGATTTTGCTCCTTTTTCACTCAGCCCCCCCCTCTGGCCTCTTTAAGCAAAGTTTGTGAAAATCCCCATTTTTGACTTTTTCGACACTACCGGCCCTGTCTTTTTTTTCAAATTTTGCCCGGTTTGGAAAATCCTTCACAATTTTCACAAAACGCCCCAACTGTGCTTGATTTTGCTCATTTCTGACTCAGTCCGCCCCCCTGGCCCCTTTTAGCAAGGTTTGGGAAAATCCCCATTTTTGACTTTTTCGACACTACCGGCCCTGTCGTTTTTTTCAAATTTTGCTCGGTTTGTAAAATCCTTCACAATTTTCACAAAACGCCCCAACTGTGCTTGATTTTGCTCCTTTCTGACTCAGTCCGCCCCCCTGGCCCCTTTTAGCAAGGTTTGGGAAAATCCCCATTTTTGACTTTTTCGACACTACCGGCCCTGTCGTTTTTTCAAATTTTGCCCGGTTTGGAAAATCCTTCACAATTTTCACAAAACGCCCCAACTGTGCTTGATTTTGCTCGTTTTTCACTCAGCCCGCCCCCTGGCCCCTTTTAGCAAGTTTTGTGAAAATCCCCATTTTTGACTTTTTCGACACTACCGGCCCTGTCTTTTTTTTCAAATTTTGCCCGGTTTGGAAAATCCTTCACAATTTTCTCAAAACTCCCCAACTGTGCTTGATTTTGCTCATTTCTGACTCAGTCCGCCCCCCTGGCCCCTTTTAGCAAGGTTTGGGAAAATCCGCATTTTTGACTTTTTCGACACTACCGGTCCTGTCGTTTTTTTCAATTTTTTCCCATTTTGGAAAATCCTTCACAATTTTCACAAAACGCCCCAACTGTGCTTGATTTTGCTCCTTTTTCACTCAGCCCCCCCCCCCTCTGGCCTCTTTAAGCAAATTTTGTGAAAATCCCCATTTTTGACTTTTTCGACACTACCGGCCCTGTCTTTTTTTTCAAATTTTGCCCGGTTTGGAAAATCCTTCACAATTTTCACAAAACGCCCCAACTGTGCTTGATTTTGCTCGTTTTTCACTCAGCCCGCCCCCTGGCCCCTTTTAGCAAGGTTTGGGAAAATCCCCATTTTTGACTTTTTCGACACTACCGGCCCTGTCGTTTTTTCAAATTTTTGCCCACTTTGGAAAATCCTTCACAATTTCCCAAAACGCCCCAACTGTGCTTGATTTTGCTCCTTTCTGACTCAGTCCGCCCCCCTGGCCCCTTTTAGCAAGGTTTGGGAAAATCCGCATTTTTGACTTTTTCGACACTATCGGCCCTGTCTTTTTTTTCAAATTTTGCCCGGTTTGGAAAATCGTTCACAATTTTCACAAAACTCCCCAACTGTGCTTGATTTTGCTCATTTCTGACTCAGTCCGCCCCCCTAGCCCTTTTTAGCAAGGTTTGGGAAAATCCGCATTTTTGACTTTTTCGACAATACCGGTCCTGTCGTTTTTTTCAAATTTTGCCCGGTTTGGAAAATCCTTCACAATTTTCACAAAACGCCCCAACTGTGCTTGATTTTGCTCCTTTTTCACTCAGCCCCCCCCCCTCTGGCCTCTTTAAGCAAATTTTGTGAAAATCCCCATTTTTGACTTTTTCGACACTACCGGCCCTGTCGTTTTTTCAAATTTTTGCCCACTTTGGAAAATCCTTCACAATTTCCCAAAACGCCCCAACTGTGCTTGATTTTGCTCCTTTCCGACTCAGTCCGCCCCCCTGGCCCCTTTTAGCAAGGTTTGGGAAAATCCGCATTTTTGACTTTTTCGACACTACCGGCCCTGTCTTTTTTTTCAAATTTTGCCCGGTTTGGAAAATCCTTCACAATTTTCTCAAAACTCCCCAACTGTGCTTGATTTTGCTCATTTCTGATTCAGTCCGCCCCCCTAGCCCCTTTTAGCAAGGTTTGGGAAAATCCGCATTTTTGACTTTTTCGACACTATCGGCCCTGTCTTTTTTTTCAAATTTTGCCCGGTTTGGAAAATCGTTCACAATTTTCAGAAAACTCCCCAACTGTGCTTGATTTTGCTCATTTCTGATTCAGTCCGCCCCCCTAGCCCCTTTTAGCAAGGTTTGGGAAAATCCGCATTTTTGACTTTTTCGACAATACCGGTCCTGTCGTTTTTTTCAAATTTTGCCCGGTTTGGAAAATCCTTCACAATTTTCACAAAACGCCCCAACTGTGCTTGATTTTGCTCGTTTTTCACTCAGCCCGCCCCCTGGCCCCTTTTAGCAAGGTTTGGGAAAATCCCCATTTTTGACTTTTTCGACAATACCGGCCCTGTCTTTTTTTTCAAATTTTGCCCGGTTTGGAAAATCGTTCACAATTTTCACACAACGCCCCAACTGTGCTTGATTTTGCTCCTTTCTGACTCAGTCCGCCCCCCTGGCCCCTTTTAGCAAGGTTTGGGAAAATCCGCATTTTTGACTTTTTCGACAATACCGGTCCTGTCGTTTTTTTCAAATTTTGCCCGGTTTGGAAAATCCTTCACAATTTTCACAAAACGCCCCAACTGTGCTTGATTTTGCTCCTTTTTCACTCAGCCCCCCCCTCTGGCCTCTTTAAGCAAAGTTTGTGAAAATCCCCATTTTTGACTTTTTCGACACTACCGGCCCTGTCTTTTTTTTCAAATTTTGCCCGGTTTGGAAAATCCTTCACAATTTTCACAAAACGCCCCAACTGTGCTTGATTTTGCTCATTTCTGACTCAGTCCGCCCCCCTGGCCCCTTTTAGCAAGGTTTGGGAAAATCCCCATTTTTGACTTTTTCGACACTACCGGCCCTGTCGTTTTTTTCAAATTTTGCTCGGTTTGTAAAATCCTTCACAATTTTCACAAAACGCCCCAACTGTGCTTGATTTTGCTCCTTTCTGACTCAGTCCGCCCCCCTGGCCCCTTTTAGCAAGGTTTGGGAAAATCCCCATTTTTGACTTTTTCGACACTACCGGCCCTGTCGTTTTTTCAAATTTTGCCCGGTTTGTAAAATCCTTCACAATTTTCACAAAACGCCCCAACTGTGCTTGATTTTGCTCCTTTCTGACTCAGTCCGCCCCCCTGGCCCCTTTTAGCAAGGTTTGGGAAAATCCCCATTTTTGACTTTTTCGACACTACCGGCCCTGTCGTTTTTTCAAATTTTTGCCCACTTTGGAAAATCCTTCACAATTTCCCAAAACGCCCCAACTGTGCTTGATTTTGCTCCTTTCTGACTCAGTCCGCCCCCCTGGCCCCTTTTAGCAAGGTTTGGGAAAATCCGCATTTTTGACTTTTTCGACACTATCGGCCCTGTCTTTTTTTTCAAATTTTGCCCGGTTTGGAAAATCGTTCACAATTTTCACAAAACTCCCCAACTGTGCTTGATTTTGCTCATTTCTGACTCAGTCCGCCCCCCTAGCCCTTTTTAGCAAGGTTTGGGAAAATCCGCATTTTTGACTTTTTCGACACTACCGGTCCTGTCGTTTTTTTCAATTTTTTCCCATTTTGGAAAATCCTTCACAATTTTCACAAAACGCCCCAACTGTGCTTGATTTTGCTCCTTTTTCACTCAGCCCCCCCCCTCTGGCCTCTTTAAGCAAATTTTGTGAAAATCCCCATTTTTGACTTTTTCGACACTACCGGCCCTGTCTTTTTTTTCAAATTTTGCCCGGTTTGGAAAATCCTTCACAATTTTCACAAAACGCCCCAACTGTGCTTGATTTTGCTCGTTTTTCACTCAGCCCGCCCCCTGGCCCCTTTTAGCAAGGTTTGGGAAAATCCCCATTTTTGACTTTTTCGACACTACCGGCCCTGTCGTTTTTTTCAAATTTTGCCCGGTTTGTAAAATCCTTTACAATTTTCACAAAACGCCCCAACTGTGCTTGATTTTGCTCCTTTTTCACTCAGCCCCCCCCCCTCTGGCCTCTTTAAGCAAATTTTGTGAAAATCCCCATTTTTGACTTTTTCGACACTACCGGCCCTGTCTTTTTTTTCAAATTTTGCCCGGTTTGGAAAATCCTTCACAATTTTCACAAAACGCCCCAACTGTGCTTGATTTTGCTCGTTTTTCACTCAGCCCGCCCCCTGGCCCCTTTTAGCAAGGTTTGGGAAAATCCCCATTTTTGACTTTTTCGACACTACCGGCCCTGTCTTTTTTTTCAAATTTTGCCCGGTTTGGAAAATCCTTCACAATTTTCACAAAACGCCCCAACTGTGCTTGATTTTGCTCGTTTTTCACTCATCCCGCCCCCTGGCCCCTTTTAGCAAGGTTTGGGAAAATCCCCATTTTTGACTTTTTCGACACTACCGGCCCTTTCTTTTTTCTTAAATTTTAGCCCACTTTGGAAAATCCTTCACAATTTTCCCAAAACGCCCCGACTGTGCTTGATTTTGCTCCTTTCTGACTCAGTCCGCCCCCATGGCCCCTTTTAGCAAGGTTTGGGAAAATCCCCATTTTTGACTTTTTCGACACTACCGGCCCTGTCGTTTTTTTCAATTTTTGCCCACTTTGGAAAATCCTTCACAATTTTCACACAACGCCCCAACTGTGCTTGATTTTGCTCCTCTCTCACTCAGCCCCCCCCCCCTCTGGCCTCTTTAAGCAAATTTTGTGAAAATCCCCATTTTTGACTTTTTCGACACTACCGGCCCTGTCTTTTTTTTCAAATTTTGCCCGGTTTGGAAAATCCTTCACAATTTTCTCAAAACTCCCCAACTGTGCTTGATTTTGCTCATTTCTGACTCAGTCCGCCCCCCTGGCCCCTTTTAGCAAGGTTTGGGAAAATCCGCATTTTTGACTTTTTCGACACTACCGGTCCTGTCGTTTTTTTCAATTTTTTCCCACTTTGGAAAATCCTTCACAATTTTCACAAAACGCCCCAACTGTGCTTGATTTTGCTCCTTTTTCACTCAGCCCCCCCCCCCCTCTGGCCTCTTTAAGCAAAGTTTGTGAAAATCCCCATTTTTGACTTTTTCGACACTACCGGCCCTGTCATTATTTTCAAATTTTGCCCGGTTTGGAAAATCCTTCACAATTTTCACAAAACGCCCCAACTGTGCTTGATTTTGCTCCTTTCTGACTCAGTCCGCCCCCCCTGGCCCCTTTTAGCAAGGTTTGGGGAAAATCCCTATTTTTGACTTTTTCGACACTACCGGCCCTGTCGTTTTTTTCAATTTTTGCCCACTTTGGAAAATCCTTCACAATTTTCCCAAAGCGCCCCAACTGTGCTTGATTTTGCTCCTTTCTGACTCAGTCCGCCCCCCCTGGCCCCTTTTAGCAAGGTTTGGGAAAATCCCCATTTTTGACTTTTTCGACACTACCGGCCCTGTCGTTTTTTTTCAATTTTTGCCCACTTTGGAAAATCCTTCACAATTTTCCCAAAACGCCCCAACTGTGCTTGATTTTGCTCCTTTCTGACTCAGTCCGCCCCCCTGGCCCCTTTTAGCAAGGTTTGGGAAAATCCCCATTTTTGACTTTTTCGACACTACCGGCCCTGTCTTTTTTTTCAAATTTTGCCCGGTTCGGAAAATCCTTCACAATTTTCACAAAACGCCCCAACTGTGCTTGATTTTGCTCGTTTTTCACTCAGCCCGCCCCCTGGCCCCTTTTAGCAAGGTTTGGGAAAATCCCCATTTTTGACTTTTTCGACACTACCGGCCCTGTCGTTTTTTTAAATTTTAGCCCACTTTGGAAAATCCTTCACAATTTTCCCAAAACGCCCCGACTGTGCTTGATTTTGCTCCTTTCTGACTCAGTCCGCCCCCATGGCCCCTTTTAGCAAGGTTTGGGAAAATCCCCATTTTTGACTTTTTCGACACTACCGGCCCTGTCTTTTTTTTCAAATTTTGCCCGGTTTGGAAAATCCTTCACAATTTTCACAAAACGCCCCAACTGTGCTTGATTTTGCTCGTTGTTCACTCAGCCCGCCCCCTGGCCCCTTTTAGCAAGGTTTGGGAAAATCCCCATTTTTGACTTTTTCGACACTACCGGCCCTGTCGTTTTTTTTCAATTTTTGCCCACTTTGGAAAATCCTTCACAATTTTCACACAACGCCCCAACTGTGCTTGATTTTGCTCCTTTTTCACTCAGCCCCCCCCCCCCTCTGGCCTCTTTAAGCAAAGTTTGTGAAAATCCCCATTTTTGACTTTTTCGACACTACCGGCCCTGTCTTTTTTTTCAAATTTTGCCCGGTTTGGAAAATCCTTCACAATTTTCACAAAACGCCCCAACTGTGCTTGATTTTGCTCGTTTTTCACTCAGCCCGCCCCCTGGCCCCTTTTAGCAAGGTTTGGGAAAATCCCCATTTTTGACTTTTTCGACACTACCGGCCCTGTCGTTTTTTTCAAATTTTGCCCGGTTTGGAAAATCCTTCACAATTTTCACAAAACGCCCCAACTGTGCTTGATTTTGCTCCTTTTTCACTCAGCCCCCCCCTCTGGCCTCTTTAAGCAAATTTTGTGAAAATCCCCATTTTTGACTTTTTCGACACTACCGGCCCTGTCTTTTTTTTCAAATTTTGCCCGGTTTGGAAAATCCTTCACAATTTTCACAAAACGCCCCAACTGTGCTTGATTCTGCTCGTTTTTCACTAAGCCCGCCCCCTGGCCCCTTTTAGCAAGGTTTGGGAAAATCCCCATTTTTGACTTTTTCGACACTACCGGCCCTGTCTTTTTTCTTAAATTTTAGCCCACTTTGGAAAATCCTTCACAATTTTCCCAAAACGCCCCGACTGTGCTTGATTTTGCTCCTTTCTGACTCAGTCCGCCCCCATGGCCCCTTTTAGCAAGGTTTGGGAAAATCCCCATTTTTGACTTTTTCGACACTACCGGCCCTGTCTTTTTTTTTAAATTTTTCCCGGTTTGGAAAATCCTTCACAATTTTCACACAACGCCCCAACTGTGCTTGATTTTGCCCATTTCTGACTCAGTCCGCCTCCCTGGCCCCTTTTAGCAAGGTTTGGGAAAATCCCCATTTTTGACTTTTTCGACACTACCGGCCCTGTCGTTTTTTTCAAATTTTGCCCGGTTTGGAAAATCCTTCACAATTTTCACAAAACGCCCCAACTGTGCTTGATTTTGCTCGTTTTTCAATCAGCCCGCCCCCTGGCCCCTTTTAGCAAAAATTTGGGAAAATCCCACTTTTTGACTTTTTCGACACTACCGGCCCTGTCGTTTTTTTCAATTTTTTCCCACTTTGGAAAATCCTTCACAATTTTCACAAAACGCCCCAACTGTGCTTGATTTTGCTCCTTTTTCACTCAGCCCCCCCCCCTCTGGCCTCTTTAAGCAAAGTTTGTGAAAATCCCCATTTTTGACTTTTTCGACACTACCGGCCCTGTCGTTTTTTTCAAATTTTGCCCGGTTTGGAAAATCCTTCACAATTTTCTCAAAACGCCCCAACTGTGCTTTATTTTGCTCATTTCTGACTCAGTCCGCCCCCCTGGCCCCTTTTAGCAAGGTTTGGGAAAATCCGCATTTTTGACTTTTTCGACACTACCGGTCCTGTCGTTTTTTTCAATTTTTTCCCACTTTGGAAAATCCTTCACAATTTTCACAAAACGCCCCAACTGTGCTTGATTTTGCTCCTTTTTCACTCAGCCCCCCCCCCTCTGGCCTCTTTAAGCAAGGTTTGGGAAAATCCCCATTTTTGACTTTTTTCGACACTACCGGCCCTGTCGTTTTTTTTCAATTTTTGCCCACTTTGGAAAATCCTTCACAATTTTCCCAAAACGCCCCAACTGTGCTTGATTTTGCTCCTTTCTGACTCAGTCCGCCCCCCTGGCCCCTTTTAGCAAGGTTTGGGAAAATCCCCATTTTTGACTTTTTCGACACTACCCGGCCCTGTCTTTTTTTTCAAATTTTGCCCGGTTCGGAAAATCCTTCACAATTTTCACAAAACGCCCCAACTGTGCTTGATTTTGCTCGTTTTTCACTCAGCCCGCCCCCTGGCCCCTTTTAGCAAGGTTTGGGAAAATCCCCATTTTTGACTTTTTCGACACTACCGGCCCTGTCTTTTTTTTCAAATTTTGCCCGGTTCGGAAAATCCATCACAATTTTCTCAAAACGCCCCAACTGTGCTTGATTTTGCTCATTTCTGTCTCAGTCCGCCCCCCTTGCCCCTTTTAGCAAGGTTTGGGAATATCCGCATTTTTGACTTTTTCGACACTACCGGTCCTGTCGTTTTTTTCAATTTTTTCCCACTTTGGAAAATCCTTCACAATTTTCACAAAACGCCCCAACTGTGCTTGATTTTGCTCCTTTTTCACTCAGCCCCCCCCCTCTGGCCTCTTTAAGCAAAGTTTGTGAAAATCCCCATTTTTGACTTTTTCGACACTACCGGCCCTGTCGTTTTTTTCAAATTTTGCCCGGTTTGGAAAATCCTTCACAATTTTCTCAAAACGCCCCAACTGTGCTTTATTTTGCTCATTTCTGACTCAGTCCGCCCCCCTGGCCCCTTTTAGCAAGGTTTGGGAAAATCCGCATTTTTGACTTTTTCGACACTACCGGTCCTGTCGTTTTTTTCAATTTTTTCCCACTTTGGAAAATCCTTCACAATTTTCCCAAAGCGCCCCAACTGTGCTTGATTTTGCTCCTTTCTGACTCAGTCCGCCCCCATGGCCCCTTTTAGCAAGGTTTGGGAAAATCCCCATTTTTGACTTTTTCGACACTACCGGCCCTGTCTTTTTTTTTAAATTTTTCCCGGTTTGGAAAATCCTTCACAATTTTCACACAACGCCCCAACTGTGCTTGATTTTGCCCATTTCTGACTCAGTCCGCCTCCCTGGCCCCTTTTAGCAAGGTTTGGGAAAATCCCCATTTTTGACTTTTTCGACACTACCGGCCCTGTCGTTTTTTTCAAATTTTGCCCGGTTTGGAAAATCCTTCACAATTTTCACAAAACGCCCCAACTGTGCTTGATTTTGCTCGTTTTTCAATCAGCCCGCCCCCTGGCCCCTTTTAGCAAAAATTTGGGAAAATCCCACTTTTTGACTTTTTCGACACTACCGGCCCTGTCGTTTTTTTCAATTTTTTCCCACTTTGGAAAATCCTTCACAATTTTCACAAAACGCCCCAACTGTGCTTGATTTTGCTCCTTTTTCACTCAGCCCCCCCCCCTCTGGCCTCTTTAAGCAAAGTTTGTGAAAATCCCCATTTTTGACTTTTTCGACACTACCGGCCCTGTCGTTTTTTTCAAATTTTGCCCGGTTTGGAAAATCCTTCACAATTTTCTCAAAACGCCCCAACTGTGCTTTATTTTGCTCATTTCTGACTCAGTCCGCCCCCCTGGCCCCTTTTAGCAAGGTTTGGGAAAATCCGCATTTTTGACTTTTTCGACACTACCGGTCCTGTCGTTTTTTTCAATTTTTTCCCACTTTGGAAAATCCTTCACAATTTTCACAAAACGCCCCAACTGTGCTTGATTTTGCTCCTTTTTCACTCAGCCCCCCCCCCTCTGGCCTCTTTAAGCAAGGTTTGGGAAAATCCCCATTTTTGACTTTTTCGACACTACCGGCCCTGTCGTTTTTTTTCAATTTTTGCCCACTTTGGAAAATCCTTCACAATTTTCCCAAAACGCCCCAACTGTGCTTGATTTTGCTCCTTTCTGACTCAGTCCGCCCCCCTGGCCCCTTTTAGCAAGGTTTGGGAAAATCCCCATTTTTGACTTTTTCGACACTACCGGCCCTGTCTTTTTTTTCAAATTTTGCCCGGTTCGGAAAATCCTTCACAATTTTCACAAAACGCCCCAACTGTGCTTGATTTTGCTCGTTTTTCACTCAGCCCGCCCCCTGGCCCCTTTTAGCAAGGTTTGGGAAAATCCCCATTTTTGACTTTTTCGACACTACCGGCCCTGTCGTTTTTTTCAATTTTTGCCCACTTTGGAAAATCCTTCACAATTTTCACAAAACGCCCCAACTGTGCTTGATTTTGCTCTTTTTTCACTCAGCCCGCCCCCTGGCCCCTTTTAGCAAGGTTTGGGAAAATCCCCATTTTTGACTTTTTCGACACTACCGGCCCTTTCGTTTTTTTCAAATTTTGCCCGGTTTGGAAAATCCTTCACAATTTTCTCAAAACGCCCCAACTGTGCTTGATTTTGCTCATTTCTGACTCAGTCCGCCCCCCTGGCCCCTTTTAGCAAGGTTTGGGAAAATCCGCATTTTTGACTTTTTCGACACTACCGGTCCTGTCGTTTTTTTCAATTTTTTCCCACTTTGGAAAATCCTTCACAATTTTCACAAAACGCCCCAACTGTGCTTGATTTTGCTCCTTTTTCACTCAGCCCCCCCCCCTCTGGCCTCTTTAAGCAAAGTTTGTGAAAATCCTCATTTTTGACTTTTTCGACACTACCGGCCTTGTCGTTTTTTTCAAATTTTGCCCAGTTTGGAAAATCCTTCACAATTTTCCCAAAACGCCCCAACTGTGCTTGATTTTGCTCCTTTCTGACTCAGTCCGCCCCCCTGGCCCCTTTTAGCAAGGTTTGGGAAAATCCCCATTTTTGACTTTTTCGACACTACCGGCCCTGTCTTTTTTTTCAAATTTTGCCCGGTTCGGAAAATCCATCACAATTTTCTCAAAACGCCCCAACTGTGCTTGATTTTGCTCATTTCTGTCTCAGTCCGCCCCCCTTGCCCCTTTTAGCAAGGTTTGGGAATATCCGCATTTTTGACTTTTTCGACACTACCGGTCCTGTCGTTTTTTTCAATTTTTTCCCACTTTGGAAAATCCTTCACAATTTTCACAAAACGCCCCAACTGTGCTTGATTTTGCTCCTTTTTCACTCAGCCCCCCCCCTCTGGCCTCTTTAAGCAAAGTTTGTGAAAATCCCCATTTTTGACTTTTTCGACACTACCGGCCCTGTCGTTTTTTTCAAATTTTGCCCGGTTTGGAAAATCCTTCACAATTTTCTCAAAACGCCCCAACTGTGCTTTATTTTGCTCATTTCTGACTCAGTCCGCCCCCCTGGCCCCTTTTAGCAAGGTTTGGGAAAATCCGCATTTTTGACTTTTTCGACACTACCGGTCCTGTCGTTTTTTTCAATTTTTTCCCACTTTGGAAAATCCTTCACAATTTTCCCAAAGCGCCCCAACTGTGCTTGATTTTGCTCCTTTCTGACTCAGTCCGCCCCCCCTGGCCCCTTTTAGCAAGGTTTGGGAAAATCCCCATTTTTGACTTTTTCGACACTACCGGCCCTGTCGTTTTTTTCAATTTTTGCCCACTTTGGAAAATCCTTCACAATTTTCCCAAAGCGCCCCAACTGTGCTTGATTTTGCTCTTTTTTCACTCAGCCCGCCCCCTGGCCCCTTTTAGCAAGGTTTGGGAAAATCCCCATTTTTGACTTTTTCGACACTACCGGCCCTTTCGTTTTTTTCAAATTTTGCCCGGTTTGGAAAATCCTTCACAATTTTCTCAAAACGCCCCAACTGTGCTTGATTTTGCTCATTTCTGACTCAGTCCGCCCCCCTGGCCCCTTTTAGCAAGGTTTGGGAAAATCCGCATTTTTGACTTTTTCGACACTACCGGTCCTGTCGTTTTTTTCAATTTTTTCCCACTTTGGAAAATCCTTCACAATTTTCACAAAACGCCCCAACTGTGCTTGATTTTGCTCCTTTTTCACTCAGCCCCCCCCCCTCTGGCCTCTTTAAGCAAAGTTTGTGAAAATCCTCATTTTTGACTTTTTCGACACTACCGGCCTTGTCGTTTTTTTCAAATTTTGCCCAGTTTGGAAAATCCTTCACAATTTTCCCAAAACGCCCCAACTGTGCTTGATTTTGCTCCTTTCTGACTCAGTCCGCCCCCCTGGCCCCTTTTAGCAAGGTTTGGGAAAATCCCCATTTTTGACTTTTTCGACACTACCGGCCCTGTCTTTTTTTTCAAATTTTGCCCGGTTCGGAAAATCCATCACAATTTTCTCAAAACGCCCCAACTGTGCTTGATTTTGCTCATTTCTGTCTCAGTCCGCCCCCCTTGCCCCTTTTAGCAAGGTTTGGGAATATCCGCATTTTTGACTTTTTCGACACTACCGGTCCTGTCGTTTTTTTCAATTTTTTCCCACTTTGGAAAATCCTTCACAGTTTTCCCAAAACGCCCCAACTGTGCTTGATTTTGCTCCTTTTTCACTCAGCCCCCCCCCTCTGGCCTCTTTAAGCAAAGTTTGTGAAAATCCCCATTTTTGACTTTTTCGACACTACCGGCCCTGTCGTTTTTTTCAAATTTTGCCCGGTTTGGAAAATCCTTCACAATTTTCTCAAAACGCCCCAACTGTGCTTTATTTTGCTCATTTCTGACTCAGTCCGCCCCCCTGGCCCCTTTTAGCAAGGTTTGGGAAAATCCGCATTTTTGACTTTTTCGACACTACCGGTCCTGTCGTTTTTTTCAATTTTTTCCCACTTTGGAAAATCCTTCACAATTTTCCCAAAGCGCCCCAACTGTGCTTGATTTTGCTCCTTTCTGACTCAGTCCGCCCCCCCTGGCCCCTTTTAGCAAGGTTTGGGAAAATCCCCATTTTTGACTTTTTCGACACTACCGGCCCTGTCGTTTTTTTCAATTTTTGCCCACTTTGGAAAATCCTTCACAATTTTCCCAAAGCGCCCCAACTGTGCTTGATTTTGCTCCTTTCTGACTCAGTCCGCCCCCCCTGGCCCCTTTTAGCAAGGTTTGGGAAAATCCCCATTTTTGACTTTTTCGACACTACCGGCCCTGTCGTTTTTTTTCAATTTTTGCCCACTTTGGAAAATCCTTCACAATTTTCCCAAAACGCCCCAACTGTGCTTGATTTTGCTCCTTTCTGACTCAGTCCGCCCCCCTGGCCCCTTTTAGCAAGGTTTGGGAAAATCCCCATTTTTGACTTTTTCGACACTACCGGCCATGTCTTTTTTTTCAAATTTTGCCCGGTTCGGAAAATCCTTCACAATTTTCACAAAACGCCCCAACTGTGCTTGATTTTGCTCGTTTTTCACTCAGCCCGCCCCCTGGCCCCTTTTAGCAAGGTTTGGGAAAATCCCCATTTTTGACTTTTTCGACACTACCGGCCCTGTCGTTTTTTTAAATTTTAGCCCACTTTGGAAAATCCTTCACAATTTTCCCAAAACGCCCCGACTGTGCTTGATTTTGCTCCTTTCTGACTCAGTCCGCCCCCATGGCCCCTTTTAGCAAGGTTTGGGAAAATCCCCATTTTTGACTTTTTCGACACTACCGGCCCTGTCTTTTTTTTCAAATTTTGCCCGGTTTGGAAAATCCTTCACAATTTTCACAAAACGCCCCAACTGTGCTTGATTTTGCTCGTTTTTCACTCAGCCCGCCCCCTGGCCCCTTTTAGCAAGGTTTGGGAAAATCCCCATTTTTGACTTTTTCGACACTACCGGCCCTGTCGTTTTTTTCAATTTTTGCCCACTTTGGAAAATCCTTCACAATTTTCACAAAACGCCCCAACTGTGCTTGATTTTGCTCTTTTTTCACTCAGCCCGCCCCCTGGCCCCTTTTAGCAAGGTTTGGGAAAATCCCCATTTTTGACTTTTTCGACACTACCGGCCCTTTCGTTTTTTTCAAATTTTGCCCGGTTTGGAAAATCCTTCACAATTTTCTCAAAACGCCCCAACTGTGCTTGATTTTGCTCATTTCTGACTCAGTCCGCCCCCCTGGCCCCTTTTAGCAAGGTTTGGGAAAATCCGCATTTTTGACTTTTTCGACACTACCGGTCCTGTCGTTTTTTTTCAATTTTTTCCCACTTTGGAAAATCCTTCACAATTTTCACAAAACGCCCCAACTGTGCCTGATTTTGCTCCTTTTTCACTCAGCCCCCCCCCCTCTGGCCTCTTTAAGCAAAGTTTGTGAAAATCCTCATTTTTGACTTTTTCGACACTACCGGCCTTGTCGTTTTTTTCAAATTTTGCCCAGTTTGGAAAATCCTTCACAATTTTCCCAAAACGCCCCAACTGTGCTTGATTTTGCTCCTTTCTGACTCAGTCCGCCCCCCTGGCCCCTTTTAGCAAGGTTTGGGAAAATCCCCATTTTTGACTTTTTCGACACTACCGGCCCTGTCTTTTTTTTCAAATTTTGCCCGGTTCGGAAAATCCTTCACAATTTTCACAAAACGCCCCAACTGTGCTTGATTTTGCTCGTTCTTCACTCAGCCCGCCCCCTTGCCCCTTTTAGCAAGGTTTGGGAAAATCCCCATTTTTGACTTTTTCGACACTACCGGATCTGTCTTTTTTTTCAAATTTTGCCCGGTTTGGAAAATCCTTCACAATTTTCACAAAACAACCCAACTGTGCTTGATTTTGCTCCTTTCTGACTCAGTCCGCCCCCTGGCCCCTTTTAGCAAGGTTTGGGAAAATCCCCATTTTTGACTTTTTCGACACTACCGGCCCTGTCGTTTTTTTCAAATTTTGCCCGGTTTGGAAAATCCTTCACAATTTTCCCAAAACGCCCCAACTGCGCTTGATTTTGCTCCTTTCTGACTCAGTCCGCCTCCCTGGCCCCTTTTAGCAAGGTTTGGGAAAATCCCCATTTTTGACTTTTTCGACACTACCGGCCCTGTCGTTTTTTTCAATTTTTGCCCACTTTGGAAAATCCTTCACAATTTTCCCAAAACGCCCCAACTGTGCTTGATTTTGCTCCTTTCTGACTCAGTCCGCCCCCCCTGGCCCCTTTTAGCAAGGTTTGGGAAAATCCCCATTTTTGACTTTTTCGACACTACCGGCCCTGTCGTTTTTTTCAATTTTTGCCCACTTTGGAAAATCCTTCACAATTTTCACACAACGCCCCAACTGTGCTTGATTTTGCTCCTTTCTCACTCAGCCCGTCCCCCTGGCCCCTTTTAGCAAGGATTTGGGAAAATCCCCATTTTTGACTTTTTCGACACTACCGGCCCTGTCGTTTTTTCAAATTTTGCCCGGTTTGGAAAATCCTTCACAATTTTCCCAAAACGCCCCAACTGTGCTTGATTTTCCTCCTTTCTGACTCAGTCCGCCCCCCTGGCCCCTTTTAGCAAGGTTTGGGAAAATCCGCATTTTTGACTTTTTCGACACTACCGGCCCTGTCTTTTTTTTCAAATTTTGCCCGGTTCGGAAAATCCTTCACAATTTTCACAAAACGCCCCAACTGTGCTTGATTTTGCTCGTTTTTCACTCAGCCCGCCCCCTGGCCCCTTTTAGCAAGGTTTGGGAAAATCCCCATTTTTGACTTTTTCGACACTACCGGCTCTGTCGTTTTTTTAAATTTTAGCCCACTTTGGAAAATCCTTCACAATTTTCCCAAAACGCCCCGACTGTGCTTGATTTTGCTCCTTTCTGACTCAGTCCGCCCCCATGGCCCCTTTTAGCAAGGTTTGGGAAAATCCCCATTTTTGACTTTTTCGACACTACCGGCCCTGTCTTTTTTTTCAAATTTTGCCCGGTTTGGAAAATCCTTCACAATTTTCACAAAACGCCCCAACTGTGCTTGATTTTGCTCGTTATTCACTCAGCCCGCCCCCTGGCCCCTTTTAGCAAGGTTTGGGAAAATCCCCATTTTTGACTTTTTCGACACTACCGGCCCTGTCGTTTTTTTCAATTTTTGCGCACTTTGGAAAATCCTTCACAATTTTCACAAAACGCCCCAACTGTGCTTGATTTTGCTCTTTTTTCACTCAGCCCGCCCCCTGGCCCCTTTTAGCAAGGTTTGGGAAAATCCCCATTTTTGACTTTTTCGACACTACCGGCCCTTTCGTTTTTTTCAAATTTTGCCCGGTTTGGAAAATCCTTCACAATTTTCTCAAAACGCCCCAACTGTGCTTGATTTTGCTCATTTCTGACTCAGTCCGCCCCCCTTGCCCCTTTTAGCAAGGTTTGGGAATATCCGCATTTTTGACTTTTTCGACACTACCGGTCCTGTCGTTTTTTTCAATTTTTTCCCACTTTGGAAAATCCTTCACAATTTTCACAAAACGCCCCAACTGTGCTTGATTTTGCTCCTTTTTCACTCAGCCCCCCCCCCTCTGGCCTCTTTAAGCAAAGTTTGTGAAAATCCTCATTTTTGACTTTTTCGACACTACCGGCCTTGTCGTTTTTTTCAAATTTTGCCCAGTTTGGAAAATCCTTCACAATTTTCCCAAAACGCCCCAACTGTGCTTGATTTTGCTCCTTTCTGACTCAGTCCGCCCCCATGGCCCCTTTTAGCAAGGTTTGGGAAAATCCCCATTTTTGACTTTTTCGACACTACCGGCCCTGTCTTTTTTTTCAAATTTTGCCCGGTTTGGAAAATCCTTCACAATTTTCTCAAAACGCCCCAACTGTGCTTTATTTTGCTCATTTCTGACTCAGTCCGCCCCCCTGGCCCCTTTTAGCAAGGTTTGGGAAAATCCCCATTTTTGACTTTTTCGACACTACCGGCCCTGTCATTATTTTCAAATTTTGCCCGGTTTGGAAAATCCTTCACAATTTTCACAAAACGCCCCAACTGTGCTTTATTTTGCTCCTTTCTGACTCAGTCCGCCCCCCCTGGCCCCTTTTAGCAAGGTTTGGGAAAATCCCCATTTTTGACTTTTTCGACACTACCGGCCCTGTCGTTTTTTTCAATTTTTGCCCACTTTGGAAAATCCTTCACAATTTTCCCAAAGCGCCCCAACTGTGCTTGATTTTGCTCCTTTCTGACTCAGTCCGCCCCCCCTGGCCCCTTTTAGCAAGGTTTGGGAAAATCCCCATTTTTGACTTTTTCGACACTACCGGCCCTGTCGTTTTTTTTCAATTTTTGCCCACTTTGGAAAATCCTTCACAATTTTCCCAAAACGCCCCAACTGTGCTTGATTTTGCTCCTTTCTGACTCAGTCCGCCCCCCTGGCCCCTTTTAGCAAGGTTTGGGAAAATCCCCATTTTTGACTTTTTCGACACTACCGGCCATGTCTTTTTTTTCAAATTTTGCCCGGTTCGGAAAATCCTTCACAATTTTCACAAAACGCCCCAACTGTGCTTGATTTTGCTCGTTTTTCACTCAGCCCGCCCCCTGGCCCCTTTTAGCAAGGTTTGGGAAAATCCCCATTTTTGACTTTTTCGACACTACCGGCCCTGTCGTTTTTTTAAATTTTAGCCCACTTTGGAAAATCCTTCACAATTTTCCCAAAACGCCCCGACTGTGCTTGATTTTGCTCCTTTCTGACTCAGTCCGCCCCCATGGCCCCTTTTAGCAAGGTTTGGGAAAATCCCCATTTTTGACTTTTTCGACACTACCGGCCCTGTCTTTTTTTTCAAATTTTGCCCGGTTTGGAAAATCCTTCACAATTTTCACAAAACGCCCCAACTGTGCTTGATTTTGCTCCTTTTTCACTCAGCCCCCCCCCCTCTGGCCTCTTTAAGCAAAGTTTGTGAAAATCCTCATTTTTGACTTTTTCGACACTACCGGCCTTGTCGTTTTTTTCAAATTTTGCCCAGTTTGGAAAATCCTTCACAATTTTCCCAAAACGCCCCAACTGTGCTTGATTTTGCTCCTTTCTGACTCAGTCCGCCCCCCTGGCCCCTTTTAGCAAGGTTTGGGAAAATCCCCATTTTTGACTTTTTCGACACTACCGGCCCTGTCTTTTTTTTCAAATTTTGCCCGGTTCGGAAAATCCATCACAATTTTCTCAAAACGCCCCAACTGTGCTTGATTTTGCTCATTTCTGTCTCAGTCCGCCCCCCTTGCCCCTTTTAGCAAGGTTTGGGAATATCCGCATTTTTGACTTTTTCGACACTACCGGTCCTGTCGTTTTTTTCAATTTTTTCCCACTTTGGAAAATCCTTCACAATTTTCACAAAACGCCCCAACTGTGCTTGATTTTGCTCCTTTTTCACTCAGCCCCCCCCCTCTGGCCTCTTTAAGCAAAGTTTGTGAAAATCCCCATTTTTGACTTTTTCGACACTACCGGCCCTGTCGTTTTTTTCAAATTTTGCCCGGTTTGGAAAATCCTTCACAATTTTCTCAAAACGCCCCAACTGTGCTTTATTTTGCTCATTTCTGACTCAGTCCGCCCCCCTGGCCCCTTTTAGCAAGGTTTGGGAAAATCCCCATTTTTGACTTTTTCGACACTACCGGCCCTGTCATTATTTTCAAATTTTGCCCGGTTTGGAAAATCCTTCACAATTTTCACAAAACGCCCCAACTGTGCTTGATTTTGCTCCTTTCTGACTCAGTCCGCCCCCCTGGCCCCTTTTAGCAAGGTTTGGGAAAATCCCCATTTTTGACTTTTTCGACACTACCGGCCATGTCTTTTTTTCAAATTTTGCCCGGTTCGGAAAATCCTTCACAATTTTCACAAAACGCCCCAACTGTGCTTGATTTTGCTCGTTTTTCACTCAGCCCGCCCCCTGGCCCCTTTTAGCAAGGTTTGGGAAAATCCCCATTTTTGACTTTTTCGACACTACCGGCCCTGTCGTTTTTTTAAATTTTAGCCCACTTTGGAAAATCCTTCACAATTTTCCCAAAACGCCCCGACTGTGCTTGATTTTGCTCCTTTCTGACTCAGTCCGCCCCCATGGCCCCTTTTAGCAAGGTTTGGGAAAATCCCCATTTTTGACTTTTTCGACACTACCGGCCCTGTCTTTTTTTTCAAATTTTGCCCGGTTTGGAAAATCCTTCACAATTTTCACAAAACGCCCCAACTGTGCTTGATTTTGCTCCTTTTTCACTCAGCCCCCCCCCCTCTGGCCTCTTTAAGCAAAGTTTGTGAAAATCCTCATTTTTGACTTTTTCGACACTACCGGCCTTGTCGTTTTTTTCAAATTTTGCCCAGTTTGGAAAATCCTTCACAATTTTCCCAAAACGCCCCAACTGTGCTTGATTTTGCTCCTTTCTGACTCAGTCCGCCCCCCTGGCCCCTTTTAGCAAGGTTTGGGAAAATCCCCATTTTTGACTTTTTCGACACTACCGGCCCTGTCTTTTTTTTCAAATTTTGCCCGGTTCGGAAAATCCATCACAATTTTCTCAAAACGCCCCAACTGTGCTTGATTTTGCTCATTTCTGTCTCAGTCCGCCCCCCTTGCCCCTTTTAGCAAGGTTTGGGAATATCCGCATTTTTGACTTTTTCGACACTACCGGTCCTGTCGTTTTTTTCAATTTTTTCCCACTTTGGAAAATCCTTCACAATTTTCACAAAACGCCCCAACTGTGCTTGATTTTGCTCCTTTTTCACTCAGCCCCCCCCCTCTGGCCTCTTTAAGCAAAGTTTGTGAAAATCCCCATTTTTGACTTTTTCGACACTACCGGCCCTGTCGTTTTTTTCAAATTTTGCCCGGTTTGGAAAATCCTTCACAATTTTCTCAAAACGCCCCAACTGTGCTTTATTTTGCTCATTTCTGACTCAGTCCGCCCCCCTGGCCCCTTTTAGCAAGGTTTGGGAAAATCCCCATTTTTGACTTTTTCGACACTACCGGCCCTGTCATTATTTTCAAATTTTGCCCGGTTTGGAAAATCCTTCACAATTTTCCCAAAGCGCCCCAACTGTGCTTGATTTTGCTCCTTTCTGACTCAGTCCGCCCCCCCTGGCCCCTTTTAGCAAGGTTTGGGAAAATCCCCATTTTTGACTTTTTCGACACTACCGGCCCTGTCGTTTTTTTTCAATTTTTGCCCACTTTGGAAAATCCTTCACAATTTTCCCAAAACGCCCCAACTGTGCTTGATTTTGCTCCTTTCTGACTCAGTCCGCCCCCCTGGCCCCTTTTAGCAAGGTTTGGGAAAATCCCCATTTTTGACTTTTTCGACACTACCGGCCATGTCTTTTTTTTCAAATTTTGCCCGGTTCGGAAAATCCTTCACAATTTTCACAAAACGCCCCAACTGTGCTTGATTTTGCTCGTTTTTCACTCAGCCCGCCCCCTGGCCCCTTTTAGCAAGGTTTGGGAAAATCCCCATTTTTGACTTTTTCGACACTACCGGCCCTGTCGTTTTTTTAAATTTTAGCCCACTTTGGAAAATCCTTCACAATTTTCCCAAAACGCCCCGACTGTGCTTGATTTTGCTCCTTTCTGACTCAGTCCGCCCCCATGGCCCCTTTTAGCAAGGTTTGGGAAAATCCCCATTTTTGACTTTTTCGACACTACCGGCCCTGTCTTTTTTTTCAAATTTTGCCCGGTTTGGAAAATCCTTCACAATTTTCACAAAACGCCCCAACTGTGCTTGATTTTGCTCGTTTTTCACTCAGCCCGCCCCCTGGCCCCTTTTAGCAAGGTTTGGGAAAATCCCCATTTTTGACTTTTTCGACACTACCGGCCCTGTCGTTTTTTTCAATTTTTGCCCACTTTGGAAAATCCTTCACAATTTTCACAAAACGCCCCAACTGTGCTTGATTTTGCTCTTTTTTCACTCAGCCCGCCCCCTGGCCCCTTTTAGCAAGGTTTGGGAAAATCCCCATTTTTGACTTTTTCGACACTACCGGCCCTTTCGTTTTTTTCAAATTTTGCCCGGTTTGGAAAATCCTTCACAATTTTCTCAAAACGCCCCAACTGTGCTTGATTTTGCTCATTTCTGACTCAGTCCGCCCCCCTGGCCCCTTTTAGCAAGGTTTGGGAAAATCCGCATTTTTGACTTTTTCGACACTACCGGTCCTGTCGTTTTTTTCAATTTTTTCCCACTTTGGAAAATCCTTCACAATTTTCACAAAACGCCCCAACTGTGCTTGATTTTGCTCCTTTTTCACTCAGCCCCCCCCCCTCTGGCCTCTTTAAGCAAAGTTTGTGAAAATCCTCATTTTTGACTTTTTCGACACTACCGGCCTTGTCGTTTTTTTCAAATTTTGCCCAGTTTGGAAAATCCTTCACAATTTTCCCAAAACGCCCCAACTGTGCTTGATTTTGCTCCTTTCTGACTACTCAGCCCCCCCCCTCTGGCCTCTTTAAGCAAAGTTTGTGAAAATCCCCATTTTTGACTTTTTCGACACTACCGGCCCTGTCGTTTTTTTCAAATTTTGCCCGGTTTGGAAAATCCTTCACAATTTTCTCAAAACGCCCCAACTGTGCTTTATTTTGCTCATTTCTGACTCAGTCCGCCCCCCTGGCCCCTTTTAGCAAGGTTTGGGAAAATCCCCATTTTTGACTTTTTCGACACTACCGGCCCTGTCATTATTTTCAAATTTTGCCCGGTTTGGAAAATCCTTCACAATTTTCACAAAACGCCCCAACTGTGCTTTATTTTGCTCCTTTCTGACTCAGTCCGCCCCCCCTGGCCCCTTTTAGCAAGGTTTGGGAAAATCCCCATTTTTGACTTTTTCGACACTACCGGCCCTGTCGTTTTTTTCAATTTTTGCCCACTTTGGAAAATCCTTCACAATTTTCCCAAAGCGCCCCAACTGTGCTTGATTTTGCTCCTTTCTGACTCAGTCCGCCCCCCCTGGCCCCTTTTAGCAAGGTTTGGGAAAATCCCCATTTTTGACTTTTTCGACACTACCGGCCCTGTCGTTTTTTTTCAATTTTTGCCCACTTTGGAAAATCCTTCACAATTTTCCCAAAACGCCCCAACTGTGCTTGATTTTGCTCCTTTCTGACTCAGTCCGCCCCCCTGGCCCCTTTTAGCAAGGTTTGGGAAAATCCCCATTTTTGACTTTTTCGACACTACCGGCCATGTCTTTTTTTTCAAATTTTGCCCGGTTCGGAAAATCCTTCACAATTTTCACAAAACGCCCCAACTGTGCTTGATTTTGCTCGTTTTTCACTCAGCCCGCCCCCTGGCCCCTTTTAGCAAGGTTTGGGAAAATCCCCATTTTTGACTTTTTCGACACTACCGGCCCTGTCGTTTTTTTAAATTTTAGCCCACTTTGGAAAATCCTTCACAATTTTCCCAAAACGCCCCGACTGTGCTTGATTTTGCTCCTTTCTGACTCAGTCCGCCCCCATGGCCCCTTTTAGCAAGGTTTGGGAAAATCCCCATTTTTGACTTTTTCGACACTACCGGCCCTGTCTTTTTTTTCAAATTTTGCCCGGTTTGGAAAATCCTTCACAATTTTCACAAAACGCCCCAACTGTGCTTGATTTTGCTCGTTTTTCACTCAGCCCGCCCCCTGGCCCCTTTTAGCAAGGTTTGGGAAAATCCCCATTTTTGACTTTTTCGACACTACCGGCCCTGTCGTTTTTTTCAATTTTTGCCCACTTTGGAAAATCCTTCACAATTTTCACAAAACGCCCCAACTGTGCTTGATTTTGCTCTTTTTTCACTCAGCCCGCCCCCTGGCCCCTTTTAGCAAGGTTTGGGAAAATCCCCATTTTTGACTTTTTCGACACTACCGGCCCTTTCGTTTTTTTCAAATTTTGCCCGGTTTGGAAAATCCTTCACAATTTTCTCAAAACGCCCCAACTGTGCTTGATTTTGCTCATTTCTGACTCAGTCCGCCCCCCTGGCCCCTTTTAGCAAGGTTTGGGAAAATCCGCATTTTTGACTTTTTCGACACTACCGGTCCTGTCGTTTTTTTCAATTTTTTCCCACTTTGGAAAATCCTTCACAATTTTCACAAAACGCCCCAACTGTGCTTGATTTTGCTCCTTTTTCACTCAGCCCCCCCCCCTCTGGCCTCTTTAAGCAAAGTTTGTGAAAATCCTCATTTTTGACTTTTTCGACACTACCGGCCTTGTCGTTTTTTTCAAATTTTGCCCAGTTTGGAAAATCCTTCACAATTTTCCCAAAACGCCCCAACTGTGCTTGATTTTGCTCCTTTCTGACTCAGTCCGCCCCCCTGGCCCCTTTTAGCAAGGTTTGGGAAAATCCCCATTTTTGACTTTTTCGACACTACCGGCCCTGTCTTTTTTTTCAAATTTTGCCCGGTTCGGAAAATCCTTCACAATTTTCACAAAACGCCCCAACTGTGCTTGATTTTGCTCGTTCTTCACTCAGCCCGCCCCCTGGCCCCTTTTAGCAAGGTTTGGGAAAATCCCCATTTTTGACTTTTTCGACACTACCGGATCTGTCTTTTTTTTCAAATTTTGCCCGGTTTGGAAAATCCTTCACAATTTTCACAAAACAACCCAACTGTGCTTGATTTTGCTCCTTTCTGACTCAGTCCACCCCCTGGCCCCTTTTAGCAAGGTTTGGGAAAATCCCCATTTTTGACTTTTTCGACACTACCGGCCCTGTCGTTTTTTTCAAATTTTGCCCGGTTTGGAAAATCCTTCACAATTTTCCCAAAACGCCCCAACTGCGCTTGATTTTGCTCCTTTCTGACTCAGTCCGCCTCCCTGGCCCCTTTTAGCAAGGTTTGGGAAAATCCCCATTTTTGACTTTTTCGACACTACCGGCCCTGTCGTTTTTTTCAATTTTTGCCCACTTTGGAAAATCCTTCACAATTTTCCCAAAACGCCCCAACTGTGCTTGATTTTGCTCCTTTCTGACTCAGTCCGCCCCCCCTGGCCCCTTTTAGCAAGGTTTGGGAAAATCCCCATTTTTGACTTTTTCGACACTACCGGCCCTGTCGTTTTTTTCAATTTTTGCCCACTTTGGAAAATCCTTCACAATTTTCACACAACGCCCCAACTGTGCTTGATTTTGCTCCTTTCTCACTCAGCCCGTCCCCCTGGCCCCTTTTAGCAAGGATTTGGGAAAATCCCCATTTTTGACTTTTTCGACACTACCGGCCCTGTCGTTTTTTCAAATTTTGCCCGGTTTGGAAAATCCTTCACAATTTTCCCAAAACGCCCCAACTGTGCTTGATTTTCCTCCTTTCTGACTCAGTCCGCCCCCCTGGCCCCTTTTAGCAAGGTTTGGGAAAATCCGCATTTTTGACTTTTTCGACACTACCGGTCCTGTCTTTTTTTTCAATTTTTGCCCACTTTGGAAAATCCTTCACAATTTTCACAAAACGCCCCAACTGTGCTTGATTTTGCTCATTTTTCACTCAGCCCGCCCCCATGGCCCCTTTTAGGAAGTTTTGGGAAAATCCCCATTTTTGACTTTTTCGACCCTTAACGGCCCTGTCGTTTTTTTCAATTTTTTCCCACTTTGGAAAATCCTTCACAATTTTCACAAAACGCCCCAACTGTGCTTGATTTTGCTCCTTTCTAACTCAGCCCGCCCCCCTGGCCCCTTTTAGCAAGGTTTGGGAAAATCCCCATTTTTGACTTTTTCGATCCTTAACGGCCCTGTCGTTTTTTTCAATTTTTGCCCACTTTGGAAAATCCTTCACAATTTTCCCAAAACGCCCCAACTGTGCTTGATTTTGCTCCTTTCTGACTCAGTCCGCCCCCCTGGCCCCTTTTAGCAAGGTTTGGGAAAATCCCCATTTTTGACTTTTTCGACACTACCGGCCCTGTCGTTTTTTTCAATTTTTGCCCACTTTGGAAAATCCTTCACAATTTTCCCAAAACGCCCCAACTGTGCTTGATTTTGCTCCTTTCTGACTCAGTCCGCCCCCCCTGGCCCCTTTTAGCAAGGTTTGGGAAAATCCCCATTTTTGACTTTTTCGACACTACCGGCCCTGTCGTTTTTTTCAATTTTTGCCCACTTTGGAAAATCCTTCACAATTTTCACACAACGCCCCAACTGTGCTTGATTTTGCTCCTTTCTCACTCAGCCCGTCCCCCTGGCCCCTTTTAGCAAGGATTTGGGAAAATCCCCATTTTTGACTTTTTCGACACTACCGGCCCTGTCGTTTTTTCAAATTTTGCCCGGTTTGGAAAATCCTTCACAATTTTCCCAAAACGCCCCAACTGTGCTTGATTTTCCTCCTTTCTGACTCAGTCCGCCCCCCTGGCCCCTTTTAGCAAGGTTTGGGAAAATCCGCATTTTTGACTTTTTTCGACACTTACCGGTCCTGTCTTTTTTTTTCAATTTTTGCCCCACTTTGGAAAATCCTTCACAATTTTCACAAAACGCCCCCAACTGTGCTTGATTTTGCTCATTTTTCACTCAGCCCCGCCCCCATGGCCCCTTTTAGGAAGTTTTGGGAAAATCCCCATTTTTGACTTTTTCGACCCTTAACGGCCCTGTCGTTTTTTTTCAATTTTTTCCCACTTTGGAAAATCCTTCACAATTTTCACAAAACGCCCCAACTGTGCTTGATTTTGCTCCTTTCTAACTCAGCCCGCCCCCCTGGCCCCTTTTAGCAAGGTTGGGAAAATCCCCATTTTTGACTTTTTCGATCCTTAACGGCCCTGTCGTTTTTTTCAAATTTTGCCCACTTTGGAAAATCCTTCACAATTTTCCCCAAAACGCCCCAACTGTGCTTGATTTTGCTCCTTTCTGACTCAGTCCGCCTCCCTGGCCCCCTTTTAGCAAGGTTTGGGAAAATCCCCATTTTTGACTTTTTCGACACTACCGGCCCTGTCGTTTTTTTCAATTTTTGCCCGGTTGGAAAATCCTTCACAATTTTCCCAAAACGCCCCAACTGTGCTTGATTTTGCTCCTTTCTGACTCAGTCCGCCCCCCCTGGCCCCTTTTAGCAAGGTTTGGGAAAATCCCCATTTTTGACTTTTTCGACACTACCGGCCCTGTCGTTTTTTTTCAATTTTTGCCCACTTTGGAAAATCCTTCACAATTTTCACACAACGCCCCAACTGTGCTTGATTTTGCTCCTTTCTCACTCAGCCCGTCCCCCTGGCCCCTTTTAGCAAGGATTTGGGAAAATCCCCATTTTTGACTTTTTCGACACTACCGGCCCTGTCGTTTTTTTCAAATTTTGCCCGGTTTGGAAAATCCTTCACAATTTTCCCAAAACGCCCCAACTGTGCTTGATTTTGCTCATTTCTGACTCAGTCCGCCCCCCTGGCCCCTTTTAGCAAGGTTTGGGAAAATCCCCATTTTTGACTTTTTCGACACTACCCGGCCCTGTCTTTTTTATTCAAATTTTGCCCGGTTTGGAAAATCCTTCACATTTGTCACAAAACTCCCCAACTGTGCTTGATTTTGCTCATTTCTGACTCAGTCCGCCCCCCTGGCCCCATTTAGCAAGGTTTGGGAAAATCCGCATTTTTGACTTTTTCGACACTACCGATCCTGTCTTTTTTTTCAATTTTTGCCCACTTTGGAAAATCCTTCACAATTTTCACACAACGCCCCAACTGTGCTTGATTTTGCTCCTTTTTCACACAGCCCGTCCCCCTGGCCCCTTTTAGCAAGGATTTGGGAAAATCCCCATTTTTGACTTTTTCGACACTACCGGCCCTGTCGTTTTTTCAAATTTTGCCCCGGTTTGGAAAATCCTTCACAATTTTCCCAAAATGCCCCCAACTGTGCTTGATTTTCTTCCTTTCTGACTCAGTCCGCCCCCCTGGCCCCTTTTAGCAAGGTTTGGGAAAATCCGCATTTTTGACTTTTTCGACAATACCGGTCCTGTCGTTTTTTCAAATTTTGCCCGGTTTGGAAAATCCTTCACAATTTTCCCAAAATGCCCCAACTGTGCTTGATTTTCCTCCTCTCTGACTCAGTCCGCCCCCCTGGCCCCTTTTAGCAAGGTTTGGGAAAATCCCCCATTTTTGACTTTTTCGACACTACCGGCCCTGTCGTTTTTTCAAATTTTTGCCCACTTTGATAAATCCTTCACAATTTTCCCAAAACGCCCCAAAGGTGCTTGATTTTCCTCCTTTCTGACTCAGTCCGCCCCCCTGGCCCCTTTTAGCAAGGTTTGGGAAAATCCGCATTTTTGACTTTTTCGACACTACCGGTCCTGTCTTTTTTTTTCAATTTTTGCCCACTTTGGAAAATCCTTCACAATTTTTCACAAAACGCCCCAACTGTGCTTGATTTTGCTCCTTTCTCACTCAGCCCGTCCCCCTGGCCCCTTTTAGCAAGGATTTGGGAAAATCCGCATTTTTTGACTTTTTCGACACTACCGATCCTGTCTTTTTTTTCAATATTTGCCCACTTTGGAAAATCCTTCACAATTTTCACAAAACGCCCCAACTGTGCTTGATTTTGCTCCCTTTTCACTCAGCCCCCCCCCCCCTCTGGCCTCTCTTAAGCAAAGTTTGTGAAAATCCTCATTTTTGACTTTTTCGACACTACCGGCGTTGTCGTTTTTTTCAAATTTTGCCCAGTTTGGAAAATCCTTCACAATTTTCCCAAAACGCCCCAACTGTGCTTGATTTTGCTCCTTTCTGACTCAGTCCGCCCCCCCTGGCCCCTTTTAGCAAGGTTTGGGAAAATCCCCATTTTTTGACAATTTCGACACTACCGGCCCTGTCTTTTTTTTCAAATTTTGCCCGGTTCGGAAAATCCTTCACAATTTTCACAAAACGCCCCAACTGTGCTTGATTTTGCTCGTTCTTCACTCAGCCCCGCCCCCTGGCCCCTTTTAGCAAGGTTTGGGAAAATCCCCATTTTTGACTTTTTTCGACACTACCAGACCTGTCGTTTTTTTCAATTTTTTCCCACTTTGGAAAAATCCTTCACAATTTTCACAAAACGCCCCAACTGTGCTTGATTTTGCTCCTTTTTCACTCAGCCCCCCCCTCTGGCCTCTTTGACTTTTTCGACACTACCGGCCCTGTCGTTTTTTTCAATTTTTGCCCACTTTGGAAAATCCTTCACAATTTTCACACAACGCCCCAACTGTGCTTGATTTTGCTCCTTTCTCACTCAGCCCGTCCCCCTGGCCCCTTTTAGCAAGGATTTGGGAAAATCCCCATTTTTGACTTTTTCGACACTTACCGGCCCTGTCGTTTTTTCAAATTTTGCCCGGTTTGAGAAAATCCTTCACAATTTTCCCAAAACGCCCCAACTGTGCTTGATTTTCCTCCTTTCTGACTCAGTCCGCCCCCCTGGCCCCTTTTAGCAAGGTTTGGGAAAATCCGCATTTTTGACTTTTTCGACACTACCGGTCCCTGTCTTTTTTTTCAATTTTTGCCCCACTTTTGAAAATCCTTCACAATTTTCACAAAACGCCCCAACTGTGCTTGATTTTGCTCATTTTTCACTCAGCCCGCCCCCATGGCCCCTTTTAGGAAGTTTTGGGAAAAATCCCCATTTTTGACTTTTTCGACACTACCGGCACTGTCTTTTTTTTCAATTTTTGCCCACTTTGGAAAATCCTTCACAATTTTCACAAAACGCCCCAACTGTGCATGATTTTGATCCTTTTTCACTCAGCCTGCCTGTCTGGCCCCTTTTAGCAAGGGTTTGGGAAAATCCCCATTTTTGATTTTTTCGACACTACCGGACCTGTCGTTTTTTTCAAATTTTGCCCGGTTTGGAAAATCCTTCACAATTTTCCCAAAACGCCCCAACTGTGCTTGATTTTGCTCCTTTCTGACTCAGTCCGCCCCCCCTGGCCCCTTTTAGTAAGGTTTGGGAAAATCCCCATTTTTTACTTTTTCGACACTACCGGCCCTGTCGTTTTTTTCCAATTTTGCCCGGTTTGGAAAATCCTTCACAATTTTCCCAAAACACCCCAACTGTGCTTGATTTTGCTCCTTTCTGACTCAGTCCGCCCCCCTGGCCCCTTTTAGCAAGGTTTGGGAAAATCCGCATTTTTGACTTTTTCGACACTACCGGCCCTGTCGTTTTTTTCAATTTTTGCCCACGTTGGAAAATCCTTCACAATTTTCCCAAAACGCCCCAACTGTGCTTGATTTTGCTCCTTTCTGACTCAGTCCGCCCCCCTGGCCCCTTTTAGCAAGGTTTGGGAAAATCCGCATTTTTGACTTTTTCGACAATACCGGTCCTGTCGTTTTTTTCAAATTTTGCCCGGTTTGGAAAATCCTTCACAATTTTCACAAAACGCCCCAACTGTGCTTGATTTTGCTCCTTTTTCACTCAGCCCCCCCTCTGGCCTCTTTAAGCAACGTTTGTGAAAATCCCCATTTTTGACTTTTTCGACACTACCGGCCCTGTCGTTTTTTTTCAAATTTTGCCCGGTTTGGAAAATCCTTCACAATTTTCCCAAAACGCCCAAACTGCGCTTGATTTTGCTCCTTTCTGACTCAGTCCGCCCCCCTGGCCCCTTTTAGCAAGGTTTGGGAAAATCCCCATTTTTGACTTTTTCGACACTACCGGCCCTGTCGTTTTTTCAAATTTTGCCCGGTTTGGAAAATCCTTCACAATTTTCCCAAAACGCCCCAACTGTGCTTGATTTTCCTCCTTTCTGACTCAGTCCGCCCCCCTGGCCCCTTTTAGCAAGGTTTGGGAAAATCCCCATTTTTGACTTTTTCGACACTACCGGTCCTGTCTTTTTTTTCAATTTTTGCCCACTTTGGAAAATCCTTCACAATTTTCACAAAACGCCCCAACTGTGCTTGATTTTGCTCATTTTTCACTCAGCCCGCCCCCATGGCCCCTTTTAGGAAGTTTTGGGAAAATCCCCATTTTTGACTTTTTCGACCCTTAACGGCCCTGTCGTTTTTTTCAATTTTTTCCCACTTTGGAAAATCCTTCACAATTTTCACAAAACGCCCCAACTGTGCTTGATTTTGCTCGTTTCTAACTCAGCCCGCCCCCCTGGCCCCTTTTAGCAAGGTTTGGGAAAATCCCCATTTTTGACTTTTTCGATCCTTAACGGCCCTGTCGTTTTTTTCAATTTTTGCCCACTTTGGAAAATCCTTCACAATTTTCACAAAACGCCCCAACGGTGCTTGATTTTGCTCGTTTTTCACTCAGCCCGCACCCCTGGCCCCTTTTAGAAAGTTTTGGGAAAATCCCCATTTTTGACTTTTTCGACCCTTAACGGCCCTGTCGTTTTTTTTAAATTTTTGCCCACTTTGGAAAATCCTTCACAATTTTCACAAAACGCCCCACCTGTGCTTGATTTTGCTCCTTTATCACTCATTCCGCCCCCCTGGCCCCTTTTATCAATGTTTGGGAAAATCCGCATTTTTGACTTTTTCGACACTACCAGACCTGTCGTTTTTTTCAATTTTTTCCCACTTTGGAAAATCCTTCACAATTTTCACAAAACGCCCCAACTTTGCTTGATTTTGCTTGTTTTTCACTCAGCCCGCCCCCCTGGCCCCTTTTAGCAAGTTTTGGGAAAATCTCCATTTTTGACTTTTTCGACACTCCCAGCCCTGTCTATTTTTAAAATTTTTGCCCACTTAAGAAAATCCTTCACAATTTTCACAAAACGCCCCAACTGTGCTTGATTTTGCTCCTTTATCACTCATTCCGCCCCCCTGGCCCCTTTTATCAAGGTTTGGGAAAATCTCCATTTTTGACTTTTTCGACACTACCAGCCCTGTCTATTCTTAAAATTTTTGCCCACTTAAGAAAATCCTTCACAATTTTCACAAAACGCCCCAACTGTGCTTGATTTTCCTCCTTTCTCACTCAGCCCGCCCCCATGGCCGCTTTTAGGAAGTTTTGGGAAAATCCCCATTTTTGAATTTTTCAACCCTTGACGGCCCTGTCGTTTTTTTTCAATTTTTGCCCACTTTGGAAAATCCTTCACAATTTTCACAAAACGCCCCAACTATGCTTGATTTTGCTCCTTTCTCACTCAGCCCGCCCCCATGGCCCCTTTTAGCAAGGTTTGGGAAAATCCCCATTTTTGACTTTTTCGACCCTTAACGGCCCTGTCGTTTTTTTAAAATTTTTGCCCACTTTGGAAAATCCTTCACAATTTTCACAAAACGCCCCAACTGTGCTTGATTTTGCTCGTTTTACACTCAGCCCGCCCCCCTGGCCCCTTTTAGCAAGGTTTGGGAAAATCCCCATTTTTGACTTTTTCGACCCTTAACGGCCGTGTCGTTTTTTAAAATTCTTGCCCACTTTGGAAAATGCTTCACAATTTTCACAAAACGCCCCAACTATGCCTGATTTTTGTCCTTTATCACTCATTCTGCCCCCCTGGCCACTTTTATCAAGGTTTGGGTAAATCCCCATTTTTGACTTATTCGACACTACCGGCCCTGTCGTTTTTTTCAATTTTTGCCCACTTTGGAAAATCCTTCACAATTTTCACAAAACGCCCCAACTGTGCTTGATTTTGCTCCTTTATCACTCAGCCCGCCCCCCTGGCACCTTTTAGCAAGGTTTGGGAAAATCCCCATTTTTGACTTTTTCGACACTACCAGACCTGTCGTTTTTTTCAATTTTTTCCCACTTTGGAAAATCCTTCACAATTTTCACAAAACGCCCCAACTTTGCTTGATTTTGCTCGTTTTTCACTCAGCCCACCCCCCTGACCCCTTTTAGCAAGGTTTGGTAAAATCCCCATTTTTGACTTTTTCGACACTACCGGCCCTGTCGTTTTTATCAATTTTTGCCCACTTTGGAGAATCCTTCACAATTTTCATAAGACGCCCCAACTGTGCTTGATTTTGCTCCTTTGTCACTCAGCCCGCCCCCATGGTCCCTTTTATCAAAGTTTGGGAAAATCCCCATTTTTTACTTTTTCGACACTACCGGCCCTGTCGTTTTTTTCAATTTTTGCCCACTTTGGAAAATCCTTCACAATTTTCACAAAACGCCACAACTGTGCTTGATTTTGTTCGTTTTTCACTCAGCCCGCCCCCCTGCCCCCTTTTAGCAAGTTTTGGGAAAATCCCCATTTTTGACTTTTTCGACCCTTAACGGCCCTGTCGTTTTTTTCAATTTTTGCCCACTTTGGAAAATCCTTCACAATTTTCACAAAACGCCCCAACGGTGCTTGATTTTGCTCGTTTTTCACTCAGCCCGCACCCCTGGCCCCTTTTATCAAGGTTTGGGAAAATCTCCATTTTTGACTTTTTCGACACTACCAGCCCTGTCTATTCTTAAAATTTTTGCCCACTTAAGAAAATCCTTCACAATTTTCACAAAACGCCCCAACTGTGCTTGATTTTCCTCCTTTCTCACTCAGCCCGCCCCCATGGCCGCTTTTAGGAAGTTTTGGGAAAATCCCCATTTTTGAATTTTTCAACCCTTGACGGCCCTTTCGTTTTTTTTCAATTTTTGCCCACTTTGGAAAATCCTTCACAATTTTCACAAAACGCCCCAACTATGCTTGATTTTGCTCCTTTCTCACTCAGCCCGCCCCCATGGCCCCTTTTAGCAAGGTTTGGGAAAATCCCCATTTTTGACTTTTTCGACCCTTAACGGCCCTGTCGTTTTTTAAAAATTTTTGCCCACTTTGGAAAATCCTTCACAATTTTCACAAAACGCCCCAACTGTGCTTGATTTTGCTCGTTTTACACTCAGCCCGCCCCCCTGGCCCCTTTTAGCAAGGTTTGGGAAAATCCCCATTTTTTACTTTTTCGACTCTTAACGGCCGTGTCGTTTTTTAAAATTCTTGCCCACTTTGGAAAATGCTTCACAATTTTCACAAAACGCCCCAACTATGCCTGATTTTTGTCCTTTATTACTCATTCTGCCCCCCTGGCCACTTTTATCAAGGTTTGGGTAAATCCCCATTTTTGACTTATTCGACACTACCGGCCCTGTCGTTTTTTTCAATTTTTGCCCACTTTGGAAAATCCTTCACAATTTTCACAAAACGCCCCAACTGTGCTTGATTTTGCTCTTTTATCACTCAGCCCGCCCCCCTGGCACCTTTTAGCAAGGTTTGGTAAAATCCCCATTTTTGACTTTTTCGACACTACCAGACCTGTCGTTTTTTTCAATTTTTTCCCACTTTGGAAAATCCTTCACAATTTTCATAAGACGCCCCAACTGTGCTTGATTTTGCTCCTTTGTCACTCAGCCCGCCCCCATGGTCCCTTTTATCAAAGTTTGGGAAAATCCCCATTTTTTACTTTTTCGACACTACCGGCCCTGTCGTTTTTTTCAATTTTTGCCCACTTTGGAAAATCCTTCACAATTTTCACAAAACCCCACAACTGTGCTTGATTTTGTTCGTTTTTCGCTCAGCCCGCCCCCCTGCCCCCTTTTAGCAAGTTTTGGGAAAATCCCCATTTTTGACTTTTTCGACCCTTAACGGCCCTGTCGTTTTTTTCAATTTTTGCCCACTTTGGAAAATCCTTCACAATTTTCACAAAACGCCCCAACGGTGCTTGATTTTGCTCGTTTTTCACTCAGCCCGCACCCCTGGCCCCTTTTAGCAAGGTTTGGGAATATCCCCATTTTTGACTTTTTCGACCCTTAACGGCCCTGTCGTTTTTTTAAATTTTTGCCCACTTTGGAAAATCCTTCACAATTTTCACAAAACGCCCCGACTGTGCTTGATTTTGCTCCTTTATCACTCATTCCGCCCCCCTGGCCCCTTTTATCAAGGTTTGGGAAAATCCCCATTTTTGACTTTTTCAACCGTTGGTGGCCCTGTCGTTTTTTTCAATTTTTGCCCACTTTGGAAAATCCTTCACAATTTTGACAAGACGCCACAACTGTGCTTGATTTTGCTCCTTTGTCACTCAGCCCGCCCCCATGGTCCCTTTTATCAAAGTTTGGGAAAATCCCCATTTTTTACTTTTTCGACACTACCGGCCCTGTCGTTTTTTTCAATTTTTGCCCACTTTGGAAAATCCTTCACAATTTTCACAAAACGCCCCAACGGTGCTTGATTTTGCTTGTTTTTCACTCAGCCCGCACCCCTGGCCCCTTTTAGCAAGGTTTGGGAATATCCCCATTTTTGACTTTTTCGACCCTTAACGGCCCTGTCGTTTTTTTAAATTTTTGCCCACTTTGGAAAATCCTTCACAATTTTCACAAAACGCCCCGACTGTGCTTGATTTTGCTCCTTTATCACTCATTCCGCCCCCCTGGCCCCTTTTATCAAGGTTTGGGAAAATCCCCATTTTTGACTTTTTCAACCGTTGGTGGCCCTGTCGTTTTTTTCAATTTTTGCCCACTTTGGAAAATCCTTCACAATTTTGACAAGACGCCCCAACTGTGCTTGATTTTGCTCCTTTGTCACTCAGCCCGCCCCCATGGCCCCTTTTATCATAGTTTGGGAAAATCCCCATTTTTGACTTTTTCGACACTACCGGCCCTGTCGTTTTTTTCCATTTTTGCCCACTTTGGAAAATCCTTCACAATTTTCACAAAACGCCCCAAATGTGCTTGATTTTGCTACTTTATCACTCATTCCGCCCCCCGGCCCCTTTTATCAAGTTTTGGGAAAATCTCCATTTTTGACTTTTTCGATACTACCGGCCCTGTCTATTTTTAAAATTTTTGCCCACTTAAGAAAATCCTTCACAATTTTCACAAAACGCCCCAACTTTGCTTGATTTTGCTCGTTTTTCACTCAGCCCGCCCCCCTGGCCCCTTTTAGCAAGGTTTGGTAAAATCCCCATTTTTGACTTTTTCGACACTACCGGCCCTGTCTTTTTTTTAAATTTTTGCCCACTTTGGAAAATCCTTCACAATTTTCACAAAACGCCCCAACTGTGCTTGATTTTGCTCCTTTATCACTCATTCCGCCCCCCTGGCCCCTTTTATCAAGGTTTGGGAAAATCTCCACTTTTGACTTTTTCGACACTACCAGCCCTGTCTATTTTTAAAATTTTTGCCCACTTAAGAAAATCCTTCACAATTTTCACAAAACGCCCCAACTGTGCTTGATTTTCCTCCTTTCTCACTCAGCCCGCCCCATGGCTGCTTTTAGGAAGTTTTGGGAAAATCCCCATTTTTGAATTTTTCAACCCTTGACGGCCCTGTCGTTTTTTTCAATTTTTGCCCACTTTGGAAAATCCTTCACAATTTTCACAAAACGCCCCAACTATGCTTGATTTTGCTCCTTTCTCACTCCGCCCGCCCGCCTGGCCACTTTTAGCAAGGTTTGGGAAAATCCCCATTTTTGACTTTTTCGACCCTTAACGGCCCTGTCGTTTTTTAAAATTCTTGCCCACTTTGGAAAATCCTTCACAATTTTCACAAAACGCCCCAACTATGCCTGATTTTGGTCCTTTATCAATCATTCCGCCCCCCTGGCCACTTTTATCAAGGTTTGGGTAAATCCCCATTTTTGACTTATTCGACACTACCGGCCCTGTCGTTTTTTTCAATTTTTGCCCACTTTGGAAAATCCTTCACAATTTTCACAAAACGCCCCAACTGTGCTTGATTTTGCTCCTTTATCACTCAGCCCGCCCCCCTGGCACCTTTTAGCAAGTTTTGGGAAAATCCCCATTTTTGACTTTTTCGACACTACCAGACCTGTCGTTATTTTCAATTTTTTCCCACTTTGGAAAATCCTTCACAATTTTCACAAAACTCCCCAACTGTGATTGATTTTGCTCGTTTTTCACTCAGCCCGCCCCCCTGCCCCCTTTTAGCAAGTTTTGGGAAAATCCCCATTTTTGACTTTTTCGACCCTTAACGGACCTGTATTTTTTTTCAATTTTTGCCCACTTTGGAAAATCCTTCACAATTTTCACAAAACGCCCCAATTGTGCTTGATTTTGCTCGTTTTTCACTCAGCCCGCACCCCTGGCCCCTTTTAGGAAGTTTTGGGAAAATCCCCATTTTTGACTTTTTCGACCCTTAACGGCCCTGTCGTTTTTTTAAATTTTTGCCCACTTTGGAAAATCCTTCACAATTTTCACAAAACGCCCCAACGGTGCTTGATTTTGCTCGTTTTTCACTCAGCCCGCACCCCTGGCCCCTTTTAGAAAGTTTTGGGAAAATCCCCATTTTTGACTTTTTCGACCCTTAACGGCCCTGTCGTTTTTTTTAAATTTTTGCCCACTTTGGAAAATCCTTCACAATTTTCACAAAACGCCCCACCTGTGCTTGATTTTGCTCCTTTATCACTCATTCCGCCCCCCTGGCCCCTTTTATCAATGTTTGGGAAAATCCGCATTTTTGACTTTTTCGACACTACCAGACCTGTCGTTTTTTTCAATTTTTTCCCACTTTGGAAAATCCTTCACAATTTTCACAAAACGCCCCAACTTTGCTTGATTTTGCTTGTTTTTCACTCAGCCCGCCCCCCTGGCCCCTTTTAGCAAGTTTTGGGAAAATCTCCATTTTTGACTTTTTCGACACTCCCAGCCCTGTCTATTTTTAAAATTTTTGCCCACTTAAGAAAATCCTTCACAATTTTCACAAAACGCCCCAACTGTGCTTGATTTTGCTCCTTTATCACTCATTCCGCCCCCCTGGCCCCTTTTATCAAGGTTTGGGAAAATCTCCATTTTTGACTTTTTCGACACTACCAGCCCTGTCTATTCTTAAAATTTTTGCCCACTTAAGAAAATCCTTCACAATTTTCACAAAACGCCCCAACTGTGCTTGATTTTCCTCCTTTCTCACTCAGCCCGCCCCCATGGCCGCTTTTAGGAAGTTTTGGGAAAATCCCCATTTTTGAATTTTTCAACCCTTGACGGCCCTGTCGTTTTTTTTCAATTTTTGCCCACTTTGGAAAATCCTTCACAATTTTCACAAAACGCCCCAACTATGCTTGATTTTGCTCCTTTCTCACTCAGCCCGCCCCCATGGCCCCTTTTAGCAAGGTTTGGGAAAATCCCCATTTTTGACTTTTTCGACCCTTAACGGCCCTGTCGTTTTTTTAAAATTTTTGCCCACTTTGGAAAATCCTTCACAATTTTCACAAAACGCCCCAACTGTGCTTGATTTTGCTCGTTTTACACTCAGCCCGCCCCCCTGGCCCCTTTTAGCAAGGTTTGGGAAAATCCCCATTTTTGACTTTTTCGACCCTTAACGGCCGTGTCGTTTTTTAAAATTCTTGCCCACTTTGGAAAATGCTTCACAATTTTCACAAAACGCCCCAACTATGCCTGATTTTTGTCCTTTATCACTCATTCTGCCCCCCTGGCCACTTTTATCAAGGTTTGGGTAAATCCCCATTTTTGACTTATTCGACACTACCGGCCCTGTCGTTTTTTTCAATTTTTGCCCACTTTGGAAAATCCTTCACAATTTTCACAAAACGCCCCAACTGTGCTTGATTTTGCTCCTTTATCACTCAGCCCGCCCCCCTGGCACCTTTTAGCAAGGTTTGGGAAAATCCCCATTTTTGACTTTTTCGACACTACCAGACCTGTCGTTTTTTTCAATTTTTTCCCACTTTGGAAAATCCTTCACAATTTTCACAAAACGCCCCAACTTTGCTTGATTTTGCTCGTTTTTCACTCAGCCCACCCCCCTGACCCCTTTTAGCAAGGTTTGGTAAAATCCCCATTTTTGACTTTTTCGACACTACCGGCCCTGTCGTTTTTATCAATTTTTGCCCACTTTGGAGAATCCTTCACAATTTTCATAAGACGCCCCAACTGTGCTTGATTTTGCTCCTTTGTCACTCAGCCCGCCCCCATGGTCCCTTTTATCAAAGTTTGGGAAAATCCCCATTTTTTACTTTTTCGACACTACCGGCCCTGTCGTTTTTTTCAATTTTTGCCCACTTTGGAAAATCCTTCACAATTTTCACAAAACGCCACAACTGTGCTTGATTTTGTTCGTTTTTCACTCAGCCCGCCCCCCTGCCCCCTTTTAGCAAGTTTTGGGAAAATCCCCATTTTTGACTTTTTCGACCCTTAACGGCCCTGTCGTTTTTTTCAATTTTTGCCCACTTTGGAAAATCCTTCACAATTTTCACAAAACGCCCCAACGGTGCTTGATTTTGCTCGTTTTTCACTCAGCCCGCACCCCTGGCCCCTTTTATCAAGGTTTGGGAAAATCTCCATTTTTGACTTTTTCGACACTACCAGCCCTGTCTATTCTTAAAATTTTTGCCCACTTAAGAAAATCCTTCACAATTTTCACAAAACGCCCCAACTGTGCTTGATTTTCCTCCTTTCTCACTCAGCCCGCCCCCATGGCCGCTTTTAGGAAGTTTTGGGAAAATCCCCATTTTTGAATTTTTCAACCCTTGACGGCCCTTTCGTTTTTTTTCAATTTTTGCCCACTTTGGAAAATCCTTCACAATTTTCACAAAACGCCCCAACTATGCTTGATTTTGCTCCTTTCTCACTCAGCCCGCCCCCATGGCCCCTTTTAGCAAGGTTTGGGAAAATCCCCATTTTTGACTTTTTCGACCCTTAACGGCCCTGTCGTTTTTTTAAAATTTTTGCCCACTTTGGAAAATCCTTCA
Organism: Scomber scombrus; assembly: GCF_963691925.1. NCBI lineage: Eukaryota > Metazoa > Chordata > Actinopteri > Scombriformes > Scombridae > Scomber > Scomber scombrus. Next base: position 29,150,858 of record NC_084985.1, on the reverse strand, counting down.
CAATTTTCACAAAACGCCCCAACTGTGCTTGATTTTGCTCGTTTTACACTCAGCCCGCCCCCCTGGCCCCTTTTAGCAAGGTTTGGGAAAATCCCCATTTTTTACTTTTTCGACTCTTAACGGCCGTGTCGTTTTTTAAAATTCTTGCCCACTTTGGAAAATGCTTCACAATTTTCACAAAACGCCCCAACTATGCCTGATTTTTGTCCTTTATCACTCATTCTGCCCCCCTGGCCACTTTTATCAAGGTTTGGGTAAATCCCCATTTTTGACTTATTCGACACTACCGGCCCTGTCGTTTTTTTCAATTTTTGCCCACTTTGGAAAATCCTTCACAATTTTCACAAAACGCCCCAACTGTGCTTGATTTTGCTCCTTTATCACTCAGCCCGCCCCCCTGGCACCTTTTAGCAAGGTTTGGTAAAATCCCCATTTTTGACTTTTTCGACACTACCAGACCTGTCGTTTTTTTCAATTTTTTCCCACTTTGGAAAATCCTTCACAATTTTCATAAGACGCCCCAACTGTGCTTGATTTTGCTCCTTTGTCACTCAGCCCGCCCCCATGGTCCCTTTTATCAAAGTTTGGGAAAATCCCCATTTTTTACTTTTTCGACACTACCGGCCCTGTCGTTTTTTTCAATTTTTGCCCACTTTGGAAAATCCTTCACAATTTTCACAAAACCCCACAACTGTGCTTGATTTTGTTCGTTTTTCGCTCAGCCCGCCCCCCTGCCCCCTTTTAGCAAGTTTTGGGAAAATCCCCATTTTTGACTTTTTCGACCCTTAACGGCCCTGTCGTTTTTTTCAATTTTTGCCCACTTTGGAAAATCCTTCACAATTTTCACAAAACGCCCCAACGGTGCTTGATTTTGCTCGTTTTTCACTCAGCCCGCACCCCTGGCCCCTTTTAGCAAGGTTTGGGAATATCCCCATTTTTGACTTTTTCGACCCTTAACGGCCCTGTCGTTTTTTTAAATTTTTGCCCACTTTGGAAAATCCTTCACAATTTTCACAAAACGCCCCGACTGTGCTTGATTTTGCTCCTTTATCACTCATTCCGCCCCCCTGGCCCCTTTTATCAAGGTTTGGGAAAATCCCCATTTTTGACTTTTTCAACCGTTGGTGGCCCTGTCGTTTTTTTCAATTTTTGCCCACTTTGGAAAATCCTTCACAATTTTGACAAGACGCCACAACTGTGCTTGATTTTGCTCCTTTGTCACTCAGCCCGCCCCCATGGTCCCTTTTATCAAAGTTTGGGAAAATCCCCATTTTTTACTTTTTCGACACTACCGGCCCTGTCGTTTTTTTCAATTTTTGCCCACTTTGGAAAATCCTTCACAATTTTCACAAAACGCCCCAACGGTGCTTGATTTTGCTCGTTTTTCACTCAGCCCGCACCCCTGGCCCCTTTTAGCAAGGTTTGGGAATATCCCCATTTTTGACTTTTTCGACCCTTAACGGCCCTGTCGTTTTTTTAAATTTTTGCCCACTTTGGAAAATCCTTCACAATTTTCACAAAACGCCCCGACTGTGCTTGATTTTGCTCCTTTATCACTCATTCCGCCCCCCTGGCCCCTTTTATCAAGGTTTGGGAAAATCCCCATTTTTGACTTTTTCAACCGTTGGTGGCCCTGTCGTTTTTTTCAATTTTTGCCCACTTTGGAAAATCCTTCACAATTTTGACAAGACGCCCCAACTGTGCTTGATTTTGCTCCTTTGTCACTCAGCCCGCCCCCATGGCCCCTTTTATCATAGTTTGGGAAAATCCCCATTTTTGACTTTTTCGACACTACCGGCCCTGTCGTTTTTTTCCATTTTTGCCCACTTTGGAAAATCCTTCACAATTTTCACAAAACGCCCCAAATGTGCTTGATTTTGCTACTTTATCACTCATTCCGCCCCCCGGCCCCTTTTATCAAGTTTTGGGAAAATCTCCATTTTTGACTTTTTCGATACTACCGGCCCTGTCTATTTTAAAAAATTTTGCCCACTTAAGAAAATCCTTCACAATTTTCACAAAACGCCCCAACTTTGCTTGATTTTGCTCGTTTTTCACTCAGCCCGCCCCCCTGGCCCCTTTTAGCAAGGTTTGGTAAAATCCCCATTTTTGACTTTTTCGACACTACCGGCCCTGTCTTTTTTTTAAATTTTTGCCCACTTTGGAAAATCCTTCACAATTTTCACAAAACGCCCCAACTGTGCTTGATTTTGCTCCTTTATCACTCATTCCGCCCCCCTGGCCCCTTTTATCAAGGTTTGGGAAAATCTCCACTTTTGACTTTTTCGACACTACCAGCCCTGTCTATTTTTAAAATTTTTGCCCACTTAAGAAAATCCTTCACAATTTTCACAAAACGCCCCAACTGTGCTTGATTTTCCTCCTTTCTCACTCAGCCCGCCCCATGGCTGCTTTTAGGAAGTTTTGGGAAAATCCCCATTTTTGAATTTTTCAACCCTTGACGGCCCTGTCGTTTTTTTCAATTTTTGCCCACTTTGGAAAATCCTTCACAATTTTCACAAAACGCCCCAACTATGCTTGATTTTGCTCCTTTCTCACTCCGCCCGCCCGCCTGGCCACTTTTAGCAAGGTTTGGGAAAATCCCCATTTTTGACTTTTTCGACCCTTAACGGCCCTGTCGTTTTTTAAAATTCTTGCCCACTTTGGAAAATCCTTCACAATTTTCACAAAACGCCCCAACTATGCCTGATTTTGGTCCTTTATCAATCATTCCGCCCCCCTGGCCACTTTTATCAAGGTTTGGGTAAATCCCCATTTTTGACTTATTCGACACTACCGGCCCTGTCGTTTTTTTCAATTTTTGCCCACTTTGGAAAATCCTTCACAATTTTCACAAAACGCCCCAACTGTGCTTGATTTTGCTCCTTTATCACTCAGCCCGCCCCCCTGGCACCTTTTAGCAAGTTTTGGGAAAATCCCCATTTTTGACTTTTTCGACACTACCAGACCTGTCGTTATTTTCAATTTTTTCCCACTTTGGAAAATCCTTCACAATTTTCACAAAACTCCCCAACTGTGATTGATTTTGCTCGTTTTTCACTCAGCCCGCCCCCCTGCCCCCTTTTAGCAAGTTTTGGGAAAATCCCCATTTTTGACTTTTTCGACCCTTAACGGACCTGTATTTTTTTTCAATTTTTGCCCACTTTGGAAAATCCTTCACAATTTTCACAAAACGCCCCAATTGTGCTTGATTTTGCTCGTTTTTCACTCAGCCCGCACCCCTGGCCCCTTTTAGGAAGTTTTGGGAAAATCCCCATTTTTGACTTTTTCGACCCTTAACGGCCCTGTCGTTTTTTTAAATTTTTGCCCACTTTGGAAAATCCTTCACAATTTTCACAAAACGCCCCAACTGTGCTTGATTTTGCTCCTTTATCACTCATTCCGCCCCCCTGGCCCCTTTTATCAAGGTTTGGGAAAATCTCCATTTTTGACTTTTTCGACACTACCGGCCCTGTCGTTTTTTAAAATTTTTGCCCACTTTGGAAAATCCTTCACAATTTTCACAAAACGCCCCAACTGTGCTTGATTTTCCTCCTTTCTCACTCAGCCCGCCCCCATGGCCCCTTTTAGCAAGGTTTGGGAAAATCCCCATTTTTGACTTTTTCAACCCTTGACGGCCCTGTCGTTTTTTTCAATTTTTGCCCACTTTGGAAAATCTTTCACAATTTTCACAAAATGCCCCAACTGTGCTTGATTTTGCTCCTTTCTCACTCAGCCCGCCCCCATGGCCCCTTTTAGCAAGGTTTGGGAAAATCCCCATTTTTTACTTTTTCGACCCTTAACGGCCCTGTCGTTTTTTTCAATTTTTGCCCACTTTGGAAAATTCTTCACAATTTTCACAAAACGCCCCAACTGTGCTTGATTTTGCTCCTTTCTAACTCAGCCCGCCCCCCTGGCCCCTTTTAGCAAGGTTTGGGAAAATCCCCATTTTTGACAATTTCGACACTACCGGCCCTGTCTTTTTTTTTCAAATTTTGCCCGGTTTGGAAAATCCTTCACATTTGTCACAAAACTCCCCAACTGTGCTTGATTTTGCTCATTTCTGACTCAGTCCGCCCCCCTGGCCCCATTTAGCAAGGTTTGGGAAAATCCGCATTTTTGACTTTTTCGACACTACCGGTCCTGTCTTTTTTTTTCAATTTTTGCCCACTTTGGAAAATCCTTCACAATTTTCACAAAACGCCCCAACTGTGCTTGATTTTGCTCCTTTTTCACTCAGCCCCCCCCCCTCTGGCCTCTTTAAGCAAAGTTTGTGAAAATCCCCATTTTTGACTTTTTCGACACTACCGGCCCTGTCGTTTTTTTCAAATTTTGCCCGGTTTTGAAAATCCTTCACAATTTTCTCAAAACGCCCCAACTGTGCTTGATTTTGCTCATTTCTGACTCAGTCCGCCCCCCTGGCCCCTTTTAGCAAGGTTTGGGAAAATCCGCATTTTTGACTTTTTCGACACTACCGGTCCTGTCGTTTTTTTCAATTTTTTCCCACTTTGGAAAATCCTTCACAATTTTCACAAAACGCCCCAACTGTGCTTGATTTTGCTCCTTTTTCACTCAGCCCCCCCCCCTCTGGCCTCTTTAAGCAAAGTTTGTGAAAATCCCCATTTTTGACTTTTTCGACACTACCGGCCCTGTCGTTTTTTTCAAATTTTGCCCGGTTTGTAAAATCCATCACAATTTTCTCAAAACGCCCCAACTGTGCTTGATTTTGCTCATTTCTGTCTCAGTCCGCCCCCCTGGCCCCTTTTAGCAAGGTTTGGGAAAATCCGCATTTTTGACTTTTTCGACACTACCGGTCCTGTCGTTTTTTTCAATTTTTTCCCACTTTGGAAAATCCTTCACAATTTTCACAAAACGCCCCAACTGTGCTTGATTTTGCTCCTTTTTCACTCAGCCCCCCCCCCGGCCCCTTTTAGCAAGGTTTGGGAAAATCCGCATTTTTGACTTTTTCGACACTACCGGCCCTGTCGTTTTTTTCAATTTTTGCCCACTTTGGAAAATCCTTCACAATTTTCCCAAAACGCCCCAACTGTGCTTGATTTTCCTCCTTTCTGACTCAGTCCGCCCCCCTGGCCCCTTTTAGCAAGGTTTGGGAAAATCCCCATTTTTGACTTTTTCGACACTACCGGCCCTGTCGTTTTTTTCCATTTTTGCCCACTTTGGAAAATCCTTCACAATTTTCATAAGACGCCCCAACTGTGCTTGATTTTGCTCCTTTGTCACTCAGCCCGCCCCCATGGTCCCTTTTATCAAAGTTTGGGAAAATCCCCATTTTTTACTTTTTCGACACTACCGGCCCTGTCGTTTTTTTCAATTTTTGCCCACTTTGGAAAATCCTTCACAATTTTCACAAAACGCCACAACTGTGCTTGATTTTGTTCGTTTTTCACTCAGCCCGCCCCCCTGCCCCCTTTTAGCAAGTTTTGGGAAAATCCCCATTTTTGACTTTTTCGACCCTTAACGGCCCTGTCGTTTTTTTCAATTTTTGCCCACTTTGGAAAATCCTTCACAATTTTCACAAAACGCCCCAACGGTGCTTGATTTTGCTCGTTTTTCACTCAGCCCGCCCCCCTGCCCCCTTTTAGCAAGTTTTGGGAAAATCCCCATTTTTGACTTTTTCGACCCTTAACGGCCCTGTCGTTTTTTTCAATTTTTGCCCACTTTGGAAAATCCTTCACAATTTTCACAAAACGCCCCAAATGTGCTTGATTTTGCTACTTTATCACTCATCCCGCCCCCCGGCCCCTTTTATCAAGTTTTGGGAAAATCTCCATTTTTGACTTTTTCGACACTACCGGCCCTGTCTATTTTTAAAATTTTTGCCCACTTAAGAAAATCCTTCACAATTTTCACAAAACGCCCCAACTTTGCTTGATTTTGCTCGTTTTTCACTCAGCCCGCCCCCCTGGCCCCTTTTAGCAAGGTTTGGTAAAATCCCCATTTTTGACTTTTTCGACACTACCGGCCCTGTCTTTTTTTTAAATTTTTGCCCACTTTGGAAAATCCTTCACAATTTTCACAAAACGCCCCAACTGTGCTTGATTTTGCTCCTTTATCACTCATTCCGCCCCCCTGGCCCCTTTTATCAAGGTTTGGGAAAATCTCCACTTTTGACTTTTTTGACACTACCAGCCCTGTCTATTTTTAAAATTTTTGCCCACTTAAGAAAATCCTTCAGAATTTTCACAAAACGCCCCAACTGTGCTTGATTTTCCTCCTTTCTCACTCAGCCCGCCCCCATGGCCGCTTTTAGGAAGTTTTGGGAAAATCCCCATTTTTGAATTTTTCAACCCTTGACGGCCCTGTCGTTTTTTTCAATTTTTTCCCACTTTGGAAAATCCTTCACAATTTTCACAAAACGCCCTAACTATGCTTGATTTTGCTCCTTTCTCACTCCGCCCGCCTGGCCACTTTTAGCAAGGTTTGGGAAAATCCCCATTTTTGACTTTTTCGACACTACCGGCCCTGTCTTTTTTTTCAAATTTTGCCCGGTTTGGAAAATCCTTCACAATTTTCACAAAACGCCCCAACTGTGCTTGATTTTGCTCGTTTTTCACTCAGCCCGCCCCCTGGCCCCTTTTAGCAAGGTTTGGGAAAATCCCCATTTTTGACTTTTTCGACACTACCGGCCCTGTCTTTTTTTTCAAATTTTGCCCGGTTTGGAAAATCCTTCACAATTTTCACAAAACGCCCCAACTGTGCTTGATTTTGCACTTTTTTCACTCAGCCCGCCCCCTGGCCCCTTTTAGCAAGGTTTGGGAAAATCCCCATTTTTGACTTTTTCGACACTACCGGCCCTGTCGTTTTTTTCAAATTTTGACCGGTTTTGAAAATCCTTCACAATTTTCTCAAAACGCCCCAACTGTGCTTGATTTTGCTCATTTCTGACTCAGTCCGCCCCCCTGGCCCCTTTTAGCAAGGTTTGGGAAAATCCGCATTTTTGACTTTTTCGACACTACCGGTCCTGTCGTTTTTTTCAATTTTTTCCCACTTTGGAAAATCCTTCACAATTTTCACAAAACGCCCCAACTGTGCTTGATTTTGCTCCTTTTTCACTCAGCCCCCCCCCTCTGGCCTCTTTAAGCAAAGTTTGTGAAAATCCCCATTTTTGACTTTTTCGACACTACCGGCCCTGTCGTTTTTTTCAATTTTTGCCCACTTTGGAAAATCCTTCACAATTTTCCCAAAACGCCCCAACTGTGCTTGATTTTCCTCCTTTCTGACTCAGTCCGCCCCCCTGGCCCCTTTTAGCAAGGTTTGGGAAAATCCCCATTTTTGACTTTTTCGACACTACCGGCCCTGTCTTTTTTTTCAAATTTTGCCCGGTTCGGAAAATCCTTCACAATTTTCACAAAACGCCCCAACTGTGCTTGATTTTGCTCGTTTTTCACTCAGCCCGCCCCCTGGTCCCTTTTAGCAAGGTTTGGGAAAATCCCCATTTTTGACTTTTTCGACACTACCGGCCCTGTCGTTTTTTTCAAATTTTGCCCGGTTTGGAAAATCCTTCACAATTTTCTCAAAACGCCCCAACTGTGCTTGATTTTGCTCATTTCTGACTCAGTCCGCCCCCCTGGCCCCTTTTAGCAAGGTTTGGGAAAATCCGCATTTTTGACTTTTTCGACACTACCGGTCCTGTCGTTTTTTTCAATTTTTTCCCACTTTGGAAAATCCTTCACAATTTTCACAAAACGCCCCAACTGTGCTTGATTTTGCTCGTTTTTCACTCAGCCCGCCCCCTGGCCTCTTTTAGCAAGGTTTGGGAAAATCCCCATTTTTGACTTTTTCGACACTACCGGCCCTGTCGTTTTTTTCAAATTTTGCCCGGTTTGGAAAATCCTTCACAATTTTCCCAAAACGCCCCAACTGTGCTTGATTTTGCTCCTTTCTGACTCAGTCCGCCCCCCCTGGCCCCTTTTAGCAAGGTTTGGGATAATCCCCATTTTTGACTTTTTCGACACTACCGGCCCTGTCGTTTTTTTTCAATTTTTGCCCACTTTGGAAAATCCTTCACAATTTTGACAAGACGCCCCAACTGTGCTTGATTTTGCTCCTTTGTCACTCAGCCCGCCCCCATGGCCCCTTTTATCATAGTTTGGGAAAATCCCCATTTTTGACTTTTTCGACACTACCGGCCCTGTCGTTTTTTTCCATTTTTGCCCACTTTGGAAAATCCTTCACAATTTTCACAAAACGCCCCAAATGTGCTTGATTTTGCTACTTTATCACTCATTCCGCCCCCCGGCCCCTTTTATCAAGTTTTGGGAAAATCTCCATTTTTGACTTTTTCGACACTACCGGCCCTGTCTATTTTTAAAATTTTTGCCCACTTAAGAAAATCCTTCACAATTTTCACAAAACGCCCCAACTTTGCTTGATTTTGCTCGTTTTTCACTCAGCCCGCCCCCCTGGCCCCTTTTAGCAAGGTTTGGTAAAATCCCCATTTTTGACTTTTTCGACACTACCGGCCCTGTCTTTTTTTTAAATTTTTGCCCACTTTGGAAAATCCTTCACAATTTTCACAAAACGCCCCAACTGTGCTTGATTTTGCTCCTTTATCACTCATTCCGCCCCCCTGGCCCCTTTTATCAAGGTTTGGGAAAATCTCCACTTTTGACTTTTTCGACACTACCAGCCCTGTCTATTTTTAAAATTTTTGCCCACTTAAGAAAATCCTTCACAATTTTCACAAAACGCCCCAACTGTGCTTGATTTTGCTCATTTCTGACTCAGTCCGCCCCCCTGGCCCCTTTTAGCAAGGTTTGGGAAAATCCGCATTTTTGACTTTTTCGACACTACCGGTCCTGTCGTTTTTTTCAATTTTTTCCCACTTTGGAAAATCCTTCACAATTTTCACAAAACGCCCCAACTGTGCTTGATTTTGCTCCTTTTTCACTCAGCCCCCCCCCTCTGGCCTCTTTAAGCAAAGTTTGTGAAAATCCCCATTTTTGACTTTTTCGACACTACCGGCCCTGTCGTTTTTTTCAATTTTTGCCCACTTTGGAAAATCCTTCACAATTTTCCCAAAACGCCCCAACTGTGCTTGATTTTCCTCCTTTCTGACTCAGTCCGCCCCCCTGGCCCCTTTTAGCAAGGTTTGGGAAAATCCCCATTTTTGACTTTTTCGACACTACCGGCCCTGTCTTTTTTTTCAAATTTTGCCCGGTTCGGAAAATCCTTCACAATTTTCACAAAACGCCCCAACTGTGCTTGATTTTGCTCGTTTTTCACTCAGCCCGCCCCCTGGTCCCTTTTAGCAAGGTTTGGGAAAATCCCCATTTTTGACTTTTTCGACACTACCGGCCCTGTCGTTTTTTTCAAATTTTGCCCGGTTTGGAAAATCCTTCACAATTTTCTCAAAACGCCCCAACTGTGCTTGATTTTGCTCATTTCTGACTCAGTCCGCCCCCCTGGCCCCTTTTAGCAAGGTTTGGGAAAATCCGCATTTTTGACTTTTTCGACACTACCGGTCCTGTCGTTTTTTTCAATTTTTTCCCACTTTGGAAAATCCTTCACAATTTTCACAAAACGCCCCAACTGTGCTTGATTTTGCTCGTTTTTCACTCAGCCCGCCCCCTGGCCTCTTTTAGCAAGGTTTGGGAAAATCCCCATTTTTGACTTTTTCGACACTACCGGCCCTGTCGTTTTTTTCAAATTTTGCCCGGTTTGGAAAATCCTTCACAATTTTCCCAAAACGCCCCAACTGTGCTTGATTTTGCTCCTTTCTGACTCAGTCCGCCCCCCCTGGCCCCTTTTAGCAAGGTTTGGGATAATCCCCATTTTTGACTTTTTCGACACTACCGGCCCTGTCGTTTTTTTTCAATTTTTGCCCACTTTGGAAAATCCTTCACAATTTTGACAAGACGCCCCAACTGTGCTTGATTTTGCTCCTTTGTCACTCAGCCCGCCCCCATGGCCCCTTTTATCATAGTTTGGGAAAATCCCCATTTTTGACTTTTTCGACACTACCGGCCCTGTCGTTTTTTTCCATTTTTGCCCACTTTGGAAAATCCTTCACAATTTTCACAAAACGCCCCAAATGTGCTTGATTTTGCTACTTTATCACTCATTCCGCCCCCCGGCCCCTTTTATCAAGTTTTGGGAAAATCTCCATTTTTGACTTTTTCGACACTACCGGCCCTGTCTATTTTTAAAATTTTTGCCCACTTAAGAAAATCCTTCACAATTTTCACAAAACGCCCCAACTTTGCTTGATTTTGCTCGTTTTTCACTCAGCCCGCCCCCCTGGCCCCTTTTAGCAAGGTTTGGTAAAATCCCCATTTTTGACTTTTTCGACACTACCGGCCCTGTCTTTTTTTTAAATTTTTGCCCACTTTGGAAAATCCTTCACAATTTTCACAAAACGCCCCAACTGTGCTTGATTTTGCTCCTTTATCACTCATTCCGCCCCCCTGGCCCCTTTTATCAAGGTTTGGGAAAATCTCCACTTTTGACTTTTTCGACACTACCAGCCCTGTCTATTTTTAAAATTTTTGCCCACTTAAGAAAATCCTTCACAATTTTCACAAAACGCCCCAACTGTGCTTGATTTTCCTCCTTTCTCACTCAGCCCGCCCCCATGGCCGCTTTTAGGAAGTTTTGGGAAAATCCCCATTTTTGAATTTTTCAACCCTTGACGGCCCTGTCGTTTTTTTCAATTTTTGCCCACTTTGGAAAATCCTTCACAATTTTCACAAAACGCCCCAACTATGCTTGATTTTGCTCCTTTCTCACTCCGCCCGCCCGCCTGGCCACTTTTAGCAAGGTTTGGGAAAATCCCCATTTTTGACTTTTTCGACCCTTAACGGCCCTGTCGTTTTTTAAAATTCTTGCCCACTTTGGAAAATCCTTCACAATTTTCACAAAACGCCCCAACTATGCCTGATTTTGGTCCTTTATCAATCATTCCGCCCCCCTGGCCACTTTTATCAAGGTTTGGGTAAATCCCCATTTTTGACTTATTCGACACTACCGGCCCTGTCGTTTTTTTCAATTTTTTCCCACTTTGGAAAATCCTTCACAATTTTCACAAAACGCCCCAACTGTGCTTGATTTTGCTCCTTTTTCACTCAGCCCCCCCCCCTCTGGCCTCTTTAAGCAAAGTTTGTGAAAATCCCCATTTTTGACTTTTTCGACACTACCGGCCCTGTCGTTTTTTTCAAATTTTGCCCGGTTTGGAAAATCCATCACAATTTTCTCAAAACGCCCCAACTGTGCTTGATTTTGCTCATTTCTGTCTCAGTCCGCCCCCCTGGCCCCTTTTAGCAAGGTTTGGGAAAATCCGCATTTTTGACTTTTTCGACACTACCGGTCCTGTCGTTTTTTTCAATTTTTTCCCACTTTGGAAAATCCTTCACAATTTTCACAAAACGCCCCAACTGTGCTTGATTTTGCTCCTTTTTCACTCAGCCCCCCCCCCGGCCCCTTTTAGCAAGGTTTGGGAAAATCCGCATTTTTGACTTTTTCGACACTACCGGCCCTGTCGTTTTTTTCAATTTTTGCCCACTTTGGAAAATCCTTCACAATTTTCACAAAACGCCCCAACTGTGCTTGATTTTCCTCCTTTCTGACTCAGTCCGCCCCCCTGGCCCCTTTTAGCAAGGTTTGGGAAAATCCCCATTTTTGACTTTTTCGACACTACCGGCCCTGTCGTTTTTTTCCATTTTTGCCCACTTTGGAAAATCCTTCACAATTTTCATAAGACGCCCCAACTGTGCTTGATTTTGCTCCTTTGTCACTCAGCCCGCCCCCATGGTCCCTTTTATCAAAGTTTGGGAAAATCCCCATTTTTTACTTTTTCGACACTACCGGCCCTGTCGTTTTTTTCAATTTTTGCCCACTTTGGAAAATCCTTCACAATTTTCACAAAACGCCACAACTGTGCTTGATTTTGTTCGTTTTTCACTCAGCCCGCCCCCCTGCCCCCTTTTAGCAAGTTTTGGGAAAATCCCCATTTTTGACTTTTTCGACCCTTAACGGCCCTGTCGTTTTTTTCAATTTTTGCCCACTTTGGAAAATCCTTCACAATTTTCACAAAACGCCCCAACGGTGCTTGATTTTGCTCGTTTTTCACTCAGCCCGCCCCCCTGCCCCCTTTTAGCAAGTTTTGGGAAAATCCCCATTTTTGACTTTTTCGACCCTTAACGGCCCTGTCGTTTTTTTCAATTTTTGCCCACTTTGGAAAATCCTTCACAATTTTCACAAAACGCCCCAAATGTGCTTGATTTTGCTACTTTATCACTCATCCCGCCCCCCGGCCCCTTTTATCAAGTTTTGGGAAAATCTCCATTTTTGACTTTTTCGACACTACCGGCCCTGTCTATTTTTAAAATTTTTGCCCACTTAAGAAAATCCTTCACAATTTTCACAAAACGCCCCAACTTTGCTTGATTTTGCTCGTTTTTCACTCAGCCCGCCCCCCTGGCCCCTTTTAGCAAGGTTTGGTAAAATCCCCATTTTTGACTTTTTCGACACTACCGGCCCTGTCTTTTTTTTAAATTTTTGCCCACTTTGGAAAATCCTTCACAATTTTCACAAAACGCCCCAACTGTGCTTGATTTTGCTCCTTTATCACTCATTCCGCCCCCCTGGCCCCTTTTATCAAGGTTTGGGAAAATCTCCACTTTTGACTTTTTTGACACTACCAGCCCTGTCTATTTTTAAAATTTTTGCCCACTTAAGAAAATCCTTCAGAATTTTCACAAAACGCCCCAACTGTGCTTGATTTTCCTCCTTTCTCACTCAGCCCGCCCCCATGGCCGCTTTTAGGAAGTTTTGGGAAAATCCCCATTTTTGAATTTTTCAACCCTTGACGGCCCTGTCGTTTTTTTCAATTTTTTCCCACTTTGGAAAATCCTTCACAATTTTCACAAAACGCCCTAACTATGCTTGATTTTGCTCCTTTCTCACTCCGCCCGCCTGGCCACTTTTAGCAAGGTTTGGGAAAATCCCCATTTTTGACTTTTTCGACCCTTAACGGCCCTGTCGTTTTTTAAAATTCTTGCCCACTTTGGAAAATCCTTCACAATTTTCACAAAACGCCCCAACTATGCCTGATTTTGGTCCTTTATCAATCATTCCGCCCCCCTGGCCACTTTTATCAAGGTTTGGGTAAATCCCCATTTTTGACTTATTCGACACTACCGGCCCTGTCGTTTTTTTCAATTTTTGCCCAATTTGGAAAATCCTTCACAATTTTCACAAAACGCCCCAACTGTGCTTGATTTTGCTCCTTTATCACTCAGCCCGCCCCCCTGGCACCTTTTAGCAAGTTTTGGGAAAATCCCCATTTTTGACTTTTTCGACACTATCAGACCTGTCGTTATTTTCAATTTTTTCCCACTTTGGAAAATCCTTCACAATTTTCACAAAACGCCCCAACTGTGATTGATTTTGCTCGTTTTTCACTCAGCCCGCCCCCCTGCCCCCTTTTAGCAAGTTTTGGGAAAATCCCCATTTTTGACTTTTTCGACCCTTAACGGCCCTGTACTTTTTTTTCAATTTTTGCCCACTTTGGAAAATCCTTCACAATTTTCACAAAACGCCCCAACTGTGCTTGATTTTGCTCCTTTCTCACTCAGCCTGCCCCCATGGCCCCTTTTAGCAAGGTTTGGGAAAATCCCCATTTTTTACTTTTTCGACCCTTAACGGCCCTGTCGTTTTTTTCAATTTTTGCCCACTTTGGAAAATCCTTCACAATTTTCACAAAACGCCCCAACTGTGCTTGATTTTGCTCGTTTTTCACTCAGCCCGCACCCCTGGCCCCTTTTAGCAAGGTTTGGGAATATCCCCATTTTTGACTTTTTCGACCCTTAACGGCCCTGTCGTTTTTTTAAATTTTTGCCCACTTTGGAAAATCCTTCACAATTTTCACAAAACGCCCCAACTGTGCTTGATTTTGCTCCTTTCTAACTCAGCCCGCCCCCCTGGCCCCTTTTAGCAAGGTTTGGGAAAATCCCCATTTTTGACAATTTCGACACTACCGGCCCTGTCTTTTTTTTTCAAATTTTGCCCGGTTTGGAAAATCCTTCACATTTGTCACAAAACTCCCCAACTGTGCTTGATTTTGCTCATTTCTGACTCAGTCCGCCCCCCTGGCCCCATTTAGCAAGGTTTGGGAAAATCCGCATTTTTGACTTTTTCGACACTACCGGTCCTGTCTTTTTTTTTCAATTTTTGCCCACTTTGGAAAATCCTTCACAATTTTCACAAAACGCCCCAACTGTGCTTGATTTTGCTCCTTTTTCACTCAGCCCCCCCCCCCCCTCTGGCCTCTTTAAGCAAAGTTTGTGAAAATCCTCATTTTTGACTTTTTCGACACTACCGGCCTTGTCGTTTTATTCAAATTTTGCCCGGTTTGGAAAATCCTTCACAATTTTCACAAAACGCCCCAACTGTGCTTGATTTTGCTCCTTTCTGACTCAGTCCGCCCCCCTGGCCCCTTTAAGCAAGGTTTGGGAAAATCCCCATTTTTGACTTTTTCGACACTACCGGCCCTGTCTTTTTTTTCAAATTTTGCCTGGTTCGGAAAATCCTTCACAATTTTCACAAAACGCCCCAACTGTGCTTGATTTTGCTCGTTTTTCACTCAGCCCGCCCCCTGGCCCCTTTTAGCAAGGTTTGGGAAAATCCCCATTTTTGACTTTTTCGACACTACCGGCCCTGTCGTTTTTTAAAATTTTAGCCCACTTTGGAAAATCCTTCACAATTTTCCCAAAACGCCCCGATTGTGCTTGATTTTGCTCCTTTCTGACTCAGTCCGCCCCCCTGGCCCCTTTTAGCAAGGTTTGGGAAAATCCCCATTTTTGACTTTTTCGACACTACCGGCCCTGTCTTTTTTTTCAAATTTTGCCCGGTTTGGAAAATCCTTCACAATTTTCACAAAACGCCCCAACTGTGCTTGATTTTGCTCGTTTTTCACTCAGCCCGCCCCCTGGCCCCTTTTAGCAAGGTTTGGGAAAATCCCCATTTTTGACTTTTTCGACACTACCGGCCCTGTCTTTTTTTTCAAATTTTGCCCGGTTTGGAAAATCCTTCAAAATTTTCACAAAACGCCCCAACTGTGCTTGATTTTGCACTTTTTTCACTCAGCCCGCCCCCTGGCCCCTTTTAGCAAGGTTTGGGAAAATCCCCATTTTTGACTTTTTCGACACTACCGGCCCTGTCGTTTTTTTCAAATTTTGACCGGTTTTGAAAATCCTTCACAATTTTCTCAAAACGCCCCAACTGTGCTTGATTTTGCTCATTTCTGACTCAGTCCGCCCCCCTGGCCCCTTTTAGCAAGGTTTGGGAAAATCCGCATTTTTGACTTTTTCGACACTACCGGTCCTGTCGTTTTTTTCAATTTTTTCCCACTTTGGAAAATCCTTCACAATTTTCACAAAACGCCCCAACTGTGCTTGATTTTGCTCCTTTTTCACTCAGCCCCCCCCCTCTGGCCTCTTTAAGCAAAGTTTGTGAAAATCCCCATTTTTGACTTTTTCGACACTACCGGCCCTGTCGTTTTTTTCAAATTTTGCCCGGTTTGGAAAATCCATCACAATTTTCTCAAAACGCCCCAACTGTGCTTGATTTTGCTCATTTCTGTCTCAGTCCGCCCCCCTGGCCCCTTTTAGCAAGGTTTGGGAAAATCCGCATTTTTGACTTTTTCGACACTACCGGTCCTGTCGTTTTTTTCAATTTTTTCCCACTTTGGAAAATCCTTCACAATTTTCACAAAACGCCCCAACTGTGCTTGATTTTGCTCCTTTTTCACTCAGCCCCCCCCCCCTGGCCCCTTTTAGCAAGGTTTGGGAAAATCCGCATTTTTGACTTTTTCGACACTACCGGCCCTGTCGTTTTTTTCAATTTTTGCCCACTTTGGAAAATCCTTCACAATTTTCCCAAAACGCCCCAACTGTGCTTGATTTTCCTCCTTTCTGACTCAGTCCGCCCCCCTGGCCCCTTTTAGCAAGGTTTGGGAAAATCCCCATTTTTGACTTTTTCGACACTACCGGCCCTGTCTTTTTTTTCAAATTTTGCCCGGTTCGGAAAATCCTTCACAATTTTCACAAAACGCCCCAACTGTGCTTGATTTTGCTCGTTTTTCACTCAGCCCGCCCCCTGGCCCCTTTTAGCAAGGTTTGGGAAAATCCCCATTTTTGACTTTTTCGACACTACCGGCCCTGTCGTTTTTTTCAAATTTTGCCCGGTTTGGAAAATCCTTCACAATTTTCTCAAAACGCCCCAACTGTGCTTGATTTTGCTCATTTCTGACTCAGTCCGCCCCCCTGGCCCCTTTTAGCAAGGTTTGGGAAAATCCGCATTTTTGACTTTTTCGACACTACCGGTCCTGTCGTTTTTTTCAATTTTTTCCCACTTTGGAAAATCCTTCACAATTTTCACAAAACGCCCCAACTGTGCTTGATTTTGCTCGTTTTTCACTCAGCCCGCCCCCTGGCCTCTTTTAGCAAGGTTTGGGAAAATCCCCATTTTTGACTTTTTCGACACTACCGGCCCTGTCGTTTTTTTCAAATTTTGCCCGGTTTGGAAAATCCTTCACAATTTTCCCAAAACGCCCCAACTGTGCTTGATTTTGCTCCTTTCTGACTCAGTCCGCCCCCCCTGGCCCCTTTTAGCAAGGTTTGGGATAATCCCCATTTTTGACTTTTTCGACACTACCGGCCCTGTCGTTTTTTTTCAATTTTTGCCCACTTTGGAAAATCCTTCACAATTTTGACAAGACGCCCCAACTGTGCTTGATTTTGCTCCTTTGTCACTCAGCCCGCCCCCATGGCCCCTTTTATCATAGTTTGGGAAAATCCCCATTTTTGACTTTTTCGACACTACCGGCCCTGTCGTTTTTTTCCATTTTTGCCCACTTTGGAAAATCCTTCACAATTTTCACAAAACGCCCCAAATGTGCTTGATTTTGCTACTTTATCACTCATTCCGCCCCCCGGCCCCTTTTATCAAGTTTTGGGAAAATCTCCATTTTTGACTTTTTCGACACTACCGGCCCTGTCTATTTTTAAAATTTTTGCCCACTTAAGAAAATCCTTCACAATTTTCACAAAACGCCCCAACTTTGCTTGATTTTGCTCGTTTTTCACTCAGCCCGCCCCCCTGGCCCCTTTTAGCAAGGTTTGGTAAAATCCCCATTTTTGACTTTTTCGACACTACCGGCCCTGTCTTTTTTTTAAATTTTTGCCCACTTTGGAAAATCCTTCACAATTTTCACAAAACGCCCCAACTGTGCTTGATTTTGCTCCTTTATCACTCATTCCGCCCCCCTGGCCCCTTTTATCAAGGTTTGGGAAAATCTCCACTTTTGACTTTTTCGACACTACCAGCCCTGTCTATTTTTAAAATTTTTGCCCACTTAAGAAAATCCTTCACAATTTTCACAAAACGCCCCAACTGTGCTTGATTTTCCTCCTTTCTCACTCAGCCCGCCCCCATGGCCGCTTTTAGGAAGTTTTGGGAAAATCCCCATTTTTGAATTTTTCAACCCTTGACGGCCCTGTCGTTTTTTTCAATTTTTGCCCACTTTGGAAAATCCTTCACAATTTTCACAAAACGCCCCAACTATGCTTGATTTTGCTCCTTTCTCACTCCGCCCGCCCGCCTGGCCACTTTTAGCAAGGTTTGGGAAAATCCCCATTTTTGACTTTTTCGACCCTAACGGCCCTGTCGTTTTTTAAAATTCTTGCCCACTTTGGAAAATCCTTCACAATTTTCACAAAACGCCCCAACTATGCCTGATTTTGGTCCTTTATCAATCATTCCGCCCCCCTGGCCACTTTTATCAAGGTTTGGGTAAATCCCCATTTTTGACTTATTCGACACTACCGGCCCTGTCGTTTTTTTCAATTTTTGCCCACTTTGGAAAATCCTTCACAATTTTCACAAAACGCCCCAACTGTGCTTGATTTTGCTCCTTTATCACTCAGCCCGCCCCCCTGGCACCTTTTAGCAAGTTTTGGGAAAATCCCCATTTTTGACTTTTTCGACACTACCAGACCTGTCGTTATTTTCAATTTTTTCCCACTTTGGAAAATCCTTCACAATTTTCACAAAACTCCCCAACTGTGATTGATTTTGCTCGTTTTTCACTCAGCCCGCCCCCCTGCCCCCTTTTAGCAAGTTTTGGGAAAATCCCCATTTTTGACTTTTTCGACCCTTAACGGCCCTGTATTTTTTTTCAATTTTTGCCCACTTTGGAAAATCCTTCACAATTTTCACAAAACGCCCCAATTGTGCTTGATTTTGCTCGTTTTTCACTCAGCCCGCACCCCTGGCCCCTTTTAGGAAGTTTTGGGAAAATCCCCATTTTTGACTTTTTCGACCCTTAACGGCCCTGTCGTTTTTTTAAATTTTTGCCCACTTTGGAAAATCCTTCACAATTTTCACAAAACGCCCCAACTGTGCTTGATTTTGCTCCTTTATCACTCATTCCGCCCCCCTGGCCCCTTTTATCAAGGTTTGGGAAAATCTCCATTTTTGACTTTTTCGACACTACCGGCCCTGTCGTTTTTTAAAATTTTTGCCCACTTTGGAAAATCCTTCACAATTTTCACAAAACGCCCCAACTGTGCTTGATTTTCCTCCTTTCTCACTCAGCCCGCCCCCATGGCCCCTTTTAGCAAGGTTGGGAAAATCCCCATTTTTTACTTTTTCGACCCTTAACGGCCCTGTCGTTTTTTTCAATTTTTGCCCACTTTGGAAAATTCTTCACAATTTTCACAAAACGCCCCAACTGTGCTTGATTTTGCTCCTTTCTAACTCAGCCCGCCCCCCTGGCCCTTTTAGCAAGGTTTGGGAAAATCCCCATTTTTGACAATTTCGACACTACCGGCCCTGTCTTTTTTTTCAAATTTTGCCCGGTTTGGAAAATCCTTCACATTTGTCACAAAACTCCCCAACTGTGCTTGATTTTGCTCATTTCTGACTCAGTCCGCCCCCCTGGCCCCATTTAGCAAGGTTTGGGAAAATCCGCATTTTTGACTTTTTCGACACTACCGGTCCTGTCTTTTTTTTTCAATTTTTGCCCACTTTGGAAAATCCTTCACAATTTTCACAAAACGCCCCAACTGTGCTTGATTTTGCTCCTTTTTCACTCAGCCCCCCCCCCTCTGGCCTCTTTAAGCAAAGTTTGTGAAAATCCCCATTTTTGACTTTTTCGACACTACCGGCCCTGTCGTTTTTTTCAAATTTTGCCCGGTTTTGAAAATCCTTCACAATTTTCTCAAAACGCCCCAACTGTGCTTGATTTTGCTCATTTCTGACTCAGTCCGCCCCCCTGGCCCCTTTTAGCAAGGTTTGGGAAAATCCGCATTTTTGACTTTTTCGACACTACCGGTCCTGTCGTTTTTTTCAATTTTTTCCCACTTTGGAAAATCCTTCACAATTTTCACAAAACGCCCCAACTGTGCTTGATTTTGCTCCTTTTTCACTCAGCCCCCCCCCCTCTGGCCTCTTTAAGCAAAGTTTGTGAAAATCCCCATTTTTGACTTTTTCGACACTACCGGCCCTGTCGTTTTTTTCAAATTTTGCCCGGTTTGGAAAATCCATCACAATTTTCTCAAAACGCCCCAACTGTGCTTGATTTTGCTCATTTCTGTCTCAGTCCGCCCCCCTGGCCCCTTTTAGCAAGGTTTGGGAAAATCCCCATTTTTGACTTTTTCGACACTACCGGCCCTGTCGTTTTTTCAAATTTGTCCCGGTTTGGAAAATCCTTCACAATTTTCCCAAAACGCCCCAACTGTGCTTGATTTTGCTCCTTTCTGACTCAGTCCGCCCCCCCTGGCCCCTTTTAGCAAGGTTTGGGATAATCCCCATTTTTGACTTTTTCGACACTACCAGGCCCTGTCGTTTTTTTCAATTTTTGCCCACTTTGGAAAATCCTTCACAATTTTCCCAAAACGCCCCAACTGTGCTTGATTTTGCTCCTTTCTGACTCAGTCCGCCCCCCCTGGCCCCTTTTAGCAAGGTTTGGGATAATCCCCATTTTTGACTTTTTCGACACTACCGGCCCTGTCGTTTTTTTCAATTTTTGCCCACTTTGGAAAATCCTTCACAATTTTCCCAAAACGCCCCAACTGTGCTTGATTTTGCTCCTTTCTGACTCAGTCCGCCCCCCCCGGCCCTTTTAGCAAGGTTGGGAAAATCCCCATTTTGACTTTTTCGACACTTACCCGGCCCTGTCGTTTTTTTCAATTTTTGCCCACTTTGGAAAATCCTTCACAATTTCACAAAACGCCCCAACTGTGCTTGATTTTGCTTATTTTTCACTCAGCCCGCCCCCATGGCTTCTTTTAGGAAGTTTTGGGAAAATCCCCATTTTTGACTTTTTCGACCCTTAACGGCCCTGTCGTTTTTTTTCAAATTTTGCCCGGTTTGGAAAATCCTTCACAATTTTCACAAAACGCCCCAACTGTGCTTGATTTTGCTCCTTTTTCACTCAGCCCCCCCCCGGCCCCTTTTAGCAAGGTTTGGGAAAATCCGCATTTTTGACTTTTTCGACACTACCGGCCCTGTCGTTTTTTTCAATTTTTGCCCACTTTGGAAAATCCTTCACAATTTTCCCAAAACGCCCCAACTGTGCTTGATTTTCCTCCTTTCTGACTCAGTCCGCCCCCCTGGCCCCTTTTAGCAAGGTTTGGGAAAATCCCCATTTTTGACTTTTTCGACACTACCGGCCCTGTCGTTTTTTTCCATTTTTGCCCACTTTGGAAAATCCTTCACAATTTTCATAAGACGCCCCAACTGTGCTTGATTTTGCTCCTTTGTCACTCAGCCGCCCCCATGGTCCCTTTTATCAAAGTTTGGGAAAATCCCCATTTTTTACTTTTTCGACACTACCGGCCCTGTCGTTTTTTTCAATTTTTGCCCACTTTGGAAAATCCTTCACAATTTTCACAAAACGCCACAACTGTGCTTGATTTTGTTCGTTTTTCACTCAGCCCGCCCCCCTGCCCCCTTTTAGCAAGTTTTGGGAAAATCCCCATTTTTGACTTTTTCGACCCTTAACGGCCCTGTCGTTTTTTTCAATTTTTGCCCACTTTGGAAAATCCTTCACAATTTTCACAAAACGCCCCAACGGTGCTTGATTTTGCTCGTTTTTCACTCAGCCCGCACCCCTGGCCCCTTTTAGCAAGGTTTGGGAATATCCCCATTTTTGACTTTTTCGACCCTTAACGGCCCTGTCGTTTTTTTAAATTTTTGCCCACTTTGGAAAATCCTTCACAATTTTCACAAAACGCCCCGACTGTGCTTGATTTTGCTCCTTTATCACTCACTCCGCCCCCCCTGGCCCCTTTTAAAAGGTTTGGGAAAATCCCCATTTTTGACTTTTTCAACCGTTGGTGGCCCTGTCGTTTTTTTCAATTTTTGCCCACTTTGGAAAATCCTTCACAATTTTGACAAGACGCCCCAACTGTGCTTGATTTTGCTCCTTTGTCACTCAGCCCGCCCCCATGGCCCCTTTTATCATAGTTTGGGAAAATCCCCATTTTTGACTTTTTCGACACTACCGGCCCTGTCGTTTTTTTCCATTTTTGCCCACTTTGGAAAATCCTTCACAATTTTCACAAAACGCCCCAAATGTGCTTGATTTTGCTACTTTATCACTCATCCCGCCCCCCGGCCCCTTTTATCAAGTTTTGGGAAAATCTCCATTTTTGACTTTTTCGACACTACCGGCCCTGTCTATTTTTAAAATTTTTGCCCACTTAAGAAAATCCTTCACAATTTTCACAAAACGCCCCAACTTTGCTTGATTTTGCTCGTTTTTCACTCAGCCCGCCCCCCTGGCCCCTTTTAGCAAGGTTTGGTAAAATCCCCATTTTTGACTTTTTCGACACTACCGGCCCTGTCTTTTTTTTAAATTTTTGCCCACTTTGGAAAATCCTTCACAATTTTCACAAAACGCCCCAACTGTGCTTGATTTTGCTCCTTTATCACTCATTCCGCCCCCCTGGCCCCTTTTATCAAGGTTTGGGAAAATCTCCACTTTTGACTTTTTTGACACTACCAGCCCTGTCTATTTTTAAAATTTTTGCCCACTTAAGAAAATCCTTCACAATTTTCACAAAACGCCCCAACTGTGCTTGATTTTGCTCCTTTCTCACTCAGCCCGCCCCCATGGCCCCTTTTAGCAAGGTTTGGGAAAATCCCCATTTTTTACTTTTTCGACCCTTAACGGCCCTGTCGTTTTTTTCAATTTTTGCCCACTTTGGAAAATCCTTCACAATTTTCACAAAACGCCCCAACTGTGCTTGATTTTGCTTATTTTTCACTCAGCCCGCCCCCATGGCTTCTTTTAGGAAGTTTTGGGAAAATCCCCATTTTTGACTTTTTCGACCCTTAACGGCCCTGTCGTTTTTTTCAAATTTTGCCCGGTTTGGAAAATCCTTCACAATTTTCACAAAACGCCCCAACTGTGCTTGATTTTGCTCCTTTCTAACTCAGCCCGCCCCCCTGGCCCCTTTTAGCAAGGTTTGGGAAAATCCCCATTTTTGACTTTTTCGATCCTTAACGGCCCTGTCGTTTTTTTCAATTTTTGCCCACTTTGGAAAATCCTTCACAATTTTCCCAAAACGCCCCAACTGTGCTTGATTTTGCTCCTTTCTGACTCAGTCCGCCCCCCTGGCCCCTTTTAGCAAGGTTTGGGAAAATCCGCATTTTTGACTTTTTCGACAATACCGGTCCTGTCGTTTTTTTCAAATTTTGCCCGGTTTGGAAAATCCTTCACAATTTTCACAAAACGCCCCAACTGTGCTTGATTTTGCTCCTTTTTCACTCAGCCCCCCCTCTGGCCTCTTTAAGCAAAGTTTGTGAAAATCCCCATTTTTGACTTTTTCGACACTACCGGCCCTGTCGTTTTTTTTCAAATTTTGCCCGGTTTGGAAAATCCTTCACAATTTTCCCAAAACGCCCAAACTGCGCTTGATTTTGCTCCTTTCTGACTCAGTCCGCCCCCCTGGCCCCTTTTAGCAAGGTTTGGGAAAATCCCCATTTTTGACTTTTTCGACACTACCGGCCCTGTCGTTTTTTTCAATTTTTTCCCACTTTGGAAAATCCTTCACAATTTTCACACAACGCCCCAACTGTGCTTGATTTTGCTCCTTTCTCACTCAGCCCGTCCCCCTGGCCCCTTTTAGCAAGGATTTGGGAAAATCCCCATTTTTGACTTTTTCGACACTACCGGCCCTGTCGTTTTTTCAAATTTTGCCCGGTTTGGAAAATCCTTCACAATTTTCCCAAAACGTCCCAACTGTGCTTGATTTTCCTCCTTTCTGACTCAGTCCGCCCCCCTGGCCCCTTTTAGCAAGGTTTGGGAAAATCCGCATTTTTGACTTTTTCGACACTACCGGTCCTGTCTTTTTTTTCAATTTTTGCCCACTTTGGAAAATCCTTCACAATTTTCACAAAACGCCCCAACTGTGCTTGATTTTGCTCATTTTTCACTCAGCCCGCCCCCATGGCCCCTTTTAGGAAGTTTTGGGAAAATCCCCATTTTTGACTTTTTCGACCCTTAACGGCCCTGTCGTTTTTTTCAATTTTTTCCCACTTTGGAAAATCCTTCACAATTTTCACAAAACGCCCCAACTTTGCTTGATTTTGCTTGTTTTGCACTCAGCCCGCCCCCTTGGCCCCTTTTAGCAAGTTTTGGGAAAATCTCCATTTTTGACTTTTTCGACACTACCAGCCCTGTCTATTTTTAAAATTTTTGCCCACTTAAGAAAATCCTTCACAATTTTCACAAAACGCCCCAACTGTGCTTGATTTTGCTCCTTTATCACTCATTCCGCCCCCCTGGCCCCTTTTATCAAGGTTTGGGAAAATATCCATTTTTGACTTTTTCGACACTACCAGCCCTGTCTATTCTTAAAATTTTTGCCCACTTAAGAAAATCCTTCACAATTTTCACAAAACGCCCCAACTGTGCTTGATTTTCCTCCTTTCTCACTCAGCCCGCCCCCATGGCCGCTTTTAGGAAGTTTTGGGAAAATCCCCATTTTTGAATTTTTCAACCCTTGACGGCCCTGTCGTTTTTTTTGAATTTTTGCCCACTTTGGAAAATCCTTCACAATTTTCACAAAACGCCCCAACTATGCTTGATTTTGCTCCTTTCTCACTCAGCCCGCCCCCATGGCCCCTTTTAGCAAGGTTTGGGAAAATCCCCATTTTTGACTTTTTCGACCCTTAACGGCCCTGTCGTTTTTTAAAATTTTTGCCCACTTTGGAAAATCCTTCACAATTTTCACAAAACGCCCCAACTGTGCTTGATTTTGCTCGTTTTACACTCAGCCCGCCCCCCTGGCCCCTTTTATCAAGGTTTGGGAAAATCCCCATTTTTGACTTTTTCGACCCTTAACGGCCGTGTCGTTTTTTAAAATTCTTGCCCACTTTGGAAAATGCTTCACAATTTTCACAAAACGCCCCAACTGTGCTTGATTTTGCTCCTTTATCACTCATTCCGCCCCCCTGGCCCCTTTTATCAAGGTTTGGGAAAATATCCATTTTTGACTTTTTCGACACTACCAGCCCTGTCTATTCTTAAAATTTTTGCCCACTTAAGAAAATCCTTCACAATTTTCACAAAACGCCCCAACTGTGCTTGATTTTCCTCCTTTCTCACTCAGCCCGCCCCCATGGCCGCTTTTAGGAAGTTTTGGGAAAATCCCCATTTTTGAATTTTTCAACCCTTGACGGCCCTGTCGTTTTTTTTGAATTTTTGCCCACTTTGGAAAATCCTTCACAATTTTCACAAAACGCCCCAACTATGCTTGATTTTGCTCCTTTCTCACTCAGCCCGCCCCCATGGCCCCTTTTAGCAAGGTTTGGGAAAATCCCCATTTTTGACTTTTTCGACCCTTAACGGCCCTGTCGTTTTTTAAAATTTTTGCCCACTTTGGAAAATCCTTCACAATTTTCACAAAACGCCCCAACTGTGCTTGATTTTGCTCGTTTTACACTCAGCCCGCCCCCCTGGCCCCTTTTAGCAAGGTTTGGGAAAATCCCCATTTTTGACTTTTTCGACCCTTAACGGCCGTGTCGTTTTTTAAAATTCTTGCCCACTTAAGAAAATCCTTCACAATTTTCACAAAACGCCCCAACTGTGCTTGATTTTGCTCCTTTATCACTCATTCCGCCCCCCTGGCCCCTTTTATCAAGGTTTGGGAAAATATCCATTTTTGACTTTTTCGACACTACCAGCCCTGTCTATTCTTAAAATTTTTGCCCACTTAAGAAAATCCTTCACAATTTTCACAAAACGCCCCAACTGTGCTTGATTTTCCTCCTTTCTCACTCAGCCCGCCCCCATGGCCGCTTTTAGGAAGTTTTGGGAAAATCCCCATTTTTGAATTTTTCAACCCTTGACGGCCCTGTCGTTTTTTTTGAATTTTTGCCCACTTTGGAAAATCCTTCACAATTTTCACAAAACGCCCCAACTATGCTTGATTTTGCTCCTTTCTCACTCAGCCCGCCCCCATGGCCCCTTTTAGCAAGGTTTGGGAAAATCCCCATTTTTGACTTTTTCGACCCTTAACGGCCCTGTCGTTTTTTAAAATTTTTGCCCACTTTGGAAAATCCTTCACAATTTTCACAAAACGCCCCAACTGTGCTTGATTTTGCTCGTTTTACACTCAGCCCGCCCCCCTGGCCCCTTTTAGCAAGGTTTGGGAAAATCCCCATTTTTGACTTTTTCGACCCTTAACGGCCGTGTCGTTTTTTAAAATTCTTGCCCACTTTGGAAAATGCTTCACAATTTTCACAAAACGCCCCAACTATGCCTGATTTTTGTCCTTTATCAATCATTCTGCCCCCCTGGCCACTTTTATCAAGGTTTGGGTAAATCCCCATTTTTGACTTATTCGACACTACCGGCCCTGTCGTTTTTTTCAATTTTTGCCCACTTTGGAAAATCCTTCACAATTTTCACACAACGCCCCAACTGTGCTTGATTTTGCTCCTTTCTCACTCAGCCCGTCCCCCTGGCCCCTTTTAGCAAGGATTTGGGAAAATCCCCATTTTTGACTTTTTCGACACTACCGGCCCTGTCGTTTTTTCAAATTTTGCCCGGTTTGGAAAATCCTTCACAATTTTCCCAAAACGCCCCAACTGTGCTTGATTTTCCTCCTTTCTGACTCAGTCCGCCCCCCTGGCCCCTTTTAGCAAGGTTTGGGAAAATCCGCATTTTTGACTTTTTCGACACTACCGGTCCTGTCTTTTTTTTCAATTTTTGCCCACTATGGAAAATCCTTCACAATTTTCACAAAACGCCCCAACTGTGCTTGATTTTGCTCCTTTTTCACTCAGCCCCCCCCCTCTGGCCTCTTTAAGCAAAGTTTGGGAAAATCCGCATTTTTGACTTTTTCGACACTACCGATCCTGTCTTTTTTTTCAATATTTGCCCACTTTGGAAAATCCTTCACAATTTTCACAAAACGCCCCAACTGTGCTTGATTTTGCTCCTTTTTCACTCAGCCCCCCCACCTCTGGCCTCTTTAAGCAAAGTTTGTGAAAATCCTCATTTTTGACTTTTTCGACACTACCGGCCTTGTCGTTTTTTTCAAATTTTGCCCAGTTTGGAAAATCCTTCACAATTTTCACAAAACAACCCAACTGTGCTTGATTTTGCTCCTTTCTGACTCAGTCCGCCCCCCTGGCCCCTTTTAGCAAGGTTTGGGAAAATCCCCATTTTTGACTTTTTCGACACTACCGGCCCTGTCGTTTTTTTCAAATTTTGCCCGGTTTGGAAAATCCTTCACAATTTTCCCAAAACGCCCCAACTGCGCTTGATTTTGCTCCTTTCTGACTCAGTCCGCCTCCCTGGCCCCTTTTAGCAAGGTTTGGGAAAATCCCCATTTTTGACTTTTTCGACACTACCGGCCCTGTCGTTTTTTTAAATTTTTGCCCACTTTGGAAAATCCTTCACAATTTTCCCAAAACGCCCCAACTGTGCTTGATTTTGCTCCTTTCTGACTCAGTCCGCCCCCCCTGGCCCCTTTTAGCAAGGTTTGGGAAAATCCCCATTTTTGACTTTTTCGACACTACCGGCCCTGTCGTTTTTTTCAATTTTTGCCCACTTTGGAAAATCCTTCACAATTTTCACACAACGCCCCAACTGTGCTTGATTTTGCTCCTTTATCACTCATTCCGCCCCCCTGGCCCCTTTTATCAAGGTTTGGGAAAATCTCCATTTTTGACTTTTTCGACACTACCAGCCCTGTCTATTCTTAAAATCTTTGCCCACTTAAGAAAATCCTTCACAATTTTCACAAAACGCCCCAACTGTGCTTGATTTTCCTCCTTTCTCACTCAGCCCGCCCCCATGGCCGCTTTTAGGAAGTTTTGGGAAAATCCCCATTTTTGAATTTTTCAACCCTTGACGGCCCTGTCGTTTTTTTTCAATTTTTGACCACTTTGGAAAATCCTTCACAATTTTCACAAAACGCCCCAACTGTGCTTGATTTTGCTCGTTTTACACTCAGCCCGCCCCCCTGGCCCCTTTTAGCAAGGTTTGGGAAAATCCCCATTTTTGACTTTTTCGACCCTTAACGGCCGTGTCGTTTTTTAAAATTCTTGCCCACTTTGGAAAATGCTTCACAATTTTCACAAAACGCCCCAACTATGCCTGATTTTTGTCCTTTATCAATCATTCTGCCCCCCTGGCCACTTTTATCAAGGTTTGGGTAAATCCCCATTTTTGACTTATTCGACACTACCGGCCCTGTCGTTTTTTTCAATTTTTGCCCACTTTGGAAAATCCTTCACAATTTTCACACAACGCCCCAACTGTGCTTGATTTTGCTCCTTTCTCACTCAGCCCGTCCCCCTGGCCCCTTTTAGCAAGGATTTGGGAAAATCCCCATTTTTGACTTTTTCGACACTACCGGCCCTGTCGTTTTTTCAAATTTTGCCCGGTTTGGAAAATCCTTCACAATTTTCCCAAAACGCCCCAACTGTGCTTGATTTTCCTCCTTTCTGACTCAGTCCGCCCCCCTGGCCCCTTTTAGCAAGGTTTGGGAAAATCCGCATTTTTGACTTTTTCGACACTACCGGTCCTGTCTTTTTTTTCAATTTTTGCCCACTATGGAAAATCCTTCACAATTTTCACAAAACGCCCCAACTGTGCTTGATTTTGCTCCTTTTTCACTCAGCCCCCCCCCCTCTGGCCTCTTTAAGCAAAGTTTGGGAAAATCCGCATTTTTGACTTTTTCGACACTACCGATCCTGTCTTTTTTTTCAATATTTGCCCACTTTGGAAAATCCTTCACAATTTTCACAAAACGCCCCAACTGTGCTTGATTTTGCTCCTTTTTCACTCAGCCCCCCCCCCTCTGGCCTCTTTAAGCAAAGTTTGTGAAAATCCTCATTTTTGACTTTTTCGACACTACCGGCCTTGTCGTTTTTTTCAAATTTTGCCCAGTTTGGAAAATCCTTCACAATTTTCACAAAACAACCCAACTGTGCTTGATTTTGCTCCTTTCTGACTCAGTCCGCCCCCCTGGCCCCTTTTAGCAAGGTTTGGGAAAATCCCCATTTTTGACTTTTTCGACACTACCGGCCCTGTCGTTTTTTTCAAATTTTGCCCGGTTTGGAAAATCCTTCACAATTTTCCCAAAACGCCCCAACTGCGCTTGATTTTGCTCCTTTTTGACTCAGTCCGCCTCCCTGGCCCCTTTTAGCAAGGTTTGGGAAAATCCCCATTTTTGACTTTTTCGACACTACCGGCCCTGTCGTTTTTTTAAATTTTTGCCCACTTTGGAAAATCCTTCACAATTTTCCCAAAACGCCCCAACTGTGCTTGATTTTGCTCCTTTCTGACTCAGTCCGCCCCCCTGGCCCCTTTTAGCAAGGTTTGGGAAAATCCCCATTTTTGACTTTTTCGACACTACCGGCCGTGTCGTTTTTTTCAATTTTTGCCCACTTTGGAAAATCCTTCACAATTTTCACACAACGCCCCAACTGTGCTTGATTTTGCTCCTTTATCACTCATTCCGCCCCCCTGGCCCCTTTTATCAAGGTTTGGGAAAATCTCCATTTTTGACTTTTTCGACACTACCAGCCCTTTCTATTCTTAAAATCTTTGCCCACTTAAGAAAATCCTTCACAATTTTCACAAAACGCCCCAACTGTGCTTGATTTTCCTCCTTTCTCACTCAGCCCGCCCCCATGGCCGCTTTTAGGAAGTTTTGGGAAAATCCCCATTTTTGAATTTTTCAACCCTTGACGGCCCTGTCGTTTTTTTTCAATTTTTGCCCACTTTGGAAAATCCTTCACAATTTTCACAAAACGCCCCAACTATGCTTGATTTTGCTCCTTTCTCACTCAGCCCGCCCCCATGGCCCCTTTTAGCAAGGTTTGGGAAAATCCCCATTTTTGACTTTTTCGACCCTTAACGGCCCTGTCGTTTTTTAAAATTTTTGCCCACTTTGGAAAATCCTTCACAATTTTCACAAAACGCCCCAACTGTGCTTGATTTTGCTCGTTTTACACTCAGCCCGCCCCCCTGGCCCCTTTTAGCAAGGTTTGGGAAAATCCCCATTTTTGACTTTTTCGACCCTTAACGGCCGTGTCGTTTTTTAAAATTCTTGCCCACTTTGGAAAATGCTTCACAATTTTCACAAAACGCCCCAACTATGCCTGATTTTTGTCCTTTATCAATCATTCTGCCCCCCTGGCCACTTTTATCAAGGTTTGGGTAAATCCCCATTTTTGACTTATTCGACACTACCGGCCCTGTCGTTTTTTTCAATTTTTGCCCACTTTGGAAAATCCTTCACAATTTTCACACAACGCCCCAACTGTGCTTGATTTTGCTCCTTTCTCACTCAGCCCGTCCCCCTGGCCCCTTTTAGCAAGGATTTGGGAAAATCCCCATTTTTGACTTTTTCGACACTACCGGCCCTGTCGTTTTTTCAAATTTTGCCCGGTTTGGAAAATCCTTCACAATTTTCCCAAAACGCCCCAACTGTGCTTGATTTTCCTCCTTTCTGACTCAGTCCGCCCCCCTGGCCCCTTTTAGCAAGGTTTGGGAAAATCCGCATTTTTGACTTTTTCGACACTACCGGTCCTGTCTTTTTTTTCAATTTTTGCCCACTTTGGAAAATCCTTCACAATTTTCACAAAACACCCCAACTGTGCTTGATTTTGCTCCTTTTTCACTCAGCCCCCCCCCTCTGGCCTCTTTAAGCAAAGTTTGGGAAAATCCGCATTTTTGACTTTTTCGACACTACCGATCCTGTCTTTTTTTTCAATATTTGCCCACTTTGGAAAATCCTTCACAATTTTCACAAAACGCCCCAACTGTGCTTGATTTTGCTCCTTTTTCACTCAGCCCCCCCCCCCTCTGGCCTCTTTAAGCAAAGTTTGTGAAAATCCTCATTTTTGACTTTTTCGACACTACCGGCCTTGTCGTTTTTTTCAAATTTTGCCCAGTTTGGAAAATCCTTCACAATTTTCACAAAACAACCCAACTGTGCTTGATTTTGCTCCTTTCTGACTCAGTCCGCCCCCCTGGCCCCTTTTAGCAAGGTTTGGGAAAATCCCCATTTTTGACTTTTTCGACACTACCGGCCCTGTCGTTTTTTTCAAATTTTGCCCGGTTTGGAAAATCCTTCACAATTTTCCCAAAACGCCCCAACTGCGCTTGATTTTGCTCCTTTCTGACTCAGTCCGCCTCCCTGGCCCCTTTTAGCAAGGTTTGGGAAAATCCCCATTTTTGACTTTTTCGACACTACCGGCCCTGTCGTTTTTTTAAATTTTTGCCCACTTTGGAAAATCCTTCACAATTTTCCCAAAACGCCCCAACTGTGCTTGATTTTGCTCCTTTCTGACTCAGTCCGCCCCCCCTGGCCCCTTTTAGCAAGGTTTGGGAAAATCCCCATTTTTGACTTTTTCGACACTACCGGCCCTGTCGTTTTTTTCAATTTTTGCCCACTTTGGAAAATCCTTCACAATTTTCACACAACGCCCCAACTGTGCTTGATTTTGCTCCTTTCTCACTCAGCCCGTCCCCCTGGCCCCTTTTAGCAAGGATTTGGGAAAATCCCCATTTTTGACTTTTTCGACACTACCGGCCCTGTCGTTTTTTCAAATTTTGCCCGGTTTGGAAAATCCTTCACAATTTTCCCAAAATGCCCCAACTGTGCTTGATTTTCCTCCTTTCTGACTCAGTCCGCCCCCCTGGCCCCTTTTAGCAAGGTTTGGGAAAATCCGCATTTTTGACTTTTTCGACAATACCGGTCCTGTCGTTTTTTTCAAATTTTGCCCGGTTTGGAAAATCCTTCACAATTTTCACAAAACGCCCCAACTGTGCTTGATTTTGCTCCTTTTTCACTCAGCCCCCCCCCTCTGGCCTCTTTAAGCAAAGTTTGTGAAAATCCCCATTTTTGACTTTTTCGACACTACCGGCCCTGTCGTTTTTTCAAATTTTGCCCGGTTTGGAAAATCCTTCACAATTTTCCCAAAATGCCCCAACTGTGCTTGATTTTCCTCCTTTCTGACTCAGTCCGCCCCCCTGGCCCCTTTTAGCAAGGTTTGGGAAAATCCGCATTTTTGACTTTTTCGACAATACCGGTCCTGTCGTTTTTTTCAAATTTTGCCCGGTTTGGAAAATCCTTCACAATTTTCACAAAACGCCCCAACTGTGCTTGATTTTGCTCCTTTTTCACTCAGCCCCCCCCTCTGGCCTCTTTAAGCAAAGTTTGTGAAAATCCCCATTTTTGACTTTTTCGACACTACCGGCCCTGTCGTTTTTTTTCAAATTTTGCCCAGTTTGGAAAATCCTTCACAATTTTCCCAAAACGCCCCAACTGTGCTTGATTTTGCTCCTTTCTGACTCAGTCCGCCCCCCCTGGCCCCTTTTAGCAAGGTTTGGGAAAATCCCCATTTTTGACTTTTTCGACACTACCGGCCCTGTCGTTTTTTTCAATTTTTGCCTACTTTGGAAAATCCTTCACAATTTTCACACAACGCCCCAACTGTGCTTGATTTTGCTCCTTTCTCACTCAGCCCGTCCCCCTGGCCCCTTTTAGCAAGGATTTGGGAAAATCCCCATTTTTGACTTTTTCGACACTACCGGCCCTGTCGTTTTTTCAAATTTTGCCCGGTTTGGAAAATCCTTCACAATTTTCCCAAAACGCCCCAACTGTGCTTGATTTTCCTCCTTTCTGACTCAGTCCGCCCCCCTGGCCCCTTTTAGCAAGGTTTGGGAAAATCCGCATTTTTGACTTTTTCGACACTACCGGTCCTGTCTTTTTTTTCAATTTTTGCCCACTTTGGAAAATCCTTCACAATTTTCACAAAACGCCCCAACTGTGCTTGATTTTGCTCATTTTTCACTCAGCCCGCCCCCATGGCCCCTTTTAGGAAGTTTTGGGAAAATCCCCATTTTTGACTTTTTCGACCCTTAACGGCCCTGTCGTTTTTTTCAATTTTTTCCCACTTTGGAAAATCCTTCACAATTTTCACAAAACGCCCCAACTGTGCTTGATTTTGCTCCTTTCTAACTCAGCCCGCCCCCCTGGCCCCTTTTAGCAAGGTTTGGGAAAATCCCCATTTTTGACTTTTTCGATCCTTAACGGCCCTGTCGTTTTTTTCAATTTTTGCCCACTTTGGAAAATCCTTCACAATTTTCACAAAACGCCCCAACGGTGCTTGATTTTGCTCGTTTTTCACTCAGCCCGCACCCCTGGCCCCTTTTAGAAAGTTTTGGGAAAATCCCAATTTTTGACTTTTTCGACCCTTAACGGCCCTGTCGTTTTTTTTAAATTTTTGCCCACTTTGGAAAATCCTTCACAGTTTTCACAAAACGCCCCACCTGTGCTTGATTTTGCTCCTTTATCACTCATTCCGCCCCCCTGGCCCCTTTTATCAAGGTTTGGGAAAATCCGCATTTTTGACTTTTTCGACACTACCAGACCTGTCGTTTTTTTCAATTTTTTCCCACTTTGGAAAATCCTTCACAATTTTCACAAAACGCCCCAACTTTGCTTGATTTTGCTTGTTTTGCACTCAGCCCGCCCCCCTGGCCCCTTTTAGCAAGTTTTGGGAAAATCCCCATTTTTGACTTTTTCAACACTACTGGCCCTGTCTTTTTTTTCAATTTTTACCCACTTTGGAAAATCCTTCACAATTTTCACAAAACGCCCCAACTGTGCTTGATTTTGCTCCTTTATCACTCATTCCGCCCCCCTGGCCCCTTTTATCAAGGTTTGGGAAAATCTCCATTTTTGACTTTTTCGACACTACCAGCCCTGTCTATTTTTAAAATTTTTGCCCACTTAAGAAAATCCTTCACAATTTTCACAAAACGCCCCAACTGTGCTTGATTTTCCTCCTTTCTCACTCAGCCCGCCCCCATGGCCGCTTTTAGGAAGTTTTGGGAAAATCCCCATTTTTGAATTTTTCAACCCTTGACGGCCCTGTCGTTTTTTTCAATTTTTGCCCACTTTGGAAAATCCTTCACAATTTTCACAAAACGCCCCAACTATGCTTGATTTTGCTCCTTTCTCACTCAGCCCGCCCCCATGGCCCCTTTTAGCAAGGTTTGGGAAAATCCCCATTTTTGACTTTTTCGACCCTTAACGGCCCTGTCGTTTTTAAAATTCTTGCCCACTTTGGAAAATGCTTCACAATTTTCACAAAACGCCCCAACTATGCCTGATTTTTGTCCTTTATCAATCATTCTGCCCCCCTGGCCACTTTTATCAAGGTTTGGGTAAATCCCCATTTTTGACTTATTCGACACTACCGGCCCTGTCGTTTTTTTCAATTTTTGCCCACTTTGGAAAATCCTTCACAATTTTCACAAAACGCCCCAACTGTGCTTGATTTTGCTCCTTTATCACTCAGCCCGCCCCCCTGGCACCTTTTAGCAAGGTTTGGGAAAATCCCCATTTTTGACTTTTTCGACACTACCAGACCTGTCGTTTTTTTCAATTTTTTCCCACTTTGGAAAATCCTTCACAATTTTCACAAAACGCCCCAACTGTGCTTGATTTTGCTCCTTTATCACTCATTCCGCCCCCCTGGCCCCTTTTATCAAGGTTTGAGAAAATCCCCATTTTTGACTTTTTCGACACTACCGGCCCTGTCGTTTTTATCAATTTTTGCCCACTTTGGAGAATCCTTCACAATTTTCATAAGACGCCCCAACTGTGCTTGATTTTGCTCCTTTGTCACTCAGCCCGCCCCCATGGCCCCTTTTATCAAAGTTTGGGAAAATCCCCATTTTTTACTTTTTCGACACTACCGGCCCTGTCGTTTTTTTCAATTTTTGCCCACTTTGGAAAATCCTTCACAATTTTCACAAAACGCCACAACTGTGCTTGATTTTGCTCCTTTATCACTCAGCCCGCCCCCCTGGCACCTTTTAGCAAGGTTTGGGAAAATCCCCATTTTTGACTTTTTCGACACTACCAGACCTGTCGTTTTTTTCAATTTTTTCCCATTTTGGAAAATCCTTCACAATTTTCCCAAAACGCCCCAACTTTGCTTGATTTTGCTCGTTTTTCACTCAGCCCACCCCCCTGACCCCTTTTAGCAAGGTTTGGTAAAATCCCCATTTTTGACTTTTTCGACAATACCGGCCCTGTCGTTTTTTTAAAACTTTTCCCCACTTAAGAAAATCCTTCACAATTTTCACAAAACGCCCCAACTGTGCTTGATTTTGCTCCTTTATAACTCATTCCGCCCCCCTGGCCCCTTTTATCAAGGTTTGAGAAAATCCCCATTTTTGACTTTTTCGACACTACCGGCCCTGTCGTTTTTATCAATTTTTGCCCACTTTGGAGAATCCTTCACAATTTTCATAAGACGCCCCAACTGTGCTTGATTTTGCTCCTTTGTCACTCAGCCCGCCCCCATGGCCCCTTTTATCAAAGTTTGGGAAAATCCCCATTTTTTACTTTTTCGACACTACCGGCCCTGTCGTTTTTTTCAATTTTTGCCCACTTTGGAAAATCCTTCACAATTTTCACAAAACGCCACAACTGTGCTTGATTTTGTTCGTTTTTCACTCAGCCCGCCCCCCTGGCCCCTTTTAGCAAGGTTTGGGAAAATCCCCATTTTTGACTTTTTCGACCCTTAACGGCCCTGTCGTTTTTTTAAATTTTTGCCCACTTTGGAAAATCCTTCACAATTTTCACAAAACGCCCCGACTGTGCTTGATTTTGCTCCTTTATCACTCATTCCGCCCCCCTGGCCCCTTTTATCAAGGTTTGGGAAAATCCCCATTTTTGACTTTTTCAACCCTTGGTGGCCCTGTCGTTTTTTTCAATTTTTGCCCACTTTGGAAAATCCTTCACAATTTTGACAAGACGCCCCAACTGTGCTTGATTTTGCTACTTTATCACTCATTCCGCCCCCCGGCCCCTTTTATCAAGTTTTGGGAAAATCTCCATTTTTGACTTTTTCGACACTACCGGCCCTGTCTATTTTTAAAATTTTTGCCACTTAAGAAAATCCTTCACAATTTTCACAAAACGCCCCAACTTTGCTTGATTTTGCTCGTTTTTCACTCAGCCCGCCCCCCTGGCCCCTTTTAGCAAGGTTTGGGAAAATCCCCATTTTTGACTTTTTCGACCCTTAACGGCCCTGTCGTTTTTTAAAATTCTTGCCCACTTTGGAAAATGCTTCACAATTTTCACAAAACGCCCCAACTATGCCTGATTTTTGTCCTTTATCAATCATTCTGCCCCCCTGGCCACTTTTATCAAGGTTTGGGTAAATCCCCATTTTTGACTTATTCGACACTACCGGCCCTGTCGTTTTTTTCAATTTTTGCCCACTTTGGAAAATCCTTCACAATTTTCACAAAACGCCCCAACTGTGCTTGATTTTGCTCCTTTATCACTCAGCCCGCCCCCCTGGCACCTTTTAGCAAGGTTTGGGAAAATCCCCATTTTTGACTTTTTCGACACTACCAGACCTGTCGTTTTTTTCAATTTTTTCCCACTTTGGAAAATCCTTCACAATTTTCACAAAACGCCCCAACTGTGCTTGATTTTGCTCCTTTATCACTCATTCCGCCCCCCTGGCCCCTTTTATCAAGGTTTGAGAAAATCCCCATTTTTGACTTTTTCGACACTACCGGCCCTGTCGTTTTTATCAATTTTTGCCCACTTTGGAGAATCCTTCACAATTTTCATAAGACGCCCCAACTGTGCTTGATTTTGCTCCTTTGTCACTCAGCCCGCCCCCATGGCCCCTTTTATCAAAGTTTGGGAAAATCCCCATTTTTTACTTTTTCGACACTACCGGCCCTGTCGTTTTTTTCAATTTTTGCCCACTTTGGAAAATCCTTCACAATTTTCACAAAACGCCACAACTGTGCTTGATTTTGCTCCTTTATCACTCAGCCCGCCCCCCTGGCACCTTTTAGCAAGGTTTGGGAAAATCCCCATTTTTGACTTTTTCGACACTACCAGACCTGTCGTTTTTTTCAATTTTTTCCCATTTTGGAAAATCCTTCACAATTTTCCCAAAACGCCCCAACTTTGCTTGATTTTGCTCGTTTTTCACTCAGCCCACCCCCCTGACCCCTTTTAGCAAGGTTTGGTAAAATCCCCATTTTTGACTTTTTCGACAATACCGGCCCTGTCGTTTTTTTAAAACTTTTCCCCACTTAAGAAAATCCTTCACAATTTTCACAAAACGCCCCAACTGTGCTTGATTTTGCTCCTTTATAACTCATTCCGCCCCCCTGGCCCCTTTTATCAAGGTTTGAGAAAATCCCCATTTTTGACTTTTTCGACACTACCGGCCCTGTCGTTTTTATCAATTTTTGCCCACTTTGGAGAATCCTTCACAATTTTCATAAGACGCCCCAACTGTGCTTGATTTTGCTCCTTTGTCACTCAGCCCGCCCCCATGGCCCCTTTTATCAAAGTTTGGGAAAATCCCCATTTTTTACTTTTTCGACACTACCGGCCCTGTCGTTTTTTTCAATTTTTGCCCACTTTGGAAAATCCTTCACAATTTTCACAAAACGCCACAACTGTGCTTGATTTTGTTCGTTTTTCACTCAGCCCGCCCCCCTGGCCCCTTTTAGCAAGGTTTGGGAAAATCCCCATTTTTGACTTTTTCGACCCTTAACGGCCCTGTCGTTTTTTTAAATTTTTGCCCACTTTGGAAAATCCTTCACAATTTTCACAAAACGCCCCGACTGTGCTTGATTTTGCTCCTTTATCACTCATTCCGCCCCCCTGGCCCCTTTTATCAAGGTTTGGGAAAATCCCCATTTTTGACTTTTTCAACCCTTGGTGGCCCTGTCGTTTTTTTCAATTTTTGCCCACTTTGGAAAATCCTTCACAATTTTGACAAGACGCCCCAACTGTGCTTGATTTTGCTACTTTATCACTCATTCCGCCCCCCGGCCCCTTTTATCAAGTTTTGGGAAAATCTCCATTTTTGACTTTTTCGACACTACCGGCCCTGTCTATTTTTAAAATTTTTGCCACTTAAGAAAATCCTTCACAATTTTCACAAAACGCCCCAACTTTGCTTGATTTTGCTCGTTTTTCACTCAGCCCGCCCCCCTGGCCCCTTTTAGCAAGGTTTGGTAAAATCCCCATTTTTGACTTTTTCGACACTACCGGCCCTGTCTTTTTTTTAAATTTTTGCCCACTTTGGAAAATCCTTCACAATTTTCACAAAACGCCCCAACTGTGCTTGATTTTGCTCCTTTATCACTCATTCCGCCCCCCTGGCCCCTTTTATCAAGGTTTGGGAAAATCTCCATTTTTGACTTTTTCGACACTACCAGCCCTGTCTATTTTTAAAATTTTTGCCCACTTAAGAAAATCCTTCACAATTTTCACAAAACGCCCCAACTGTGCTTGATTTTCCTCCTTTCTCACTCAGCCCGCCCCCATGGCCGCTTTTAGGAAGTTTTGGGAAAATCCCCATTTTTGAATTTTTCAACCCTTGACGGCCCTGTCGTTTTTTTCAATTTTTGCCCACTTTGGAAAATCCTTCACAATTTTCACAAAACGCCCCAACTATGCTTGATTTTGCTCCTTTCTCACTCAGCCCGCCCGCCTGGCCACTTTTAGCAAGGTTTGGGAAAATCCCCATTTTTGACTTTTTCGACCCTTAACGGCCCTGTCGTTTTTTAAAATTCTTGCCCACTTTGGAAAATCCTTCACAATTTTCACAAAACGCCCCAACTATGCCTGATTTTGGTCCTTTATCAATCATTCCGCCCCCCTGGCCACTTTTATCAAGGTTTGGGTAAATCCCCATTTTTGACTTATTCGACACTACCGGCCCTGTCGTTTTTTTCAATTTTTGCCCACTTTGGAAAATCCTTCACAATTTTCACAAAACGCCCCAACTGTGCTTGATTTTGCTCCTTTATCACTCAGCCCGCCCCCCTGGCACCTTTTAGCAAGTTTTGGGAAAATCCCCATTTTTGACTTTTTCGACACTACCAGACCTGTCGTTATTTTCAATTTTTTCCCACTTTGGAAAATCCTTCACAATTTTCACAAAACGCCCCAACTGTGCTTGATTTTGCTCGTTTTTCACTCAGCCCGCCCCCCTGGCCCCTTTTAGGAAGTTTTGGGAAAGTCCCCATTTTTGACTTTTTCGACCCTTAACGGCCCTGTCGTTTTTTAAAATTTTTGCCCACTTTGGAAAATCCTTCACAATTTTCACAAAACGCCCCAACTGTGCTTGATTTTGCTCGTTTTTCACTCAGCCCGCCCCCCTGGCCCCTTTTAGCAAGTTTTGGGAAAATCCCCATTTTTGACTTTTTCGACCCTTAACGGCCCTGTCGTTTTTTTAAATTTTTGCCCACTTTGGAAAATCCTTCACAATTTTCACAAAACGCCCCACCTGTGCTTGATTTTGCTCCTTTATCACTCATTCCGCCCCCCTGGCCCCTTTTATCAAGGTTTGGGAAAATCTCCATTTTTGACTTTTTCGACACTACCGGCCCTGTCGTTTTTTAAAATTTTTGCCCACTTTGGAAAATCCTTCACAATTTTCACAAAACGCCCCAACTGTGCTTGATTTTCCTCCTTTCTCACTCAGCCCGCCCCCATGGCCCCTTTTAGCAAGGTTTGGGAAAATCCCCATTTTTGACTTTTTCAACCCTTGACGGCCCTGTCGTTTTTTTCAATTTTTGCCCACTTTGGAAAATCTTTCACAATTTTCACAAAATGCCCCAACTGTGCTTGATTTTGCTCCTTTCTCACTCAGCCCGCCCCATGGCCCCTTTTAGCAAGGTTTGGGAAAATCCCCATTTTTTACTTTTTCGACCCTTAACGGCCCTGTCGTTTTTTTTCCAATTTTTGCCCACTTTGGAAAATCCTTCACAATTTTCACAAAAACGCCCCAACTGTGCTTGATTTTGCTCCTTTCTAACTCAGCCCCGCCCCCCTGGCCCCCTTTTAGCAAGTTTTGGGAAAATCCCCATTTTTGACTTTTTCGACCCTTAACGGCCCTGTCGTTTTTTAACATTTTTGCCCACTTTGGAAAATCCTTCACAATTTTCACAAAATGCCCCGACTGTGCTTGATTTTGCTCGTTTTTCACTCAGCCCGCACACCTGGCCCCTTTTAGCAAGGTTTGGGAAAATCCCCATTTTTGACTTTTTCGACACTACCCGGCCCTGTCGTTTTTTTTTCAATTTTTACCCATTTTGGAAAATCCTTCACAATTTTCACAAAATGCCCCAACTGTGCTTGATTTTGCTCGTTTTTCACTCAGCCCGCACCCTGGCCGCTTTTAGGAAGTTTTAGGAAAATCCCCATTTTTGACTTTTTCGACCCTTAACGGCCCTGTCGTTTTTTAAAATTTTTGCCCACTTTGGAAAATCCTTCACAATTTTCACAAGACGCCCCAACTGTGCTTGATTTTGCTCCTTTCTCACTCAGCCCGCCCCCATGGCCCCTTTTATCAAAGTTTGGGAAAATCCCCATTTTTGACTTTTTCGACACTACCTGCCCTGTCGTTTTTTTCCATTTTTGCCCACTTTGGAAAATCCTTCACAATTTTCACAAAACGCCCCAACTGTGCTTGATTTTGCTCGTTTTTCACTCAGCCCCGCCCCCCTGCCCCCTTTTAGCAAGTTTCTGGAAAATCCCCATTTTTTACTTTTTCGACCCTTAACGACCCTGTCGTTTTTTTTTAAATTTTTGTCCACTTTGGATAATCCTTCACAATTTTCACAAAACGCCCCAACTGTGCTTGATTTTGCTCCTTTCTCACTCAGCCCGCCCCCATGGTCCCTTTAATCAAAGTTTGGGAAAATCCCCATTTTTTACTTTTTCGACACTACCCGGCCCTGTCGTTTTTTTCAATTTTTGCCCACTTTGGAAAATCCTTGACAATTTTCACAAAACGCCCCAACGGTGCTTGATTTTGCTCGTTTTTCACTAAGCCCGCCCCCCTGGCCCCTTTTAGCAAGGTTTGGGAAAATCCGCATTTTTGACTTTTTCGACACTACCGGTCCTGTCGTTTTTTTCAATTTTTTCCCACTTTGGAAGATCCTTCACAATTTTCACAAACGCCCCAACTGTGCTTGATTTTGCTTCTTTCTGACTCAGTCCGCCCCCCTGGCCCCTTTAGCAAGGTTTGGGAAAATCCCCATTTTTGACTTTTTCGACACTACCGGCCCTGTCGTTTTTTTCAATTTTTGCCCACTTTGGAAAATCCTTCACAATTTTCCCCAAAACGCCCCAACTGTGCTTGATTTTGCTCCTTTCTAACTCAGCCCGCCCCCCTGGCCCCCTTTTAGCAAAGTTTGGGAAAATCCCCATTTTGACTTTTTCGACACTACCGGCCCTGTCGTTTTTTCAACTTTTGCCCACTTTGGAAAATCCTTCACAATTTTCACAAAATGCCCCAACTGTGCTTGATTTTGCTCATTTTTCACTCAGCCCCGCACCCCTGGCCCCTTTTAGCAAGTTTTGGGAAAATCCCCATTTTTGACTTTTTCGACCCTTAACGGCCCTGTCGTTTTTTTAACATTTTTGCCCACTTGGAAAATCCTTCACAATTTTCACAAAATGCCCCGACTGTGCTTGATTTTGCTCGTTTTTCACTCAGCCCGCACCCCTGGCCGCTTTTAGGAAGTTTTAGGAAAATCCCCATTTTTGACTTTTTCGACCCTTAACGGCCCCTGTCGTTTTTTAAAATTTTTGCCCACTTTGGAAAATCCTTCACAATTTTCACAAGACGCCCCAACTGTGCTTGATTTTGCTCCTTTCTCACTCAGCCCGCCCCCATGGCCCCTTTTATCAAAGTTTGGGAAAATCCCCATTTTTGACTTTTTCGACACTACCTGCCCTGTCGTTTTTTTCCATTTTTGCCCACTTTGAAAATCCTTCACAATTTTCACAAAACGCCCCAACTGTGCTTGATTTTGCTCGTTTTTCACTCAGCCCGCCCCCCCTGCCCCCTTTTAGCAAGTTTCTGGAAAATCCCCATTTTTTACTTTTTCGACCCTTAACGACCCTGTCGTTTTTTTTTAAATTTTTGTCCACTTTGGATAATCCTTCACAATTTTCACAAAACGCCCCAACTGTGCTTGATTTTGCTCCTTTCTCACTCAGCCCGCCCCCATGGTCCCTTTAATCAAAGTTTGGGAAAATCCCCATTTTTTACTTTTTCGACACTACCGGCCCTGTCGTTTTTTTCAATTTTTGCCCACTTTGGAAAATCCTTGACAATTTTCACAAAACGCCCCAACGGTGCTTGATTTTGCTCGTTTTTCACTAAGCCCGCCCCCCTGGCCCCTTTTAGCAAGTTTTGGGAAAATCCCCATTTTTGACTTTTTCGACACTACCGGCCCAGTCGTTTTTTTTTCCATTTTTGCCCACTTTGGAAAATCCTTCACAATTTTCACAAAACGCCCCCAACTATGCTTGATTTTGCTGCTTTCTCACTCATTCCGCCCCCATGGCCCCTTTTAGCAAGATTTGGGAAAATCCCCATTTTTGACTTTTTCGACACTACCGGCCCAGTCGTTTTTTTTCCATTTTTGCCCACTTTGGAAAATCCTTCACAATTTTCTCAAAACGCCCCAACTGTGCTTGATTTTGCTCATTTCTGACTCAGTTCGCCCCCCTGGCCCCTTTTAGCAAGGTTTGGGAAAATCCGCATTTTTGACTTTTTCGACACTACCGGTCCTGTCGTTTTTTTCAATTTTTTCCCACTTTGGAAAATCCTTCACAATTTTCACAAAACGCCCCAACTGTGCTTGATTTTGCTTCTTTCTGACTCAGTCCGCCCCCCTGGCCCCTTTTAGCAAGGTTTGGGAAAATCCCCATTTTTGACTTTTTCGACACTACCGGCCCTGTCGTTTTTTTCAATTTTTGCCCACTTTGGAAAATCCTTCACAATTTTCCCAAAACGCCCCAACTGTGCTTGATTTTGCTCCTTTCTGACTCAGTCCGCATCCCCTGGCCGATTTTAGCAAGGTTTGGGAAAATCCCCATTTTTGATTTTTTCGACACTACCGGCCCTGTCGTTTTTTTCAATTTTTGCCCACTTTGGAAAATCCTTCACAATTTTCACACAACGCCCCAACTGTGCTTGATTTTGCTCGTTTTTCACTCAGCCCGCCCCCTGGCCTCTTTAAGCAAAGTTTGTGAAAATCCCCATTTTTGACTTTTTCGACACTACCGGCCCTGTCGTTTTTTTCAAATTTTTTCCCACTTTGGAAAATCCTTCACAATTTTCACAAAACGCCCCAACTGTGCTTGATTTTGCTCCTTTTTCACTCAGCCCCCCCCCCTCTGGCCTCTTTAAGCAAAGTTTGTGAAAATCCCCATTTTTGACTTTTTCGACACTACCGGCCCTGTCGTTTTTTTCAAATTTGCCCGGTTTGGAAAATCCTTCACAATTTTCACAAAACGCCCCAACTGTGCTTGATTTTGCTCGTTTTTCACTCAGCCCGCCCCCTGGCCCCTTTTAGCAAGGTTTGGGAAAATCCGCATTTTTGACTTTTTCGACACTAACGGCCCTGTCGTTTTTTTCAATTTTTGCCCACTTTGGAAAATCCTTCACAATTTTCTAAAAAACGCCCCAACTGTGCTTGATTTTGCTCATTTCTGACTCAGTTCGCCCCCCTGGCCCCTTTTAGCAAGGTTTGGGAAAATCCGCATTTTTGACTTTTTCGACACTACCGGTCCTGTCGTTTTTTTCAATTTTTTCCCACTTTGGAAAATCCTTCACAATTTTCACAAAACGCCCCAACTGTGCTTGATTTTGCTCCTTTCTGACTCAGTCCGCCCCCCTGGCCCCTTTTAGCAAGGTTTGGGAAAATCCCCATTTTTGACTTTTTCGACACTACCGGCCCTGTCTTTTTTTTCAAATTTTGCCCGGTTCGGAAAATCCTTCACAATTTTCACAAAACGCCCCAACTGTGCTTGATTTTGCTCGTTTTTCACTCAGCCCGCCCCCTGGCCCCTTTTAGCAAGGTTTGGGAAAATCCCCATTTTTGACTTTTTCGACACTACCGGCCCTGTCGTTTTTTTCAATTTTTGCCCACTTTGGAAAATCCTTCACAATTTTCACAAAACGCCCCAACTGTGCTTGATTTTGCTTCTTTCTGACTCAGTCCGCCCCCCTGGCCCCTTTTAGCAAGGTTTGGGAAAATCCCCATTTTTGACTTTTTCGACACTACCGGCCCTGTCGTTTTTTTCAATTTTTGCCCACTTTGGAAAATCCTTCACAATTTTCACAAAACGCCCCAACTGTGCTTGATTTTGCTTCTTTCTGACTCAGTCCGCCCCCCTGGCCCCTTTTAGCAAGGTTTGGGAAAATCCCCATTTTTGACTTTTTCGACACTACCGGCCCTGTCGTTTTTTTCAATTTTTGCCCACTTTGGAAAATCCTTCACAATTTTCCCAAAACGCCCCAACTGTGCTTGATTTTGCTCCTTTCTGACTCAGTCCGCATCCCCTGGCCGATTTTAGCAAGGTTTGGGAAAATCCCCATTTTTGATTTTTTCGACACTACCGGCCCTGTCGTTTTTTTCAATTTTTGCCCACTTTGGAAAATCCTTCACAATTTTCACACAACGCCCCAACTGTGCTTGATTTTGCTCGTTTTTCACTCAGCCCGCCCCCTGGCCTCTTTAAGCAAAGTTTGTGAAAATCCCCATTTTTGACTTTTTCGACACTACCGGCCCTGTCGTTTTTTTCAAATTTTTTCCCACTTTGGAAAATCCTTCACAATTTTCACAAAACGCCCCAACTGTGCTTGATTTTGCTCCTTTTTCACTCAGCCCCCCCCCCTCTGGCCTCTTTAAGCAAAGTTTGTGAAAATCCCCATTTTTGACTTTTTCGACACTACCGGCCCTGTCGTTTTTTTCAAATTTTGCCCGGTTTGGAAAATCCTTCA
Organism: Scomber scombrus; assembly: GCF_963691925.1. NCBI lineage: Eukaryota > Metazoa > Chordata > Actinopteri > Scombriformes > Scombridae > Scomber > Scomber scombrus. The sequence continues at coordinate 29,106,494 of NC_084985.1, read as the reverse complement.
CAATTTTCACAAAACGCCCCAACTGTGCTTGATTTTGCTCGTTTTTCACTCAGCCCGCCCCCTGGCCCCTTTTAGCAAGGTTTGGGAAAATCCGCATTTTTGACTTTTTCGACACTAACGGCCCTGTCGTTTTTTTCAATTTTTGCCCACTTTGGAAAATCCTTCACAATTTTCTAAAAAACGCCCCAACTGTGCTTGATTTTGCTCATTTCTGACTCAGTTCGCCCCCCTGGCCCCTTTTAGCAAGGTTTGGGAAAATCCGCATTTTTGACTTTTTCGACACTACCGGTCCTGTCGTTTTTTTCAATTTTTTCCCACTTTGGAAAATCCTTCACAATTTTCACAAAACGCCCCAACTGTGCTTGATTTTGCTCGTTTTTCACTCAGCCCGCCCCCTGGCCTCTTTTAGCAAGGTTTGGGAAAATCCCCATTTTTGACTTTTTCGACACTACCGGCCCTGTCGTTTTTTTCAAATTTTGCCCGGTTTGGAAAATCCTTCACAATTTTCCCAAAACGCCCCAACTGTGCTTGATTTTGCTCCTTTCTGACTCAGTCCGCCCCCCCTTGCCCCTTTTAGCAAGGTTTGGGATAATCCCCATTTTTGACTTTTTCGACACTACCGGCCCTGTCGTTTTTTTTCAATTTTTGCCCACTTTGGAAAATCCTTCACAATTTTCTCAAAACGCCCCAACTGTGCTTGATTTTGCTCATTTCTGACTCAGTCCGCCCCCCTGGCCCCTTTTAGCAAGGTTTGGGAAAATCCGCATTTTTGACTTTTTCGACACTACCGGTCCTGTCGTTTTTTTCAATTTTTTCCCACTTTGGAAAATCCTTCACAATTTTCACAAAACGCCCCAACTGTGCTTGATTTTGCTCCTTTTTCACTCAGCCCCCCCCTCTGGCCTCTTTAAGCAAAGTTTGTGAAAATCCCCATTTTTGACTTTTTCGACACTACCGGCCCTGTCTTTTTTTTCAAATTTTGCCCGGTTTGGAAAATCCTTCACATTTGTCACAAAACTCCCCAACTGTGCTTGATTTTGCTCATTTCTGACTCAGTCCGCCCCCCTGGCCCCATTTAGCAAGGTTTGGGAAAATCCGCATTTTTGACTTTTTCGACCCTTAACGGCCCTGTCGTTTTTTTCAATTTTTGCCCACTTTGGAAAATCCTTCACAATTTTCACAAAACGCCCCAACTGTGCTTGATTTTGCTCCTTTTTCACTCAGCCCCCCCCCTCTGGCTTCTTTAAGCAAAGTTTGTGAAAATCCTCATTTTTGACTTTTTCGACACTACCGGCCTTGTCGTTTTTTTAAATTTTTGCCCACTTTGGAAAATCCTTCACAATTTTCCCAAAACTCCCCAACTGTGCTTGATTTTGCTCGTTTTTCACTCAGCCCGCCCCCTGGCCCCTTTTAGCAAGGTTTGGGAAAATCCCCATTTTTGACTTTTTCGACACTACCGGCCCAGTCGTTTTTAAAAATGTTTGCCCGGTTTGGAAAATCCTTCACAATTTTCATAAAACGCCCCAACTGTGCTTGATTTTGCTCCTTTCTCACTCAGCCAGCCCCCCTGGCCCCTTTTAGCAAGGTTTGGGAAAATCCCCATTCATGACTTTTTCGACACTACCGGCCGGCCCTGTCGTTTTTTAAATTTTTGCCCACTTTGGAAAATCCTTCACAATTTTCACAAAACGCCCCAACTGTGCTTGATTTTGCTCCTTTCTCACTCAGCCCGCCCCCCTGGCCCCTTTTAGCAAAATTTGGGAAAATCCCTATCTTTGACTTTTTTCGAAATTACAGGCCGTGTCATTTATTCAATTTTTGCCCACTTTGGAAAATCCTTCACAATTTTCACACAACACCCCAACTGTGCTTGATTTTGCTCCTTTCTCAATAAGTCCGCCACCCTGGCCCCTTTTAGCAAGGTTTGGGAAAATCCGCATTTTTGACTTTTTCGACCCTTAACGGCCCTGTCGTTTTTTTCAATTTTTTCCCACTTTGGAAAATCCTTCACAATTTTCACAAAACGCCCCAAGTGTGCTTGATTTTGCTCCTTTTTCACTCAGCCCCCCCCCTCTGGCCTCTTTAAGCAAAGTTTGTGAAAATCCCCATTTTTGACTTTTTCGACACTACCGGCCCTGTCGTTTTTTTCAAATTTTGCCCGGTTTGGAAAATCCTTCACAATTTTCTCAAAATGCCCCAACTGTGCTTGATTTTGCTCATTTCTGACTCAGTCCGCCCCCCTGGCCCCTTTTAGCAAGGTTTGGGAAAATCCGCATTTTTGACTTTTTCGACACTACCGGTCCTGTCGTTTTTTTCAATTTTTTCCCACTTTGGAAAATCCTTCACAATTTTCACAAAACGCCCCAACTGTGCTTGATTTTGCTCCTTTTTCACTCAGCCCCCCCCTCTGGCCTCTTTAAGCAAAGTTTGTGAAAATCCCCATTTTTGACTTTTTCGACACTACCGGCCCTGTCTTTTTTTTCAAATTTTGCCCGGTTTGGAAAATCCTTCACATTTGTCACAAAACTCCCCAACTGTGCTTGATTTTGCTCATTTCTGACTCAGTCCGCCCCCCTGGCCCCTTTTAGCAAGGTTTGGGAAAATCCCCATTTTTGACTTTTTCGACCCTTAACGGCCCTGTCGTTTTTTTCAATTTTTGCCCACTTTGGAAAATCCTTCACAATTTTCACAAAACGCCCCAACGGTGCTTGATTTTGCTCCTTTTTCACTCAGCCCCCCCCCTCTGGCTTCTTTAAGCAAAGTTTGTGAAAATCCTCATTTTTGACTTTTTCGACACTACCGGCCTTGTCGTTTTTTTCAATTTTTGCCCACTTTGGAAAATCCTTCACAATTTTCCCAAAACTCCCCAACTGTGCTTGATTTTGCTCGTTTTTCACTCAGCCCGCCCCCTGGCCCCTTTTAGCAAGGTTTGGGAAAATCCCCATTTTTGACTTTTTCGACACTACCGGCCCAGTCGTTTTTAAAAATGTTTGCCCGGTTTGGAAAATCCTTCACAATTTTCATAAAACGCCCCAACTGTGCTTGATTTTGCTCCTTTCTCACTCAGCCAGCCCCCCTGGCCCCTTTTAGCAAGGTTTGGGAAAATCCCCATTCATGACTTTTTCGACACTACCGGCCGGCCCTGTCGTTTTTTAAATTTTTGCCCACTTTGGAAAATCCTTCACAATTTTCACAAAACGCCCCAACTGTGCTTGATTTTGCTCCTTTCTCACTCAGCCCGCCCCCCTGGCCCCTTTTAGCAAAATTTGGGAAAATCCCTATCTTTGACTTTTTTCGAAATTACAGGCCGTGTCATTTATTCAATTTTTGCCCACTTTGGAAAATCCTTCACAATTTTCACACAACACCCCAACTGTGCTTGATTTTGCTCCTTTCTCAATAAGTCCGCCACCCTGGCCCCTTTTAGCAAGGTTTGGGAAAATCCCCATTTTTGACTTTTTCGACCCTTAACGGCCCTGTCGTTTTTTTTAAATTTTTGCCAACTTTGGAAAATCCTTCACAATTTTCACAAAACGCCCCAACGGTGCTTGATTTTGCTTGTTTTTCACTCAGCCCGCCCCCCTGGCCCCTTTTAGCAAGGTTTGGGAAAATCCCCATTTTTGACTTTTTCGACACTACCGGCCCTGTCGTTTTTTCTACATTTTTGCCCACTTTGGAAAATCCTTCACAATTTTCACAAAACGCCCCAACTGTGATTGATTTTGATCGTTTTTCACTCAGCCCGCCCCCATGGCCCCTTTTAGCAAGTTTTGGGAAAATCCCCATTTTTGACTTTTTCGACCCATAACGGCCCTGTCGTTTTTTTCAATTTTTGCCAACTTTGGAAAATCCTTCACAATTTTCACAAAACGCCCCAACTGTGCTAGATTTTGCTCCTTTCTGACTCAGCCCGCCCCCTGGCCCCTTTTAGCAAGGTTTGGGAAAATCCCCATTTTTGACTTTTTCGACACTACCGGCCCTGTCGTTTTTTCTCCATTTTTGCCCACTTTGGAAAATCCTTCACAATTTTCACAAAACGCCCCAACTTTGCTTGATTTTGCTCGTTTTTCACTCAGCCCGCCCCCCTGGCCCCTTTTAGCAAGGTTTGGTAAAATCCCAATTTTTGACTTTTTCGACAATATCTGCCCTGTCTTTTTTTAAAATTTTTGCCCACTTTGGAAAATCCTTCACAATTTTCACAAAACGCCCCAACGGTGCTTGATTTTGCTTGTTTTTCACTCAGCCCGCCCCCCTGGCCCCTTTTAGCATGGTTTGGGAAAATCCCCATTTTTGACTTTTTCGACCCTTAACGGCCCTGTCGTTTTTTTAAATTTTTGCCCCACTTTGGAAAATCCTTCACAATTTTCACAAAACGCCCCAACGGTGCTTGATTTTGCTTGTTTTTCACTCAGCCCGCCCCCCTGGCCCCTTTTAGCAAGGTTTGGGAAAATCCCCATTTTTGACTTTTTCGACCCTTAACGGCCCTGTCGTTTTTTAAAATTTTGCCCACATTAGAAAATCCTTCACATATTTCACAAAACGCCCCACCTGTGCTTGATTTTGCTCGTTTTTCACTCATTCCGCCCCCCTGGCCCCTTTTATCAAGGTTTGGGAAAATCTCCATTTTTGACTTTTTCGACACTACCGGCCCTGTCTATTTTTAAAATTTTTGCCCACGTAAGAAAATCCTTCACAATTTTCACAAAACGCCCCAACTGTGCTTGATTTTGCTCATTTTTCACTCAGCCCGCCCCCCTGGCCCCTTTTAGCAAGGTTTGGGAAAATCCCCATTTTTGACTTTTTCGATCCTTAACGGCCCTGTCGTTTTTTTCAATTTTTGCCCACTTTGGAAAATCCTTCACAATTTTCACAAAACGCCCCAACTGTGCTTGATTTTGCTCGTTTTTCACTCAGCCCGCCCCCATGGCCCCTTTTAGCAAGTTTTGGGAAAATCCCCATTTTTGACTTTTCGACCCTTAACGGCCCTGTCGTTTTTTTCAATTTTTGCCCACTTTGGAAAATCCTTCACAATTTTCACAAAACGCCCCAACGGTGCTTGATTTTGCTCGTTTTTCACTCAGCCCGCACCCCTGGCCCCTTTTAGAAAGTTTTGGGAAAATCCCCATTTTTGACTTTTTCGACCCTTAACGGCCCTGTCGTTTTTTTTAAATTTTTTGCCCACTTTGGAAAATCCTTCACAATTTTCACAAAACGCCCCAACTGTGCTTGATTTTGCTCCTTTCTCACTCAGCCCGCCCCCATGGCCCCTTTTAGCAAGGTTTGGGAAAATCCCCATTTTTGACTTTTTCGACACTACCGGCCCTGTCGTTTTTTCTCCATTTTTGCCCACTTTGGAAAATCCTTCACAATTTTCACAAAACGCCCCAACTGTGCTTGATTTTGCTCGTTTTTCACTCAGCCCATGGCCCCTTTTAGGAAGTTTGGGGAAAATCTCCATTTTTGACTTTTTCGACACTACCGGCCCTGTCGTTTTTTAAAATTTTTGCCCACTTTGGAAAATCCTTCACAATTTTCACAAAACGCCCCGACTGTGCTTGATTTTGATCCTTTATCACTCATTCCGCCCCCCTGGCCCCTTTTATCAAGGTTTGGGAAAATCCCCATTTTTGACTTTTTCGACCCTTAACGGCCCTGTCGTTTTTTTTCAATTTTTGCCCACTTTGGAAAATCCTTCACAATTTTCACAAAACGCCCCAACTGTGCTTGATTTTGCTCCTTTATCACTCATTCCGCCCCCCTGGCCCCTTTTATCAAGGTTTGAGAAAATCCCCATTTTTGACTTTTTCGACACTACCGGCCCTGTCGTTTTTTTCCATTTTTGCCCACTTTGGAGAATCCTTCACAATTTTCATAAGACGCCCCAACTGTGCTTGATTTTGCTCCTTTGTCACTCAGCCCGCCCCCATAGCCCCTTTTATCAAAGTTTGGGAAAATCCCCATTTTTTACTTTTTCGACACTACCGGCCCTGTCGTTTTTTTCAATTTTCGCCCACTTTGGAAAATCCTTCACAATTTTCACAAAACGCCACAACTGTGCTTGATTTTGTTCGTTTTTCACTCAGCCCGCCCCCCTGCCCCCTTTTAGCAAGTTTTGGGAAAATCCCCATTTTTGACTTTTTCGACCCTTAACGGCCCTGTCGTTTTTTTTCAATTTTTGCCCACTTTGGAAAATCCTTCACAATTTTCACAAAACGCCCCAACGGTGCTTGATTTTGCTCGTTTTTCACTCAGCCCGCACCCCTTGCCCCTTTTAGCAAGGTTTGGGAAAATCCCCATTTTTGACTTTTTCGACCCTTAACGGCCCTGTCGTTTTTTTAAATTTTTGCCCACTTTGGAAAATCCTTCACAATTTTCACAAAACGCCCCGACTGTGCTTGATTTTGCTCCTTTATCACTCAGTCCGCCCCCCTGGCCCCTTTTATCAAGGTTTGGGAAAATCCCCATTTTTGACTTTTTCAACCCTTGGTGGCCCTGTCGTTTTTTTCAATTTTTGCCCACTTTGGAAAATCCTTCACAATTTTCACAAGACGCCCCAACTGTGCTTGATTTTGCTCCTTTGTCACTCAGCCCGCCCCCATGGCCCCTTTTATCAAGGTTTGAGAAAATCCCCATTTTTGACTTTTTCGACACTACCGGCCCTGTCGTTTTTTTCCATTTTTGCCCACTTTGGAAAATCCTTCACAATTTTCACAAAACGCCCCAACTGTGCTTGATTTTGCTCCTTTATCACTCATTCCGCCCCCCTGGCCCCTTTTATCAAGGTTTGGGAAAATCTCCATTTTTGACTTTTTCGACACCACCGGCCCTGTCGTTTTTTTCCATTTTTGCCCACTTTGGAAAATCCTTCACAATTTTCGCAAAACGCCCCAACTGTGCTTGATTTTGCTCCTCTATCACTCATTCCGCCCCCCTGGCCCCTTTTATCAAGGTTTGAAAAAATCCCCATTTTTGACTTTTTCGACACTACCGGCCCTGTCGTTTTTTTCCATTTTTGCCCACTTTGGAAAATCCTTCACAATTTTCACAAAACGCCCCAAATGTGCTTGATTTTGTTCGTTTTTCACTCAGCCCGCCCCCCTGCCCCCTTTTAGCAAGTTTTGGGAAAATCCCCATTTTTGACTTTTTCGACCCTTAACGGCCCTGTCGTTTTTTTCAATTTTTGCTCACTTTGGAAAATCCTTCACAATTTTCACAAAACGCCCCAACGGTGCTTGATTTTGCTCGTTTTTCACTCAGCCCGCACCCCTGGCCCCTTTTAGCAAGGTTTGGGAAAATCCCCATTTTTGACTTTTTCGACACTACCGGCCCTGTCGTTTTTTTCAATTTTTGCCCACTTTGGAAAATCCTTCACAATTTTCACAAAACGCCACAACTGTGCTTGATTTTGTTCGTTTTTCACTCAGCCCGCCCCCCTGCCCCCTTTTAGCAAGTTTTGGGAAAATCCCCATTTTTGACTTTTTCGACCCTTAACGGCCCTGTCGTTTTTTTCAATTTTTGCCCACTTTGGAAAATCCTTCACAATTTTCACAAAACGCCCCAACGGTGCTTGATTTTGCTCGTTTTTCACTCAGCCCGCACCCCTGGCCCCTTTTAGCAAGGTTTGGGAAAATCCCCATTTTTGACTTTTTCGACCCTTAACGGCCCTGTCGTTTTTTTAAATTGTTGCCCACATTGGAAAATCCTTCACAATTTTCACAAAACGCCCCGACTGTGCTTGATTTTGCTCCTTTATCACTCAGTCCGCCCCCCTGGCCCCTTTTATCAAGGTTTGGGAAAATCCCCATTTTTGACTTTTTCAACCCTTGGTGGCCCTGTCGTTTTTTTCCATTTTTGCTCACTTTGGAAAATCCTTCACAATTTTCACAAAACGCCCCAAATGTGCTTGATTTTGCTACTTTATCACTCATTCCGCCCCCCGGCCCCTTTTATCAAGGTTTGGGAAAATCTCCATTTTTGACTTTTTCGACACTACCGGCCCTGTCTTTTTTTTAAATTTTTGCCCACTTTGGAAAATCCTTCACAATTTTCACAAAACGCCCCAACTGTGCTTGATTTTGCTCCTTTATCACTCATTCCGCCCCCCTGGCCCCTTTTATCAAGGTTTGAGAAAATCCCCATTTTTGACTTTTTCGACACTACCGGCCCTGTCATTTTTTTCCATTTTTGCCCACTTTGGAAAATCCTTCACAATTTTCACAAAACGCCCCAACTGTGCTTGATTTTGCTACTCTATCACTCATTCCGCCCCCCTGGCCCTTTTTATCAAGGTTTGAGAAAATCCCCATTTTTGACTTTTTCGACACTACCGGCCCTGTCGTTTTTTTCCATTTTCGCCCACTTTGGAAAATCCTTCACAATTTTCACAAAACGCCCCAAATGTGCTTGATTTTGTTCGTTTTTCACTCAGCCCGCCCCCCTGCCCCCTTTTAGCAAGTTTTGGGAAAATCCCCATTTTTGACTTTTTCGACCCTTAACGGCCCTGTCGTTTTTTTCAATTTTTGCCCACTTTGGAAAATCCTTCACAATTTTCACAAAACGCCCCAACGGTGCTTGATTTTGCTCGTTTTTCACTCAGCCCGCACCCCTGGCCCCTTTTAGCAAGGTTTGGGAAAATCCCCATTTTTGACTTTTTCGACCCTTAACGGCCCTGTCGTTTTTTTAAATTTTTGCCCACTTTGGAAAATCCTTCACAATTTTCACAAAACGCCCCGACTGTGCTTGATTTTGCTCCTTTATCACTCATTCCGCCCCCCTGGCCCCTTTTATCAAGGTTTGGGAAAATCCCCATTTTTGACTTTTTCAACCCTTGGTGGCCCTGTCGTTTTTTTCAATTTTTGCCCACTTTGGAAAATCCTTCACAATTTTCACAAGACGCCCCAACTGTGCTTGATTTTGCTCCTTTGTCACTCAGCCCGCCCCCATGGCCCGTTTTATCAAGGTTTGAGAAAATCCCCATTTTTGACTTTTTCGACACTACCGGCCCTGTCTTTTTTTTAAATTTTTGCCCACTTTGGAAAATCCTTCACAATTTTCACAAAACGCCCCAACTGTGCTTGATTTTGCTCCTTTATCACTCATTCCGCCCCCCTGGCCCCTTTTATCAAGGTTTGAGAAAATCCCCATTTTTGACTTTTTCGACACTACCGGCCCTGTCGTTTTTTTCCATTTTTGCCCACTTTGGAAAATCCTTCACAATTTTCACAAAACGCCCCAAATGTGCTTGATTTTGTTCGTTTTTCACTCAGCCCGCCCCCCTGCCCCCTTTTAGCAAGTTTTGGGAAAATCCCCATTTTTGACTTTTTCGACCCTTAACGGCCCTGTCGTTTTTTTCAATTTTTGCCCACTTTGGAAAATCCTTCACAATTTTCACAAAACGCCCCAACGGTGCTTGATTTTGCTCGTTTTTCACTCAGCCCGCACCCCTGGCCCCTTTTAGCAAGGTTTGGGAAAATCCCCATTTTTGACTTTTTCGACCCTTAACGGCCCTGTCGTTTTTTTCAATTTTTGCCCACTTTGGAAAATCCTTCACAATTTTCACAAGACGCCCCAACTGTGCTTGATTTTGCTCCTTTGTCACTCAGCCCGCCCCCATGGCCCCTTTTATCAAGGTTTGAGAAAATCCCCATTTTTGACTTTTTCGACACTACCGGCCCTGTCGTTTTTTTCAATTTTTGCCCACTTTGGAAAATCCTTCACAATTTTCACAAAACGCCACAACTGTGCTTGATTTTGCTCGTTTTTCACTCAGCCCGCCCCCTGCCCCCTTTTAGCAAGTTTTGGGAAAATCCCCATTTTTGACTTTTTCGACCCTTAACGGCCCTGTCGTTTTTTTCAATTTTTGCCCACTTTGGAAAATCCTTCACAATTTTCACAAAACGCCCCAACTGTGCTTGATTTTGCTCGTTTTTCACTCAGCCCGCACCCCTGGCCCCTTTTAGGAAGTTTTGGGAAAATCCCCATTTTTGACTTTTTCGACCCTTAACGGCCCTGTCGTTTTTTTCAATTTTTGCCCACTTTGGAAAATCCTTCACAATTTTCACAAAACGCCCCAACTGTGCTTGATTTTGCTCGTTTTTCACTCAGCCCGCACCCCTGGCCCCTTTTAGGAAGTTTTGGGAAAATCCCCATTTTAAACTTTTTCGACCCTTAACGGCCCTGTCGTTTTTTAAAATTTTTGCCCACTTAAGAAAATCCTTCACAATTTTCACAAAACGCCCCAACTGTGCTTGATTTTGCTCCTTTATCACTCATTCCGCCCCCCTGGCCACTTTTATCAAAGTTTGGGAAAATCCCCATTTTTGACTTTTTCGACCCTTAACGGCCCTGTCGTTTTTTTTCAATTTTTGCCCACTTTGGAAAATCCTTCACAATTTTCACAAAACGCCCCAACGGTGCTTGATTTTGCTCGTTTTTCACTCAGCCCGCACCCCTGGCCCCTTTTAGGAAGTTTGGGGAAAATCCCCATTTTTGACTTTTTCGACCCTTAACGGCCCTGTCGTTTTTTTAAATTTTTGCCCACTTTGGAAAATCCTTCACAATTTTCACAAAACGCCCCAACTGTGCTTGATTTTGCTCGTTTTTCACTCAGCCCGCCCCCCTGCCCCCTTTTAGCAAGTTTTGGGAAAATCCCCATTTTTGACTTTTTCGACCCTTAACGGCCCTGTCGTTTTTTTTCAATTTTTGCCCACTTTGGAAAATCTTTCACAAATTTCACAAAGTGCCCCAACGGTGCTTGATTTTGCCCTTTTTTTCACTCAGCCCGCACCCCTGGCCCCTTTTAGGAAGTTTGGGGAAAATCCCCATTTTTGACTTTTTCGACCCTTAACGGCCCTGTCGTTTTTTAAATTTTTGCCCACTTTGGAAAATCCTTCACAATTTTCACAAAACGCCCCACCTGTGCTTGATTTTGCTCGTTTTTCACTCAGCCCGCACCCCTGGCCCCTTTTAGGAAGTTTGGGGAAAATCTCCATTTTTGACTTTTTCGACACTACCGGCCCTGTCGTTTTTTAAAATTTTTGCCCACTTTGGAAAATCCTTCACAATTTTCACAAAACGCCCCGACTGTGCTTGATTTTGATCCTTTATCACTCATTCCGCCCCCCTGGCCCCTTTTATCAAGGTTTGGGAAAATCCCCATTTTTGACTTTTTCGACCCTTAACGGCCCTGTCGTTTTTTTTCAATTTTTGCCCACTTTGGAAAATCCTTCACAATTTTCACAAAACGCCCCAACGGTGCTTGATTTTGCTCGTTTTTCACTCAGCCCGCACCCCTGTTCCCTTTTAGGAAGTTTGGGGAAAATCCCCATTTTTGACTTTTTCGACCATTAACGGCCCTGTCGTTTTTTAAATTTTTGCCCACTTTGGAAAATCCTTCACAATTTTCACAAAACGCCCCAACTGTGCTTGATTTTGCTCGTTTTTCACTCAGCCCGCACCCCTGGCCCCTTTTAGAAAGTTTGGGGAAAATCCCCATTTTTGACTTTTTCGACCCTTAACGGCCCTGTCGTTTTTTTTAAATTTTTGCCCACTTTAGAAAATCCTTCACAATTTTCACAAAACGCCCCGACTGTGCTTGATTTTGATCCTTTATCACTCATTCCGCCCCCCTGGCCCCTTTTATCAAGGTTTGGGAAAATCCCCATTTTTGACTTTTTCAACCCTTGGTGGCCCTGTCGTTTTTTTCAATTTTTGCCCACTTTGGAAAATCCTTCACAATTTTCACAAGACGCCCCAACTGTGCTTGATTTTGCTCCTTTGTCACTCAGCCCGCCCCCATGGCCCCTTTTATCATAGTTTGGGAAAATCCCCATTTTTGACTTTTTCGACACTACCGGCCCTGTCGTTTTTTTCCATTTTTGCCCACTTTGGAAAATCCTTCACAATTTTCACAAAACGCCCCAAATGTGCTTGATTTTGCTACTTTATCACTCATTCCGCCCCCCGGCCCCTTTTATCAAGGTTTGGGAAAATCTCCATTTTTGACTTTTTCGACACTACCGGCCCTGTCTATTTTTAAAATTTTTGCCCACTTAAGAAAATCCTTCACAATTTTCACAAAACGCCCCAACTGTGCTTGATTTTCCTCCTTTCTCACTCAGCCCGCCCCCCTGGCCCCTTTTAGCAAGTTTTGGGAAAATCCCCATTTTTGACTTTTTCGACACTACCAGACCTGTCGTTTTTTTCAATTTTTTCCCACTTTGGAAAATCCTTCACAATTTTCACAAAACGCCCCAACTTTGCTTGATTTTGCTCGTTTTTCACTCAGCCCGCCCCCCTGGCCCCTTTTAGCAAGGTTTGGTAAAATCCCCATTTTTGACTTTTTCGACACTACCGGCCCTGTCTTTTTTTTAAATTTTTGCCCACTTTGGAAAATCCTTCACAATTTTCACAAAACGCCCCAACTGTGCTTGATTTTGCTCCTTTATCACTCATTCCGCCCCCCTGGCCCCTTTTATCAAAGTTTGGGAAAATCCCCATTTTTGACTTTTTCGACACTACCGGCCCTGTCGTTTTTTTAAATTTTTGCCCACTTTGGAAAATGCTTCACAATTTTCACAAAACGCCCCAACTGTGCTTGATTTTGCTCGTTTTTCACTCAGCCCGCCCCCCTGCCCCCTTTTAGCAAGTTTTGGGAAAATCCCCATTTTTGACTTTTTCGACCCTTAACGGCCCTGTCGTTTTTTTTTCAATTTTTGCCCACTTTGGAAAATCCTTCACAATTTTCACAAAACGCCCCAACGGTGCTTGATTTTGCTCGTTTTTCACTCAGCCCGCACCCCTGGCCCCTTTTAGGAAGTTTGGGGAAAATCCCCATTTTTGACTTTTTCGACCCTTAACGGCCCTGTCGTTTTTTAAATTTTTGCCCACTTTGGAAAATCCTTCACAATTTTCACAAAACGCCCCACCTGTGCTTGATTTTGCTCGTTTTTCACTCAGCCCGCACCCCTGGCCCCTTTTAGGAAGGTTGGGGAAAATCTCCATTTTTGACTTTTTCGACACTACTGGCCCTGTCGTTTTTTAAAATTTTTGCCCACTTTGGAAAATCCTTCACAATTTTCACAAAACGCCCCAACTGTGCTTGATTTTCCTCCTTTCTCACTCAGCCCGCCCCCATGGCCCCTTTTAGCAAAGTTTGGGAAAATCCCCATTTTTGACTTTTTCAACCCTTGACGGCCCTGTCGTTTTTTTCAATTTTTGCCCACTTTGGAAAATCCTTCACAATTTTCACAAAACGCCCCAACTGTGCTTGATTTTGCTCCTTTCTCACTCAGCCCGCCCCCATGGCCCCCTTTAGCAAGGTTTGGGAAAATCCCCATTTTTGACTTTTTCGACACTACCGGCCCTGTCGTTTTTTTCCATTTTTGCCCACTTTGGAAAATCCTTCACAATTTTCACAAAACGCCCCAACTGTGCTTGATTTTGCTCGTTTTTCACTCAGCCCGCCCCCCTGCCCCCTTTTAGCAAGTTTTTGGAAAATCCCCATTTTTTACTTTTTCGACCCTTAACGGCCCTGTCGTTTTTTTCAATTTTTGCCTACTTTGGAAAATCCTTGACAATTTTCACAAAACGCCCCAACGGTGCTTGATTTTGCTCGTTTTTCACTAAGCCCGCCCCCCTGGCCCCTTTTAGCAAGTTTTGGGAAAATCCCCATTTTTGACTTTTTCGACCCTTAACGGCCCTTTCGTTTTTTAAAATGTTTTCCAACTTTGGAAAATCCTTCACAATTTTCACAAAACGCCCCAACTATGCTTGATTTTGCTCCTTTCTCACTCATTCCGCCCCCCTGGCCCCTTTTAGCAAGGTTTGGGAAAATCCCGATTTTTGACTTTTTCGACACTACCGGCCCAGTCGTTTTTTTTTTCCATTTTTGCCCACTTTGGAAAATCCTTCACAATTTTCACAAAACGCCACAACTATGCTTGATTTTGCTCCTTTCTCACTCATTCCGCCCCCATGGCCCCTTTAAGCAAGGTTTGGGAAAATCCCCATTTTTGACTTTTTCGACACTACCGGCCCAGTCGTTTTTTTTCCATTTTTGCCCACTTTGGAAAATCCTTCACAATTTTCACAAAACGCCCCAAATGTGCTTGATTTTGCTCCTTTATCACTCATTCCGCCCCCCTGGCCCCTTTTATCAAGGTTTGGGAAAATCCCCATTTTTTACTTTTTCGACACTAACGGCCCTGTCGTTTTTTTCAATTTTTGCCCACTTTGTAAATTCCTTCACAATTTTCACAAAACGCCCCAACTGTGCTTGATTTTGCTCGTTTTTCACTCAGCCCGCCCCCCTGGCCCCTTTTTGAAAGGTTTGGGAAAATCCTCATTTTTGACTTTTTCGACCCTTAACGGCCCTGTCGTTTTTTAAAATTTTTGCCCACTTTGGAAAATCCTTCACAATTTTCACAAAACGCCCCAACTGTGCTTGATTTTGCTCGTTTTTCACTCAGCCCGCCCCCCTGGCCCCTTCTGGCAAGGTTTGGGAAAATCCCCATTTTTGACTTTTTCGACACTACCGGCCCTGTCGTTTTATTCAATTTTTGACCGGTTTGGAAATTCCTTCACAATTTTCACACAACGCCCCAACTGTGCTTGATTTTGCTCCTTTCTCACTCAGCCCGCCCCCATGGCCGCTTTTAGGAAGTTTTGGGAAAATCCCCATTTTTGACTTCACAATTTTCACATAACTCCCCAAGTGGGCTCGTTTGACAGTCATTTATGTGAGTAAATAAACATATTCCTTTTACATCAACTCCCTATTATGCTCATACGTTATATGAAACTTCCCCAGGAGCATTGTTAAAGTATTTTGGAGGAGGCACTGAGGGGCCCAAGGGGCAATCCACCTCCTTGAGAAGGCTGATGAATCAGGTGATCGAAAAACTGTCACCATATATATTTAATTTCTAGTCAAATTATCTCATTAAGATGTAATAATATAAGATATAATCATATGACAAGGGAGTGGACATGTTTTTCATCTCTGGTCCATCTCTATACTCTGCTCTATCCTCTGTGCCCACTGTCCTCTCTGCAACCTCCGCTGTACCTGGTAAGTTAACAACAAAATAGCCTTTAATTGCTCAGTGCACTGCAGAACATACTGAGATGAATATTTTTTTAATATAAGATATAAGATATAATCATATGACAAGGGACAAATGTTTTTAGACAAATGCATATTATTTCAAAACTTCTCAAGCAATTATCAGTTGTTTTACTGGCAGTTTGTTTTCTTGTTACAAGCTATAGCTGTACTTTTTTATTTAGAAAATAAGCAGCATAATTTTCAAGTGTAATATGACTATAACATGGCTAGCTTTTGTTGTTGTTGTTTTTCATCTCAGGTCCATCTCTATCTTCTGCTCCATCCACTGTGCCCACTGTCCCTTCTGTGTCTTCTGCAACCTCAGCTGTACCTGGTAAGTTAACAATAAAACAGCGTTTATAATTGCTCAGTGTACTGCAGAATATTCTCAGATGAATAATTTTGTCCAAAAATATTAATTTAATTTCCCTATAGGTCCTTCATCTTTGGTCATCGAGATTGATGTTTCATCTACTTCTTCAGCGTCGAGTTTGCAGCAGGGATCAGCAGCTCTGCCAGTAGACCCAGCTGAGTGTCCCTCTTTCCTGTCAGACTTCTTTATATTTTATTTATAAACCATTTGTGTTACATTGTTTCAGGTGCCTCTGTTGATTTACATCATTATTTAAGTATTTGTCTGATATTTTAATTTATTTTATTTAATACTGTCTGTTTTTGTACATTTGCTGTTACAGATTTATTTAAAACAAAAAAATAATAAAGCAGATTGTGTTTACAGTAAATGATTGGTTTATTTTGTTACTTTTAGTTGGCCTAGATCACATTTAGTATCCCACTTAGTACTATATCACTTTGAATTTAAGTGTAAATCAACCCCAGGCTGCTCTTGTAGCTGAATTTGCTACCATTTCAGATTAAAAATCATAGATGGGTAAAACATACCGATTTGCCAAATATTAATTGTTTGCAAATCTGGTGTCTGCTTCCATGGCATTAATCACTGTGGATCACAATCTAACTACAACAAAAAGTTCTCACATTTAGTTTTAAAAATGTATTCGTAATACGTTTATAGTAGGAGGGTAATAGAGGGCCCCAAAATCAAATTTAGCTTAGGGCCCAATGGAGGCTTGGGCCAGCCCTGATCACAAGTTTAGATATTTGACTGATTCCGAAATTTCTCGATTTATTAATTATGATTTATTGAATAAAGAGATTTATTGGACACACAAAAAAAAGTCCAATCAATCTATAATTTCCGGAGAGTTTCCAGTGGTGCCCTGATAACGAAGAAAAATTAGTTTCCACAATGTCCTAACTCTTTCTCTAGTTTATCCAATTTTTCCTGTCTGAGCCTCTTTTGTAGTGCCAATTTTGCAATGATTTTCCCTCTCAAACCAGCCTTACCTGCATCCCATACCATAAGTGGGGACACGTGACAGGTTTAACTGAATTTCATCTTGTAGTTCTTCTTTAATTTTTCCCTTAAGAACACTTAAATTAAGTCTCCAGGAAAAAGTATTAAAATCTAGGTAAACCGGACTGTGGTCTGACAACAAATTTTACATGACCTTACAAAAAAAACAAAAAAAAATTATCAATCCTTGAATAAGTTTTGTGTGGTGAGGAATAAAAGGTGTAGTCTCTTGTTGTAGGATTGAACTCTCTCCACACGTCACAAATGCCCATCTCTCTTATCACCTTTCTCTCCTTTTTGCCTACTGTGTTATACTGAGTCTGAGTTAATCTTGACACATTGCACTTTGGATTCAGTCTTAGATTAAAGTCACCACCGTCTGAGTTAATCTTGACACATCGCACTTTGGGTTCAGTCTCAGATTAAAGTCACCACCACAAATCACCATTCCCTGGGCTTTTGTAATCATTAGATTAAAGAATTTTTCTATAGAACCCCCACGTCACACCTGGAGGTGCATATATATTTAAGAGAGTGATTTCTGATCCTTCTAATTTTCCTATAACCATACTATACCTTCTTTCCTTGTCCATGAATTCTGCTGTCTTTTCCAAAATTACCCTTGTTGATATCAGTGTTGCCACCCCCCTTCTATGTCCTGTTTTATAAGACGCTGAGTAAACCTGGTTAAAGCCCTGCCTTTTGAGTTTAGCATGCTCGGAATTGGTTAAATGGGTCTCTTGCAGGAATATTATATCTACTTTGTCTTTTTTCATTTTGCCCAGAATCTTATTTCTTTTTACCGGGTTAAGTACACCCTTCACATTGCAAGAAGCCAACCTGCAGTGGGGAGAACAAGTATTTGATACACTGCCGATTTTGCAGGTTTTCCCAGTTACAAAGCATGTAGAAGTCATTTGAGTGACGGAATCTAAAACAAAAATCCAGAAAATCACATTGTATGATTTTTAAGTAATTAATTTGCATTGTATTGCATGACATAAGTATTTGATACATCAGAAAAACAGAACTTAATATTTGGTACAGAAACCTTTGTTTGCAATTACAGAGATCAGCTGTTTCCTGTAGTTCTTGACGAGGTTTGCACACACTGC
The DNA here is from genome assembly GCF_963691925.1 of Scomber scombrus. NCBI lineage: Eukaryota > Metazoa > Chordata > Actinopteri > Scombriformes > Scombridae > Scomber > Scomber scombrus. The sequence continues at coordinate 29,088,895 of NC_084985.1, read as the reverse complement.
AGCAGGGATTTTGGCCCACTCCTCCATACAGATCTTCTCCAAATCCTTCAGGTTTCGGGGCTGTCGCTGGGCAATATGGACTTTCAGCTCCCTCCAAAGATTTTCAATTGGGTTCAGGTCTGGAGACTGGCTAGGCCACTCCAGGACCTTGAGATGCTTCTTACGGAGCCACTCCTTGGTTGCACTGCCTGTGTGTTTCGGGTCGTTGTCATGCTGGAAGACCCAGTCACGACCCATCTTCAATGCTCTTACTGAGGGAAGGAGGTTGTTGGTTTCGGTCCCAATGCGCGATGTGCCCGCTCAATCTTGAGGTCGTTGGTGTGAGGCAACAGATTTTCCACGTATGTTATCATTGACGTGGAGTTGTTCTCCGACCCTTCCTCTATTCCGTGAATTCTTACATTCTCCCATCTTGCTCTTCCCTCTTGATCTGTAAGTTTATCCTCCAGTTTAGCCTGTAGCTTAAGCAGTTACCTCGTACCCTCCTCCAGCCCCTGCACCCTTTCCTCTGTCTCTGAAATTCGCATTTTGGCTTCGTATCTGCTAATAGTTGCCTTAATGTCCTCTCATATTTCTTGGAGAGTGTCTGCATTTTCACGCTGAAACTCTCTCAGTTCTTGCATAGCATCAAAACACAACATCAAAAATTGCAACACTATTATTTAGTTAAAATTATTGAGAGTCTAAGTTTTTACTTAAAATAAAGAACAGCAGGGGGCAATACATCCCATCATGGAGGTAAATCACATTTCAGAAGTAGCCTTGCCTTCATATTTCAAATGATCCAGATGGTGATTGTTTGTTTGAGGCAAGTCTCATTCAACACTCGACAGAAATACGCAGATTTTCACTCGGGATCACCGCAAAAAAACATGTAACCCTTTTTGTACCTTTCCTTTAGGCAAGGCTCTGTGTTCAGAACTTGTATTACCCTTAATTAAGGCCTCTAAAATCAGTAACTCTAAATTAAAGTTTTTTTTCAGTATGTTATACTGTCAATGTTTCCTCTTGTCTCTGTAAAGTAACTTATCACTTATAACTACCAGATATCACAAACAACTTCTCTCAAATTGTCAATTTATTAACTAAAATAAAAGTATTTTTTTTACCTCAAAATAATAAAACACAAATTAATTGAATCAAATACCTTTTGTTTACCAGTAAAATAACATATACTAACTTAATGGGCCCACACACTCACACTCACACAAGCCAGCAAAAAATGACAATTAAATAAAATAACCCCCACGTTGCAGGCCTGGATGATTTCGGGATCGTGGTGGCCAAAACAGGTAGCCTCTTCACTCTAGCCGAGCAAAACAATGGCGAATACTCACAATTGGTTCAAGTGTCAGTGTCTGTGGCTGTGTCTCAATTCAGGGGCTGCATCCTTCGAAGGACGCATTTTAAGGCCGATTATGTCAGTGTATTCTAGGGGGCGCTATTGAGCCATTTTGCATCACTCATTTTGGCGACCCTTAAAATATAACATTTTTCGTTTGGTCGGACATGATGGCAAGTTTTGGTGAGTTTTGGGGCACGTTTAGGCTGTCAAAAAGACGTTCGTTTTGTCAGACGAATAATAATAATAATCACTACGATTACAATAGGGCCTTCGCACTGTAGTGCTTGGGCCCTAATAATAAATCAGTAAATTAACGGAAGTATTTGTACCTTTATTCTGAAGAACCAGGCTGTGACCGGAAGTGTTGACGCTGTGAATTTGACACTTCCGTTGAACAGAAGGTCAACAACAGCAGTTAGCAGTTAGCAGTAACGTTTACCCATTACCGGTAACATGCAGTGCGCGGCCCCGCTGAACAAGAAGAGACCGTTAGAGAGCGAGGAGCCATGGAGACCGGTACATGCACGCTCACCTGTAGTACTGTTTGTGTGTGTGTGTGTGCGTGTATAAGTGTGTGTGTGTGTATGTGTGTGTATAAGTGTGTGTGTGTGTATATATGTGTGTGTGTATATATGTGTGTGTATAAGTGTGTGTGTGTGTATATAAGTGTGTGTGTGTATATGTGTGTGTATAAGTGTGTGTGTGTATGTGTGTATAAGTGTGTGTGTGTGCGCGTGTGTGTGTATAAGTGTGTGTGTGTATATGTGTGTGTATAAGTGTGTGTGTGTGTATGTGTGTATATGTGTGTGTATATGTGTGTGTATATATGTGTGTATATGTGTGTCTGTATAGGTGTGTGTGTGTAACTGATATTTATCCTCCAGCAGCTGTTGGGTTCAGTCAGATATAATCACAGTATAACTGCGTGTTAGTATACAGTATTACTGTGTGTATTAATACATACTAATACTGTGTATTAATACACTGATACTGTGTATTAATACACTGATACTGTGTATTAATACTAATACTACAGTTTATAGTGAAGATGATTTTTTTTGTCTTCTCAGAAGCGTGTGTGTTTGGAGGCGGGACTGTAGACCGCTGAGTGTCCAATGGAAACTGTGGACAGTTTTACACCATCCAATCAGCAACAAGAATAGCAGGTCAGTGCAGCGTCATCACATTAAAAATTATATTATTAAATTATATTATTGATTAATTACACTGTGATACTGTAAGTGAAGCTGATACACAGACATCACTGAGATGTTTCTATCAGTTCAACTGAGTCCAACATGAGGAAGCATCTCATTAACATGAGGATGCATCTCATTAACATGAGGATGCATCTCATTAACATGTGAGGATGCACCTCATTAACGTGAGGATGCATCTCATTAACGTGAGGATGCACCTCATTAACGTGATGATGCATCTCATTAACGTGAGGATGCACCTCATTAACGTGATGATGCATCTCATTAACATGAGGATGCACCTCATTAACATGAGGAAGCATCTCATTAACATGAGGAAGCATCTCATTGACGTGAGGATGCATCTCATTAACATGAGGATGCATCTCATTAACTTGAGGAAGCATCTCATTAACGTGAGGATGCATCTCATTAACGTGAGGATGCACCTCATAAACGTGAGGATGCATCTCATTAACATGTGAGGATGCATCTCATTAACATGAGGATGCACCTCATTAACATGAGGATGCACCTCATAAACGTGAGGATGCATCTCATTAACGTGAGGATGCACCTCATTAACGTGAGGATACATCTCATTAACATGAGGATGCACCTCATTAACGTGAGGATGCACCTCATTAACATGAGGATGCATCTCACTAACGTGAGGATGCATCTCATTAACATGTGAGGATGCACCTCATTAACATGAGGAAGCATCTCATTAACGTGAGGATGCACCTCATTAACGCGAGGATGCACCTCATTAACGTGAGGAAGCATCTCATTAATGTGAGGAAGCATCTCATTAACGTGAGGATGCACCTCATTAACATTAGGATGCATCTCATTAACATGAGGATGCATCTCATTAACATGTGAGGATGCACCTCATTAACATGAGGAAGCATCTCATTAACATGAGGATGCATCTCATTAACATGAGGATGCATCTCATTAACATGTGAGGAGGTGTTGGGACTATCGTTGGACTTTGGGCAACTGTATGTGATGTTGCTATTTCTATGGTAACGTGTGTGTGTGTGTGTGTAGGTCCGGCTCACATATCTCAGATGTCTCGGAGGAGAACCGGTAAGCTGAGTGATGAAGATGATGAAGAAGATGATGACGTGTGTCTAACGTGTTTTTCTGTCTCAGGGTCACATTGATCACATCATGGGCGTCTGATCAGCTGATCACTCCTCAGGACGAAGACCAAGCCTCACAAACCATCCAGTTTCTTCTTCAGGTGTTTTTTAAAGTGTTCACTCCTATCTGATGATGTCACGGTCAAAGGTCAAGATAACGTCCCACGTCCTCGCATCCGCTCCGTCGTCATGGACACCATGATGGGATTAACACGTGAAATGTGATTGGTTTAAAAATCTGTGTCCGGATTCACGTACAGCTTGAAACACAGACCTGCAGGACAGTGAGACGGGGTCAGGGTCAATAACAGATCAATAACAGATCAATAACGAATTACTTAGGCAGAACACAAAAAATACATTTGCTGCTTCTGTGCCAAAATCTCATTTGCACATTAACTTCAGGGGGCTGGCGAGGTTGGGGATGCTCCTTCACAGTAGCATCCATAACCACGAAGTTCACCTTAGAGAGAAAAAAGATAATGTTTAAAAGTAAATAAAACCGACCAACTACACCGTATGACTGTGGGCCGGGGGGTTAGTCACTCAATACAACCTACTTTTCAAGGAAAAACAGTGACAGTAATAACATTGCTGTTTTTAAATACCCTGTTATACCATATTACCTTATCACTGCCCAACCGTAAAGGCCACTGAACTATAGAAAGTTTAAAATGGATAGGGGAAAGAGAAAACATGAGACTGGGGGAAACAAGGGGGAGGAGAAAACATGGCAAAAAAAAACAATGGCAATAACAGGAATATCTTTTTTTAAACTGTCCTGTTAGGCAGATCAGGCATGCAGAATTAAGAGTCTGCGCCTTGTGGTGCCAAAACAGATTTTGCTCTTAGTTCATGTACACAAACATGAACATTTCTTATCTAAACTACTGACATAAATACAACTTTTTCACACAATACACAACCTAAATCAGAACCACAAACAAACATTACATTTCCACAATATAATAAATATATAATTTAAACTAGATCCACATAAATAAACATTACATTGCTGCAATATAGTAAATACAATATCTAGAATCTCCCCACAATAAATACACAATCTAAAACCAATACATACACATGATTAACCACAAAATATAACTCACAATATCTACATTTTGGAGTGGGACAGACTCTACACAACAAACAACATTCATGTGGTAGCCAACGTACACACCATGAAAACCACGACACACTACAAGTCAGTTTCCTCTTAAAACCCTACAGATAAACACAACTGCAACAATGACAAACTTGTAAAGACCAACACTTGCGCTGTGTTTCACTCAGCTCCTTTGCTAAACAAACCAACCTAATCCTGATCTAAATCAAACTCCACATCTATCCCTACATCCTCAAACAACCTCTGTATCCTCCAACTGCCCCTGATCATCTTTCACACTAAATCTACACAGAATACCTTCATGATCACTGAAGTACGTGGGCATCACTGCACATTCTACATCATACTGTGTTGTTTCAACATAAACATGATCGATCAATGTAGTTGCTTGTGTTACATGCTGATTAAATCCTTTTTTACCCATGAATCTACAAATTGATGATCTGTTCAGAATGTTTTCATTAAAATCTCCCATTACTACAATCGTGTTACTGATTGGATTTAACCAATCGAGTAATTTCCCCAGATTCTGTTTAAATAAAGAATTTGGATAACATGGTGGATGATAAATTACTGCCATCAATATGTTAAATTTGGTACACAGGCACACCAAACACTCCAGATTCAAATTGGGTACCTGCAGAATGTCACAGTCCATATTGGCTAAACTGTACAAACCAACTCCACCATGTTCTAAGTCCTGTAGCTCTAACAATTTGGGGTTACTGCTGCTGTAACACAAACCTCGAGGACGACTGTGGAAAGTGTACCCATCAATTTTGACACTGTCTGATGAGGATTGTGCAGTGAGCCACGTTTCTGTGACAGCAATACAGTTAGGCTGTAAATGCTGTGTGCAAGACACCAAATCTGAACGGTGGCGACTTAAATTTTGAACGTTCATTAAATACACAGAGAAACTGTGTGCATTTAATGAAGGCTGTGGCTGTTCAATTAAAAATGGAGGCATGCTATCCATGGCCTCCTTTATGGTGCCCTTGCAATAGATGGCTTTCTCTTTAAAATCCCTGATGATCAGTCCCGACAAAGCCCTCACACGACTAAGTGCTACATACGCCTGCCCAGGTGCAAACACCTTCTTCAAACTCACGACAGCCTCATTGACAGTTAAACCCTGCACTTTGTGTACAGTACACGCCCACGCTAGCTTCAGAGGAAACTGACGACGCAGACCACCCCGTTTACTGGCCCTGTCCTGCTCTGGATCAATAGCAGTAGAATACCTGCATTCTACTGCCGCATGTGCACGTTGTTTACTCCTCTGTGAGCCAATTTTCTCCTCATCAAATTTGACATAAACTGTTCGAGGAAACGTTTTATTCTCTCCAAAATCTATATGAGTTACTGTGCCACATGCGCCATTGACCAGACCATCTTCTACATCTACATTCTTACACAACATGACACGCGCATTCCTAGCTAAACACAAACTCTCTTGTAAACATGTGTCCGACGCATTACTGTGATGCCCTACCATCAATTCTAATTTCGCCGTTTTCCTGTTATTCCTAAAATCTTGTGCTTCTATCGTGACATAATTGGGACACATGTCAAACAGCTGGGTGAGATTGTGCTCACTCACTTGTGCATTAGTTGGGAATATATGCAAAGCGGAGCTCTGTTCTCCTGTCTCACGCGCCTTCAACATCTTTACATCGCTCTCTAACATGGGGGTGTCCTTGGAACGCACTCTTAACCTGTTCAGCAACTCAGCAAACACACTATCCTTCTGCCTAACTATAGTGTTCAGCTCCACTACACTAAAGTTACACCACAGGTCCACACCAACCTGACTGCTATACAAAGGCTTCCCTTTAACAGGAGGCAATTGATAGAAGTCTCCAACAGCTATCACACGGACATTACCAAATGGGGAAAAGTCACCTGTCTGTTTAATCTGCTTCAACCTACCATGAACATATGCTAACAGATTGTGATCAACCATACTTATTCCATCAATGACTAGAATTTGGAGGTGCCTCAATTTGGCTCTCAGAGAGTTAAGTTTATCTTCACCCAAAGGGATGTAAGGTAAACTAGCATGTGTGCCAATACTCAATGTGTGATGAATTGTTGCTTTATTTAAATTGTATGCAGCTATGCCTGTAGGAGCAGTTAACAATACAGAAATATCGTCTGGTTGATGACAAAGAGTTGACAAGAGCCTCCCTGCCTCATACTGAATAGCTCTAATTAAATGACTTTTCCCCGTCCCTGCACCGCCTGTCACAAACACATGCAGAGGCTGTGGGTTTTTACCCATCATCTTCTGCAAACACCACTGTCTCACCCTGTAAAAAATGGCCATCTGTGTCTCATTAAGAGATCTAACTAAAGCTAAACCCTCATTTCTAGACATGATGCTCCTGTCTCTCTCTAACTGCACCACCTGTCTGCTACCAACATCCAAATCCGGGATATTCTCAAAAGATTCTACCAACTGCTCTTCTCCCTGTTGCTGCCTTCTTTCCTCTAAACATTCAAGGCGTTCCACTTCCTATTCAGGACACAGCGAACCCCAAGCGTCTTCATCTACATCGCGCTGCTCAGCAATCTCCTGAGCTCGCTCCAAATCCGCACAATCTATCTCAAACTTTGCCCTATTCCCCTTTACCACGGTCTCAACTGAACACACGGAGCCATCACTAAATGTCACCTTACCATCCTTATAGAACTGTTAAAACAGCTCAAAGCCTTCAGGTTTGGGCAGGAGGTCTGAGTCAGTTCTATGAGGAAGGAACAACTGCAGCAGACTCTGAAAAGATTAGAGAAACTTCATTTTGTTTCTCTAAACTATAACGCATGTAACGAACAACCGCAAACTGACTACGTGTTCTCATCAAGATGAATCCCAAACCATTTCTCAATGTAATTCTGTTAGGAGACTTTTCGTTTACGCTGAGAACGCGATACTCAGACATAAACGTAGCCATGCACATCTTCTCAAATAAGTCATCCTGAGGCCTGTTCCTATACCTGTCCATTATGCTCGTCATCCACATATCTTCTGGCCTAAGATCGTGGGAAGACGCCCTCTGCTTTAAAACACTAAGGGGTAAACTCATCTTAACTATGTTGTTCCCTGTCGGCACAAAAACAACCTTTCTGGAACACTCCTTCAGATGCATGCCCGTTAGCCTATACACTGACTCCTGTGCACAAACGTCCCTGTTGTGTAAATATACACTGCCCAACTTCTTTAAAGCTTCTTTAGCAGAGAGATTTCCTTGTTTTGTTTCTTTTTGGGCATTATTCAATAATAGGCCAATTTCTCTCTCTCCTTTCGTAATGTACGATATGATATATACGACTACTGCATAAGGGTCAGTGACAAAGCTAATGTCCATGTTAGCGTTCCAGCACTTCAACAACTTCTTGCTATACTGGTTCACCCAAGCCTCGTTCACCCCTCTCTTATAAACTACCGTAGTCTTCTTCTCCATTCTCCTATAGGCCTCTTCAAATATTTCCTGACTGATGTGCAGACTCGCAAACAACTCCTCTACACTAGCATACGGCACAACATCTTCCACAGCTTTCTTAACAGCTTTCAGAATGTCTTGTGCCGTCTCTTTTTGCATTCTATCGTCGCCATCTAAACACTTACAGACTGGCTTGTTTTTCTTGTGTTTCTCTTTTGCCTTTTTTGTGTCGCACATGCATTCTTTTACTGCTGTTTTACAAATAAATGTCCGTGCAGAAACAGGGTTTGGAAAATTAAAGCGACACGTGGTGTGCTTTTTTTTGAACGACTTTGAATGTCGTTTTGAATGCGTTTGAACTGATGACACAACATCCAATAATGCGTCATCATCTGACGGTAACTCGCAGCTAACGTACTTATCAATAAACTCGACCATCTCTTCATCTGTGTTCTTATCAATTTGGGGAGCGCCGTCAATCCAAAACAAACAGTGAACATGAGGAGAACCGCGCTGCTGAAACTCTACTCTATAAAAGTAATAGACGATTTTACCAATTGGTTGAGACGGAGACATGAGAACCTCTCTCAGAAAACAATGCCATCTGTAGTCGAACATCCTCGCAGCTGTGACCGGATTACGACGCAGCAACTCACACCTGTCTGCCCACTCCAAATCCTCTACCGTCTGCGTTCTGCCTTCCTGTTTCAGGATGCTGGTCAGGAGATTTTGCCAGCGCAGATCTGCAGACGAAAACGAACAAAACCACGTCGGAATCCCTGACTGACGCACGCAAGCCATGACGTCCTTCTGAACCGACTCCCAAAAAGTCGAGTTCCTCTAATTGGCCTAAGAAACCTATACCCATCATCAAACCCTAACAACTGCTTCAAAGACTCCTCGTCCTTTAACATGTTCTGACTAATCCTTTGAGACGTCTGACCTCCTTTACCTTTACGCAAAGCCACAGAAACACCCGACACCACCCGATCCATTTCAGCCATGTACTGCGCAAAAAATATGTACTCTACATTACGCGCAAAACGACCATCATTATCCTATTGTTAAGATAACGCGACAGTGTCAACCGATATGGGCGACTGTCGTGGAAGGTCTTACTACCCAGAGGAAACAACACGGGGAAACACTTTGCTCCATTTGACTGGTCAGAAAGCAACTTAACTGGACTATTCCCCTCTGCAGGCGCAATATTCACTATGTCATCAAAATACTGGTCTAATGCTTCCTGACCAATATCAACAGGCATAAGACAAGTGTCCTGATACATGCAGTGCTGTTGCCTGTCATGTAACATTTCATCTTGTAATATGTCTGATGACTCTTCTACAACATCACAACCACCCTGACCAGTCACCTTGCTCTCTTTGCCAACCTGTTCATCCTTTTCTACAACTTTATCCTCAGTACCTGATTTAGCCTCTTCCTTCCTACAAAACTCATTAACCCACTCTTCATTATACTATATATCCTTATAAAGAACATTGTTACTTTTTAAATACTCTAGCGCCAGTCTTACATGCAACGCATCCACAAAGTGATACTGGTAATACCCTTTATATGTCAACTTACGCTTCAACTTGACCTTCAATAGAGACCCTTCCATACTTGAACGTGGCAACACATTACTAGTCTGTCTAATGTTGGCTGGAACACAGGTCACTGGACTGTGAACACCATTTTGCCCTCCTTTAGGTAATGCCAACATTTTCAATAATGGGATATGTAAAGCTATCAAATGCTGCTCTAGACTATTCAAACATTCCAGTTCAGGTGGAACGGGATCAAGGTCCAAGTTGTTATTCCAACATTCAGCTGGCATCTGACCTGTACTAATCTTACGATGACACGTATGACAAATCCAAAGCTGACCTCTAGACGACACCAACTGACAGGGCACAACGCACTCGTCATTACATTAATGCAGATATTTCTCACTAATGCACCTGCCTGCAATATCAGCTGTTGCTAAACTTCTACTATAAACGTCCCTTTCACAACTTATAACCTGATATCTGAACAACAACCTATAGCAAACACAACACACAAAATCTGGTCCATCTCTAACCTTTTCCACAAACTGCTCCATAACAAAACCAAAGTCTTTTGACTTCTCCATTTTCTGCTTCATACTCAACCTGACATTAGTAATAACACTCTGCCTGTGTTGGATGCCTTCTCTATATTTACAAACGCCTCTCGCTATAACTTTGTTCCTGTGCTCGACGTTTTGTTCATATTTACTAACACTGCTCAATTTAACTTTGTTCCTATGCTGGACGTTTTGTTCATATTTACTAACACTACTCGCTTTACATCTTTCTCTGAACAATACACTTTCCTGATACATCTTCAATAACCCTAATATACGTTTCTCCCCATACAACGTATTCATTTTGTCCAGTCTAGCTTTTTTCCGCGCAAGATACTTGGATTTTACAGACTTACTACTCGACATTATCTCACTAGCACCATCCACAACCTCATCACAATCACATACACCTTCATCAGACCCTACACCTTCAACATTACCACTATCCACAATAACCCTCATTCTAGACCTAAGGCTGTATCCTGTCACGTCACTAACTTGACAGTTGCCATAACAACTCTGCAGTCCAGGCTTATAAACACACTCAACACTCTCGAAATGCTGTCCCATGATATTCTCTAGATAAATGCACTCTACTGACAAACACTTAGTGTTACACTTGTACTTCAGCCAACGTCCATCATGAAAAGTACACACGCTAACTCCTAACCAATCGGCTGTGACCTGGATTTCAACCTCTGGGACCCAACTGTTCACACTTTTCATCCTGGACTGCCGAATGTACTCACCCACAGAGGAATACTCATGCCTCAAAATACCTTTATACTTAGCAGCATTGCTTTCCAACTCTTTACATACAGCCATCCTAATCTTCCGATGGTGCTTCTGTGAGCCACTCACAGCATGAGAGATAGCTCGGAAGAAGCAGTTACCATCTGCCACAATCCTCTCATTTCTACAAGGAGCCCCCAATAACCCAACCTGCGTGGACACCGGACCACTGACCTGCTCAATGTCTACATTCAACTTGCTACACAAAGCTTTACACACATCTCTACTGAGTGGACGGAAGACCAGCTCTTCATTTGCAACAGCACTAACAAACTCTACATCCAAGTTAACCTCACTAAAGTCAACACCCTTTAATTTCTTTGACATACGAGTGCCCCAAGAAATCTTACGCTTTCTGCAATCACTAACTGGTGATTCTGCCTCAAAATCCTTTGATTTCTTTGACATAGGAGTGCCCCAAGAAATCTTACGCTTTCTGCCATCAGTAACCTGTGATTCTGCCTCTGAACCTCTGCTCACCTCACTGCCAAAACTGACTACAGAAAAATTACAGACCGTGCAGGACTCGCAGCTACACCAACACTCTCAGAGACATGATTTCCTGAAGAAACCTCATAATCCACCTTTGCCTCAATTATGTCACTAGACTCTGGTGCTGGAGCAGTACTCATCTCAGTGATGAAACTCTCCACAGAAACACCAGACAGTGCCGGACTTGCACCCTCACTGACACTAATGCCACTCAGTTCAAAGAGCTTCTGCCTGGAACTGAGACTGTCAGCCAAACGACAGATGTAGTGGTGCAGGTCGTCAAGACATCCAAAACGCAGAACAACACTTGTACCGTTGACCTCCACCAAGCCAATACTACTGCGTGAGTGACTGTCGACCACAGCGAACCGTCCATCCTCACAAATGATGGCAGAAGTATTTCCGCACAAGGTCAGAAGACAGGTGCTGTACTGACTGAAGATCCTCTCCAGTCCATTTCGCAGACTGATGAACACACCGCTGTCGATGTGTTCACCCTAAGTCACGCCTACTTCCCCTAACAATGTGTCACCAAAACTAAAGCTAAACACCTGCTCATCTATCACTAACTGCTGTGGCAAATCGGGAACAGAGAGCAGTTTTGACTCATGGTTAAAGATGTTGAGGTCATACAAACTAGCGTACAACTCATCACCTACGCCAATCCAGATTGGGCCTCCCCCACAAAAACACACTGCTCACTGTGTGTTTGGCTCAGCTGACCAAAGCTATAGCCATACACTGCACTCCTCCATACACAAACCGCTTATCCGCCTGGTGAAACGATCCACGCACAACCCTAGCTGGCCTAATCCCTCTGCTATCCTCAGCTGCTACAACACTGTCAGACTCTAACATCTCTGCACTAACATCCGGAACACAAACAGCCTTACCTTTCCTTACCTTCTGTGGCATCTGGGTTCCCTCCTGGACGGTGGACTCCATCGGCACAGCAGGTCACGCAGCAGCAACCTCCTCCCCCACCACGCTGGCAGACAGTGGCACCACAGACACCTCCACGGACTCCTGGGCTGTCATCTTCACCTGACACATAAATGAAATGCAAAGTTTTACTAAATAAAAAAATAGAAGAAATGTCGTTACTACCTGTCATAATTAGTAAGTCACATTATATTTAATCAAAAACAAACCTGCTGCACTGCTGGGCCGGACATGGGGGCAGACTCGGTCACACGGACAGGTGAAGGAGTTGCCAGAACCTTTAAAGAAAACAAAACCAAAAAAAACACAAACTAATTTAAACAATGCACTCATTTTGTTGCTGCATATGTTACCAAATACACAAAAAAATCCACATCAGTAACATCTTAAAAAAATATATATATACACTGACCTGCCGCTCTCCTCCTCTGCGCCTTGTGGCAACAACCCTGCGCCGACACTTCACAGAGGAAGTCTAAAGGAAGAAAAAAAAAAAACCCATTTATAAACAGCCGTCTTCCTGTTTGGTTTTCAACAGTATTTACATATCATTTGTGAGCTTCTTACCTGGCCAGCTGGTGGATCAGCAGGCCCGTCAGAGTCAGAAGAAGGCGAAACCTACTCCATGGCATCCAACATGGCACTGCTGAGCCACACCGGGTTGGACGGGATGACAGACTGTCGCACCTCAGACACTCCAGCCTTTAAAACAAAAATAAAGAAAGGACTTGCTTAGATTTTATTGTACACCAAAAAACAAAACTTTGCACAATGACTCGGAGCAGCACATTACCTTGCCCTGCCGTCCAACCAGGGTGTACTCCCAGGGGTTGGTGCGACGTGGCACGGGAACGTGCCCCGTCACGACCAGCCTGGGGGAGACCTTGGCACGCTGCGATGTCGGGGGGGGGCACCGGGGGGGACACTACGGGCTCGGGCGGAGGAGGTGCCAGCAGGCGGACCGCAGCCTGACACAGCAGATCCACCAGGATGGGCGCGCCAAAGTCGTCGCTGAGGTGCACCTGAAAGACATTCAAACACAGCCAACATGTCACTCCATATGTGTATTGGACATGAAAGAAAACACATAATCCTTCCATCTATATCATGTAACAACAAAGTATGCTGTACTTACGCCGTCGTGACACCACAGCGCCAACCGATCCAGCGGGAATTCCTCGGCCACAGGCACCCACGGGAGACCTGACGCAGACATGTGAGGATCATCATCAATATTTCAAAAATGTAAACCCGTATTATCACTTCGTGTTGAATTACACATTGCATGAATTTTGCAGATGACCACAACTTTAACATACCCATGCTCGCTGCGACGCGGTGGAACTCCTGACGAAACACCTGCTGCAGGCCCGGCGGGATGGTCAGGCGTGGAGGGAAGCCTCGGTCCTCGGCTCCGCGGCCGACGCACCTGGAACAGACAAAAAACAAAAAGACAGGGGTTCCTCCGGCATGTCCACGAAACCGTCCACCATGGACCGCAGGTGAGAGGCTCCGATAATGAACACAAGCTGCAACAACAGAAAGATTGTTTTAGAAAAGAGACATCAACTATTACTCCATACAACTATGAATGTCTTTATGAAAAACAAAAATAATACCTGCTGGTCCGGGCGCTGGGCTGGAGCGACGAACTTGATGCTGCGGTGAGTCACCAGTACCGAGCCCTGTTTATGTTGAGATCAAAGCAAAGGATTTCAATACAAGATTTTCACATCTTTACATTACATTTAAACACAGCAAATGAAACATGAAAAAAACACAAAACTATTTAATACGTACGAGGAACAAACTCAGGGACGGGCGACACAGGGGTCCACGACTGCGGCTCCGCCATCCTCCGCTTCAGAGCCAGGGCACGACGGTGAGACTTCGCACGGGGCATCTAAAAAATAAAAAACAAACAAAATGTTTTATTCACTATTCCCAGAGTGACTCACATTCAAAACATATGCTTCACCAGCCAGAGTTGGACCTCATCCTTTAAATACACAAAAACTTAAACTTACCTTGATAGGAGATTGTCAATTTATTAAAACAATTAAGTGTGTGTGTGTGTGTGTGTGTGTGTGTGTGTGTGTGTGTGTGTGTGTGTGTATATGTGCTGTGGAATCAGTGGAAATATGTGTAGGTTAACAGTTGATCGTGTGTTTAGAGACTGAATAAGTGTATAGAGTGCAAATGTGTTCTGGATCAGAGGATCACAGATGTACAGCAGTTGTAGACCAGATGAAAAGCAGCTGAAGATCGCAGTCGTCAAACCAGCAGAGAACCAGATCACACAGGCCACAGAGTAAGATACCTGTACATTAAAAAATAATAATACACATCATAGGCGCCGACTTTTGTTTTTGCCCGTGGGTGCTCGCGGTTCCCAAATGGGGGTCGCGACCCATAAATTGCATAATAACGTTTCATATAGTCCTATTTATTTTCCCTGTGCATATCGCATCAATATTTTACAATAAAATAACCTATTTAAATTTAAATCGAAAATGGAATTACACGGCAAACGCTTGACGCGACACAACCGATGGCACTTATGACCAAAACTATTTCCCGGGATGAAAACATGTAAAGCAGTCAAGCTGAGCTTTGTAATATGACAAATCAATCTGTAGCCAGCCTAGTACATGTGTTGTAGTGTGGTAATATCACTTTGCTAAAAGATCTAGCCTACATTTTATCAAGGGTGGTGCTTTTATCCCTGCATTGAGTTTGGATAGGCTGCTAACGGATGGGTGCGCGCGCCATCTCCATTGGCACTTTTAATCTGACTCCCCTCCTCCAAATTTTCGACACTCAAAAGGTTTCAGACATCATGAAAATATTTCTATTAACTGGTTTAGAGTTAGGCTAAAATAATGTCCAGGACAATAAAAGAAACGCTTATTTAATGCCTGAGTGAACAGAACGCACAGAGGCGAAGCGTTGTTCGCTCTGAATAAAGGAGCGTAAAGTCAAACAAGTGCTTTCCATTTGAAACGTTTATTTACCTCTTATTGCAAGGCGAGTAGCCTAACTTTGGCACTGTCAACGTGAGTCCTAGGCATTGCATTTTTTTTAACTGAGTAGCTTAATTTATTTAGCTGAGTAACCATGAAGTTGTATCAGGAAATTCAACAGGTAAAACAACAGGCTGATACTGAACGCTGGTTGATTGCAATCAAACAAGTTAAACACAATCACATTACCCAAGATAACTGATTCCATTCATAAACTAGGCTAAATCAGTTGATTTAGACAGGTCTTGCTACTGGTTGTAGCCTATAACAGATTTAAACATGAGTGCGTTTGAAACGCTTCACAAAAATATAAATCTTTAACAGATGAGATGACAATAAAATAAAATAAATCAAGAGTGAAAATCATTAGGCTACATTAAATTATCGTAGCCTACATTTCATTGCATTCGTGAGACGCTTTATAACCAAAAATTAGAAGTAATTAGAAGCTATATTATAAATATTTAAACATTTCTTTGATGGACATAAATTAAATATGCCTAAAATGAACCTCAGAATTCTTCTCAAAACACAACATTACAAATGTAATGCTTGTTTGTATGGATTGTGCTCCTTTATTAAGTAAATGACTAAACTTCTCTGCGCACCGTTATGCAAACATATTTTAAATAGAGCGCTATATATCCCAATCGGACGTCTATAATAAGTGTAAGTAGGAACAACGGTAGGAGTTACAGTGTTTTAACAGAGAAACCGCTAGTCTCGTCCGAAGTACGTGTTTGATTAAAAAAAATGTCAGCTGGATCCCGTGGGTGCTCATGAATTCCCGTGGGTGCCCGGGCCCCCGGAGCACCCACGGTTTCGTCGCCTATGATACACATGATTAAATTTAAATATTGCTGTGATATAGAAAATCTGTACAATCACGTCTGATAGACACAACAAGATAAAACACTTTAATCAAAAGAATGTCTTTAACCATCCTGGATAAACTAATCCTCAACTGTTGCAAAAGGTGTTTTTTTCTGACATTAACAAGGAGTCTTTCCTCTCAAAAACATGACTAACATGCATCCTTATTAAATATTTGCTCTATTACTACACACAATGACTTACACACCAAAACTAAGCTAAATAAATGACACAGAGGAACAAAAGCATACAGACAAAGCACACAATTTCTTTTCAATCACATCAAACAGCTGCCTAGCTCGCGCTAAAATAACATGTATTAAAGTTTAACAGCATTAGCATACAGGTACAAATCATGCTCTGGCTAACGGGCTAACACGTGGCATACATTAGCATATGATTAGCATACACGCTAATCATGCTAATTGACCAAAAAAACCACCAATACATTTTTAAAATCCATCTCACAACCTTTTTACTGCCTTTTACATGTTGTAATAGTTATTTAAGTCAACCACTTGTGTCTTATGATTCAATTGTATCACATTAAAAGCAGCTGCAGTTAGCTTCACAAGCTTGACAAACACATGAGTCATTCCTATTAATATAATTACCTAACAGGCTAGCGGGCTAACACGTGGCTAAGTTGCATACATTAGCATACGGGCTAATCATGCTAATTGACCAAACAAACCACCAATACATTTTTAAAATCCATCTCACAACCTTTTTACTGCCTTTTACATGTTGTAATAGTTATTTAAGTCAACCACTTGTGTCTTAAAATTGAATTGTATCAGATTAAAAGTAGCTGCAGTTATCTTCACAAGCTCGACAAAAACACGAGTCATTCCTCTTAACATAATTACCTAACCAGCATCTTACTGCACAAAAAATGGCCAAAACATCAAAAATATAAGCTATGTAACACATAGAGAGAGAAACAAAGCCAGACAAAGCATTACAATATAATTAGTATAACTGCAAAAATCATGCTACAGCTAACAGTTAGGTAAGTTCAATAACATTAGCATAATAACACATCATTAATAAAACTTGCCACACCCACGCAATTTATGTGTCGAATGGATGACGCGTTCATCAGGCCACCAGGACGTCCAATCAAAGTCATCAAAAAAAATAAATTCCCATTTGTCAAAGACACTCTTGACCTTATATGGTGAAATCTCCGGTACTATACAAAATGGATGCCAGGGCTTACAAGATCTGCCTGTTTTTGTGTAAATAAATATGAAATGATGGTCTGCTTGCCTCTGATTTACTGTAACACCATAACACCCTATTAAAAGAACAACCTGTATATGTGAAAGAATTCCACAATGACGTTTTTGTTTAACAAACAAGTTTCTGTGCATGCTCTCTGAAGGTCTGAAGGCATCTAAATGCCCCTAACGGAAACCTTTCTGCTTCACCACGGCCCGACGTGCGCAAGGTCCCGCCCAACGCTGCTTGTTTATAGTTTGTCATTCTTGCTGTGCATGTTAATCACTATTTACTGTACAACTGTGTCACTCTTGCCAAAAACACTATTTACTAACATTTCTCAATATCCTATTTCTAGATATATGTAAAGCTAGCTTTGGTCAGGAATATATCTCTTATTTACAATACAAGTATGCCAAAACTTTAACAGAAAGACGAAAAGTGACTTAATCAGAGCTGTCAACTCTCACGCAATCACAGTAACAATAACCCCCCTACACACACACACACACACACACACACACACACACATCTACCTATTCACTCAGCACTGTTTTCAGACCGCGGTGTCAGAGCTTCATTATTAAATCCGTCTCGATTGTTTATTGAGAGAAAACCCAAATCAATGAAACTCCGCTCCATGTTTTCACTGATACGACACACGTGTACATACACATGCACGCACGCACACAAATACACACACACACACACACACACTCACACTTTCTCTCTCTCTCTCTCTCTTTCTGTCTGTCTGTCTGTCTGTGTAGACATTTAGACTGAGCAACTGAAATGAACCTCCAACACTGATAAGTCAAACAGGAGAGGAACTTATTTCCAGTGAAACCTGTAGATATGTTTGTAGTTCATGCTCATGTAATTCGTGTTTGATCTAGACTTTGACAGCAATGTCAGTGAAATAGTTGACAGACTGCACAGATATCTAAAATCATAATAATACAGTCAATAAACTTGAACTATCATGACAAGTTTTCTCAACTGGGTGTAACATTAAGACCTGGCTGAGCCAGCTGCATACACACACACACAGTCGTTGCCATGGTAGTTAACGACTGGAGAGCATGCCAACAGAGCATGGGCAGACAGCAGGCAGAGTCCGGATTGAATGGGAGAGGAACAGGGTGCACATGTGGGGCCGCAGATCAAAAAGTATAAATCATAGCCAGACCAAATTACACACATCTATAGATGAGACTTGTGGCTACATTTTGACGTTTGAATGGAGGCTGTAACTGAAAGAATGCAGGAATAATATATATATTTTGAAAAGCCTGAAAAAACGTTGAAGATCCCACATGTAACTGCAAACTGTGCACTTCCTGTTGGATTTAGGTCAGGGGTGTCAGCGCGTGATTTGTAGGTCTTGATAAGACAAACAATTGAGTTTTGGTTTGATCTTTCTATGCCATTCCTATCAGGCGTAGTGGCCGTTTTACTGTTTCTAGGTGGCGCTAGAGAGCCCATTTTGGCACTTTTGGGGTTAATTTTTCCATTTTATCAAATCTATGGCCAGACCTGATGTGCGTGTTGAATTTGGTCTGTCCTGGAGCATGTTTAGGTGGTCAAATTTAGGGTCAAAGTGGCATGAGACTCTCCTCCCATTCATTGTCTATGGGAGCGTTTTGGCGAGGGTTTTTGGGCACTTGACCTTTGAGGGCTTCTAAAGTTCAAACCGGACGAGTAATGAAAAAGTTGTTCAGAACTTTTGTGCAGCAGGGTGTGCTAAGTCAGCCATTTAAGTTTGAAGCCGCCACAATGAACGCCCTCGGACAAGATAACGTTTGTAGCAGGCCAAGAATCGGCGAAAATCCCACATGTAACAGCTAATTGTGCACTTCCTGTTGGATTTAGGTCAGGGGTGTCAGTGCGTGATTTGTAGGTCTTGATAAGACAAAACATTTAGTTTTGGTTTGATCTTTCTACGACATTCCTATCGGGCGTAGTGGCCGTTTTAGTGTTTCTAGGTGGCGCTAGAGAGTTCGACGTTGTTTGTTTTTCCATTTTATCGAATTTTTCGCCAGACCTGATGTGCGTTCCGAATTTGGTGAGTTTTGGAGCAGGTTTAGGGGGTCAAATTAAGGCTCAAAGAGGCGGTTGAAGAATAATAAAAAACGATACAAATTCAATAGGGTCCTTGCCTCCAGGCAAGGGCAGGACTCCCTTCTGGAGTCCTCGCCCTCTATCCATCCATCCATCTTCTTTCCGCTTATCCGGGGTCGGGTCGCGGGGGCAGCAGCCTAAGCAGGGAAACCCAGACTTCCCTCTCCCCAGCCACTTCGTCCAGCTCTTCCCGGGGGATCCCGAGGCGTTCCCAGGCCAGCCGAGAGACATAGTCTCTCCAGCGTGTCCTAGGTCTTCCCCGGGATCTCCTACCGGTGGGACGTGCCCTGAACACCTCACCCGGGAGGCGTCCGGGAGGCATCCTAACTAGATGCCCGAGCCACCTCATCTGGCTCTTCTCAACGCGGAGGAGCAGCGGGTCTACTCCGAGCTCCTCCCGGATGACCGAGCTTCTCACCCTATCTCTAAGGGAGAGCCCAGCCACCCTACGGAGGAAGCTCATTTCGGCCGCTTGTACCTCGCCCTCTAATAATCTAATAATCATGTTCTTGCAAAACTGGTGCCAAATCCCTCGGCGCAGACACTGCTGCTTCAAGCCTGTCCCTGAGTGTGTCCCCAGACCGCTGAACTGGCTCGTGACCTTCCCCTTCATTCCCATCATCACCATCTTCTTCTTCCACAAGCTCAGGCTCCAAGATGTCCCCATTCCCGAGGCAGAGATTGTGCAGGAAAAGGCAGGCAGTGATGACCTCAGGCACAAACTCCACCTTCACCTCCAGTGCCTTGAGGAAAATGGAGCGCCACCTGGTCTTGGGGACTCCAAATGCCCTCTCCACCACACACTGTGCCCTGGACAGCCTTGCGTTGTACCTGCCTTCCACAGCATTGCGGACAGGCTCCCTGAAGGGTGTCAGCAGGCAAATTGGCTCAGCCAAGCATGGATATCCGCCATCGGCAATTAGATACCATCCAGAAGGTCGGTACAGCTGGAAGGGGGTGCTCCTCAGGACCAGGGCATCGAGTGAAACAGCGAGTGGAACAGCTTTCTGTTAAAATAGTCCACTGCAAACTTATAACTCCTCCATACATTGTCGGATGTTTATACATGCAGCGCGTGAAATGTCACGCCTGGTGAAGCCATTTCAATTTCAACCTCATTGGGGGTGGGTGTGGCAAGGGGTCTCCATAGTGCCCCCTAACAGTAGGTCATGTGACCAAAAAATGTGTCTGATCTTCGTGAAATTAGCACTCATAGCACTCATGGGTAAACCCCCAAATTAATTTTTTCAAAATTTTCGCTCTAACAGGAAGTCGGTTATTGTGCATTTCCTGCGTCAATTTTCCGTTTTTCCCACATAGTTTAGAGGACTTTCCCGTCTTCACAGAATCACCAAACTGCCCTCATAGGTTCACACTCAGGAGCACTTTAATTTGAGACTATAACTGCCCCTGGGCGTGGCACAACAACTCAATAGCGCCCCCTAATTAATGATTTTTTGGCCCTTCACCCACATTCCTTTGTGCTGAGAAGTCACCCAGACTCATTTGTGGTCTTAGTTTGCCATCTAGTGGAGACATTAATCCCATCACACAATGTTCAATTAAAGGCACAGGAGCAAAGACATCTACATGCCAGTTTTGACAGCCCTGCGACCGCCGCATGCACCGACGTGCACGTACAGCGTTACAGTTGGGGGGGTAAACGGGGTGGTGCGAGGGCCCTTCGACACTGCTTGCAGTATTAATTATTAGTGCCACGGGTGCTACGCTCCGAGGCATCTATTAATCTTCACCATACTTATTAGTGCCACGGGTGCTACGCTCCGAGGCATCTATTAATCTTCGCCATACTTATTTTTATTTTTTTTTATTCTTCCGCCAAATTTCGGCGCGTAACTCCTCCCACAGCTTTGAGAAAACCCCGACAATATATACATCAAAACGTGCGGCTCGATCGGGAGATGGGTGCTATTATTCAGAATTTCCAAACTCTGTTTTTCCCAGAGTTATTCCCAAAATACCGGGAAATTTCTCCATTGAAAATGAATGGGAATTTTTTTTTAAAACCACAAAATTTCACCTTTATTCAGAGTCACCTAGCTCTCTCATACCTGCACGTAGAAATGTGATTCAAACTTTAAAACGGAGGAAAACTTGTGCTCTCTCGAAAACACCAAACTGTTTTTACATAACATGTAAACTTTTCAAACTATGAGCAGTCAAACGAGGAGTGGAAATCACTTTTTCTTCAAAGTTAGAGTGGAAGCGTCAGTTAGCTTGAGTGTGAGAAGCAGTAAAATATGAACTTAATTTTTATTTTTAACTCGAGCTCACGGCCAAACCGTGAAAAGGAGACAACATTTTTTTGTCAAAATGTAGACATAGGTGTTGGGATTCATAAAATGTGACATTGACAGGCGGGGTCTGCACAAAATTTAAACGGGGGGGCCGAGACCAGCGGCAATACCTGTCTCGCTCCCCATTGACTGTAATGTAATCTGTAGTCTGTTTTTTTTCAAAAGAATCTCACTCTGTCTTCGCACTGAGCTTACGCGCTCATTTTAAGGAATATCTGAATAAAATAAACACTGTCAGAATCTGCCGGCTTCTGTGTCTCTCACGGTGTTTTCGGTTTTTGGACAGGAGTTACGATTTTCTCACAGTTTGCAATTGTTCGGGACCTTGTCAGAAGCCAAATTCTGAGGCATTTTGAGAATTTTTTCCAAGCAGATTCTCAAATCACCGTAGCAACCGTAGAACCTCTGCTGTCCTTGACAGCCTGTTGCTGGGCGGAAACTGACTTACTTTTCTGTGATTGGCTGATTCCTGTCTGTCTATTTTGTCAGTTAACCAAGCTAGCTCTCAGCAATAGCATCCATGTTTAGGGTAGAGGTGGTGACTTTGATTGACAGGTGACACTCTGTAGGGGGCGGGGCTTCAGCGAACTCGGCGGGAACGCCCACAGAGGTGGTGACTTTGATTGACAGGTGAAACTCGGTAGGGGGCGGGGCTTCAGCGAATTTGGCGGGAACGCCCACAGAGACAGAGGCGGATTTTTACACAACTTTGAAGCCTAATTTCACATATTTAGCCATTTTTTTAATCATTCACATTTGGCAGGGTGGTTAACAACACACTCTTCTGTGGCATGTCAAACTCAGAGCACATATTTATTCTTTCTTTACAGGGACTTTAATTAGTTTAAATAAATATTATTTATGCTTAAATATGATTAACTGGAATATTGGAATTGAAATACTGGAATATTTCCAGTCAATTTCCAAAAAGAATTCCAGTCATAAAAAACTATAATAAAATCTACTCTCTTAATGATAAGATTTACTTATTAATTTCATAACAGTGATGTTCCTGTCTGTGAAAAAAATGAAGTAGACTTTAATTAATTAGTTTAAATAAATATTATTTATGCTTAAATATGATGAACATTTACTTAATATTTCCGGGATGTTAAGTTGAGAATAAAGTACATTACACTTGATACTGACTAGTAAGATGTACTTAATACTCGAAACCAGAATATGATCAGGGGGACTTTTGAACACTGGAAATAAATTGTGTACTCTCTGTATTCTAGTTATTATTTTACCACCTCTTGGAGCCTTAATTTGACCCCCTAAACCTGCTCCTAAACTCACCAAATTTGGAACGCACATCAGGTCTGGCGAAAAATTCGATAAAATGGAAAAACAAACAACGTTGAACTCTCTAGCGCCACCTAGAAACACTAAAACGGCCACTACGCCTGATAGGAATGTCATAGAAAGATCAGACCAAACCTCAATTGTGTGTCTTATCAAGACCTACAAATCACACGCTGACACCACTGACCTAAATCGAACAGGAAGTGCACAGTTTGCCGTTACATGTGGGATTTACGACGATTTTTCAGGCTTTTCAAAATATATATATTATTCCTGCATACTTTCAGTTACAGACTCCATTTAAAAGTCAAAATGTATTCACAACTCCCATCTATATATGTGTGTAATTTAGTCTGGCTATGTTTTATACTTTTTGATCTGCGGACACACATATGCACCCTGTTCCTCTCCCATTCAATCCCGGATCTCCATTCTGTCTGTGCATGCTTTGTTCTCATGCTCTGCAGTCGTTAACTACCATGCCAACGACTGTGTGTGTGTGTGTGTGTGTATGCAGCTGGCTCAGCCAGGTTCATTTGTGGTCTAAGTGTGCCACCCAGTGGAGAAAACTTGACATGATACTTGATAAGGAAGTTTTCTGATTCTTGTTCAAGTTTATTGACTGTATTATTATGATTTTAGATATCTGTGCAGTCTGTCAACTATTTCACTGACATTGCTGTCAAAATCTAGATCAAACACGAATTACATGAGCATGAACTACAAACATATCTACAGGTTTCACTGGAAATAAGTTCCTCTCCTGTTTGACTCATCAAAGTGTTAGAGGTTCATTTCAGTTGCTCAGTCTAAATGTCTACACAGACAGACAGAGGCAGAGAGAGAGAGAGAGAGACTGTGAGTGTGTGTGTGCATGTATAAGTCTGTACGTGTGAGTGTGTGTGTATATGTGTGAGTGTGTGTGTTTGTGTGTATGTGTGAGTGTGTGTGTGTGTGTGTGTGCGCGCGCGTGCATGTATGTGTGAGTGCGTGTCTGTATGTGTGAGTGTGTGTGTATATGTGTGAGTGTGTGTGTGTATGTGTGAGTGTGTGTGTGTATATGTGTGAGTGTGTGTTTGTGTGTGTGTATTTGTTTGTGTGTGTGTATGTGTGTGTACATGTATGAGTGTGTGTGTGTATATGTGTGTGTATGATTGTGTGTGTATGTCTGAGTGTGTGTGAGTGTATATGTGAGTGAGTGAGTGAGTGAGTGAATGTGTGTGTGTGTGTGTGTGTAACGTATATATCTACTTATTGCAGTGTCCGATAAATGTCCGGGCCTGAATGCATCTAAATGCACCTGACGGAAACCTTTCCGCTTCGCCATGGCCCGACGTGCGCAAGGGGGCAAGGTCCCGCCCAACGCTGCTCGCAGCTTTAATTATATATGAAATCAATGAATCAATGAATGCTATTTGCACCCCAGTAAAATTAGAAGTGGATGCTATTTGTACCCTTGTATATATAGCAATGTGTTCTAATTGCACCCGTCTTGGTGCAAATATCAATGTATGCATTTGCACCCCAGTACAGGAGTGCATGCTGCGGGACTGAGTGTCGACTCCCGTATCCCACCGGGACACCGGGACCAGGGATAAATATACGTTGCTGTTCTCTGAGATCTATCACTTCCCGGCGTGAAAAAATGTCAGGTGTGGCGTGTTAGCGTGAGAGCAGCTTGTAATGCATGTCTCACGGCCAATGCCTGAGACTTCAGAGGTCTGAAATGTATTTGGTATCCATAGCAACCATAGACTTATCTGTGAAGATTTCATTTCCATCATATAACAACCTGAAGGTTTTAATTCAGATATTTTCGGGTTGTATGAATTTACTTAACAAAGTTATGAAAATGTAACTGCTGCTGCAAAGACTCAAACCCGGGTCTCCTGCACTAATGACGGACACACTGCCCATTACGCCACCGCTTCAGTGTTATGTAATGATGTGACAGCCCAATATGTTTGCTAATACAGAAGATAGATATTGGCTACAAATTATTTCTAACTGACAAACTGACGCTTGTATGCATTCACTGAGGAAAGATTATGAAAATATAATACAACTTTCCCGCCAGAAATGTCTTTAGAACAAACATTAGAGATGAAACCTTTCTAAATTCGCCCTTTTCTGTTGGCGTGGAAGATGAATGTCCGCCATGTTTTCACGTTGTTATACGTCTAGGGTGCAAATAGTTCCGCTGTTATGCCGAGGCTATTTGTACCAGGGGTGCAAATAGACACTCTGATAATTTAATTATGTGGCTCTTGTTGGACTTGAGCGATCTTTACTTGCTAATCTTACACTATGTGGGAGCTCAGTCCGCGTGTTTGTTTAATGAAGCAATAGGAGAAGATATTCGGTCTCAACACACTATTTTATTTAGCAGTAAATGAATAAAGCGTACAGAGCTCTGGGTCGAGATCTTCCTATCCCTGACGAACAACAGTGTCTGTCAGTTCACGAAGTCTGACTCTATGCTTTCCCTGACCCAGTCTTATATACAATACAGAATGTTTATGCAATGTGAGGTGTTGTCTTCTCCTGATTGGCTGTTGATCTGACTCCATCCTCCACCTTCTCATGTGACCTTCCTGTGACCTCCTTAAGCAACGTCCAGTGTAGTGTGATAGTATGTGACTTCCATGTGAACTACATAATCACAAGACATCCTGTATCTATGGCTACAAAGCCGTAGCCCCTCTTTGTTTCATATCTTCTTTACCTTCAGAGATAACTACTTCCTAATCATCACTATTGATAGATGCTCTGTTCTGTCTTTAAGGGTTACTTCTGCAACGTGATAACCATGTCTTACAAAAGGTCAACTGTCTTCAGTACTTTTACCCTGTCATCTTGGGTGCATTCATATTACACAACACACTTAATGCTTTCAAACTGTCACACATAGCACCACATTATCATATGAAACAAACAATAAAGTAATTAATCCCATTCGCTGATACTTTAGCATGTTTCAATTCATAGCATATATCTACACTCTTCAGACTCTCTAGATGTTATCGGGCAGATGGATAAATTCTGCTTATAGCGACACGAGTCGTTTCGTGGGAGTTATATGACGCTCAAACCATTTATTTACTGTTTTACAGCTGCAACAACAGCTCAGTGTAACCATGGTAACTAAGATACACAGTAGGTGTAACCATGGTAACCTAAATACACAGTAGGTAATGCTACGGTAAGGATGTTATAAGGACAATTAAGACTCACATGCCTCATTAGATTAACTTCATTAACTACATAAATGGGATATTTAGACACTCGGGGCGTCTTAATTTTTCATAAATCACTTTTAAATCCAAATGAAGACAATACTGATGTTAGCATTAACAACTAACATCAGCAGGACTGTAACCTCATTTATAATTCATAACGGCTAGCTTGATTGTATTTGTTGTGTGGTTAATATATAGGTCTGGAAGATTCATGTAATGTACCTTGGTAATTTCTTCCAGCCTATATTTAAATAATAATAATAATCTAATGTATAATCTTTTCTTTGCATTATTTAAATATTTTGGAGCAACTTGACCGCAGCAGGAGCATCTACCTCATCAGCTGACATGACAGCTGCTGAGGGAACATGGTCAGAGACTTCAGGCTCATCTCCTCCCTCCTCTGATGTGACTGCAGCTCCATAGCTCATCACTGCTGAATCCTTCTACATACTCTGCTACCCCCCAACATCCAGTTGTCTACCTATACATCCATTACACACATTTTAATAAACTTTTGTTTTCAAATAAAGTCAGAGAGTTGTTGTTAATTAATGTTCCATCTCTAGTGTGTGTGTTCATGTTCATTCAGTTATGAGCAGCGTGTCTGGTTTGGTAGTTGTGTCTGAAGTGTTTTGGGGCCACAAACAGAATTTAGTTTAAGGCCACCAAAATCCTAGGGCCGGCCCTGACTGCTGGAACCTCTCTACAGCTTGGTCATTGATCGACAGGGGAGTGATGGCTGCACTGGACTTCCTAAAATCAATCATCATTTCTTTAGTTTTGGAAACATTAATGATAATAACACTATCTTTTTTCATTACTGTGGTGATGTAATATTTCAGAACCGCATGGCATAAAACTATAGTGTTAAGAATATTTATAATCTGTTGAATAAAAACGGGAATCGACTGTAAAGTTGTCTGGCTGCCGACAATGATACACATAAGAATCCTACAGGATGACTGAACCCGATGACTCAGCGATCAAAAACATGTTGGTGCAGAGTAAAATGCCGTGATTCAGAGGTCACATTAAGGTGAAGTAGACGGTGGTGTATAACAGATGTCAATGAAAGAATGAAAGTAAACTGAGATTTATTTAATTATTTAGAAATTTACTTAGACTGCAACACAATGCACGGGAAGCAAATCAGACTTTGGGGGCACAGGAATGACAGTTGTAGGTTGCAGTTCAGGTGGGTGTGCACTTGTTCATTCATACAGTGTTACAATAGAGGATATATAAGCAGCAGCTGCAGCAGGTTACTCATTCATCAGGTCTCATATTGTCACTGACAGCAGCCGCCAGGTGCAGTCATGACCCGTCTTGCCAGGGGATTCCAGCTCGTCGTGTTCCTCTTGTTACTGGGCACGAGCAGCTCAGCCGTTCACAACGACGCCACAGAGTCAGTCAATACCCAGCCGCTCCACGACACGCAGGACAAGCTGGCTAGTGAAGCCACGAACAAAGCAAGGAACGGCGGGAGGGGGCTGGCTGATACTGCACATAATGGTGAGTCCAAACAGTTAAGCGCCAGGTAGTTCCAGTACACATATGACATTTTTACGTTCATCTTGTTCAGTCATGCTGCTTCTTATCTATATAGTAAATAAAACGCATGGAATCATGTCTGTCTTATTGGTGTGATGGAGGATGCATTTTACATTTTTTTAATTGACTTAAATCAGTTATGACAAATAACAGAGTTGAGCATTCAGTATCAGAATTCTTGGTATTTTGACCTGCAGCTATAAGCCATAGCAATTTTTTGCATTAATTGTGGCACGGAATGGAAAAAAAATAGGAACTAAAATGTGTGTAGGATTTAGTGGTAGCCTATCTAGCATAAGTTTGCACATTGGAAACTGAACAGTAACAGTTATTATACTAAGACAGTATATTTTCCTCTCTCAGGCCCAGACCAGAGTCAGGTGGGTTGCAGGGAGCTGAGGTCCACAAAATACATCTCTGATGGCCAATGCACCAGCCTCAACCCCATAAAGGAGCTGGTGTGTGCTGGGGAGTGCCTACCAGCCCACCTGCTGCCAAACTGGATCGGCAGTGGGAGTTACACAGGGAGGTACTGGAGCCGCCGCGAGGCCCAGGAGTGGCGCTGCGTCATTGACCGCACTCGGACCCAGCGGATCTGGCTGCAATGCCAGGACGGGAGCTCCAGGACCTACAAGATAACTGTGGTGATCTCCTGCAAGTGCAAACGGTATTCCAGAAAGCAGAATGTCTCAGAACACAAGGACACAACTGCCCATAGTGGCAAACAGAGAAAAAATCAGAGAATGACTCCGTGAGGAGCAAGCTAGGAGGCAGTCTGACAAATAAAACCCATTTAGTCCTGCAACTACACAGGAAATCTTTTAAAGCCACTCCTGTATTCATTATTACACTGATGGAGGAATATCAGTGTGAACATAATAACCAAATATGTAAGAACAGTACCAGATAGAAATAAAAGTAAATAGTGTAGTTTCGTCCTCAGGTTTAGATTGTGATGCAGGAAATGCTATTATTATTATTATGATTATGATGATGATGATTATTATTGTTATTATTATTAGGGCCCGAGCACTAAACGGTGCGAAGGCCCTATTGAAATTGCAGGAATTCATATTATTAGGGCCCGAGTACTAAACAGTGCGAAGGCAGGGGAGTGAGGGCCCGTTCATCGCTGATAGCAGTTTTAATTATTATTATTATCATTACTGTACAGCCCACACATACTGTAGATGAGTTATCTAAATAAATCAACATTTTGCAAAACTATCAATATCACTGTGGTAACTTCATCAGATCTGTGTTAATGGAGGTTCCGGTGGTAATAAAAGTGTGGAGTATTATAGTAGTGTGTTTGCCAGGATAGGTAGTTTTGTCAAAGATCATCTTTATGTAAAAACATAGAAAACAATAATCCATAACATAATTCAAAAGATAGACTTTGAATGTAAGACAAGTATAGTACAATGTTACCACAATTCACACAAGTGTCAAATGTGAAGTAGATGTTGAATATTGTATAATTTATTTTTGTACAAGAACATTGAGTTCTTTTTCATATTTTGTACCACTGTTTGAAATGAATTTTTGAATTAAAACTGATGAAAAGTCTGTGTTTCGGACATAATGCTGCAGGCATGCCAGACAGGCTCACTGCAAACAGGAACTCCCTAACAACAGAAGCATTACGCAGTGAAGAAAATCTCTTTTCAACAAATGTCATACTTTGTTTTTATTGTGGATAGGATGTCTTTACCTCCAGGCTAGTAGCCTGATCCAGCTGCGGCAACATGTTAAGACGCTTTATTGTCTCGTGTATCCGTTCTTTTTTTTCTATTGAAAAACTGTGGGCTAAGGTAAACAGTGAATAGAATCACCTGCGCTTGATGACAACAGGATGTTACCTGCAGAGAAAAAGGGATTGATATCTCTTTGTCAATAGTATCCTGCAGGAACAGTAAAAGGGTATCATTACATTGATGATTAACAAGAGGGAGAAAAACATACATTACAACTCTTTTTCAGGATGTCTCTGAACTGTATCTGGTTTATAGCAGCAACTAAATTGACAAAAGTATTCAAGACTTTATACTTTCATTCCGCTACATTACAAATGGAAATCTTGCATATTGCTGCAGTTACATTGTAGCTTAACATTTTATAAGCAAACATACATTAACTCTCTATGTTAATGTTATCATACATTTAAATAGAGCTGCAATTATTTAATAATTAGATAATAAGTTGTAAACTATTAAATTAATTGCAAACTATTTTGATAATTGATTCATTGTTTTGAATATATCCTGGTTTCTTTAGTCCTCTATGACAGTAACCTGAATAACTTTGAGGTATGTCCTGTTGGTCAATACAAAACAAGACATGAGGACACATCTTGTACTTTGGAAATAATTTTTCCACTGTTTTCTGACATTTTATAACCCAAACAACTAATTGATTAATCAATAAAATAACAGACAGATGACTCTATGATGAAAATAATCCTTAATTGCAGCCGTAGAATTAAAACTGCTTTAGTGAAACTTCACATCAATATATGAAGATATGAAGATACTGCTTACAGGCTAACCCATTAAAGGTGCATTAATTGAATTATGGCCTCTTGGGGTGAGCAGGAAGATTAAAAACAAAGCTATTATCACCTTATAAATTTCTCATGGTGAACATATTAGCAAACAGTTTCCTATTTATGTATCCAAGAGACACATTCAAACATAATAACTTTTGGCTCATCTGAAATTAATTTAAACAAAGAAGAGGCAGTTTAAATACTACTTTGGCATGTACCTTTCTCTATAATTTATTCACTTAAACAAAATACATACAGTGATGCACTTAAGTGTTATGTTTAAAGGATGGTTTCATAATTTTTTTAATGTGCCTTAAAAACAATCAAGAGCCTAAACGAACAATGAGACATGTTTTTCTTTCTGTAATCATGGCTCCTGTTCATACTGGTCATTAGAGCATCCCTTCATAATGGATTTACAATGCAAGTAATCGGGCCCAAAATCTACAATCCTTTTTCTGTGCAAAAATGTATCTAGTTTATCTGAAGGTAATATGAAGCTTCAGTGGTCCAAATGAGTCAGATCAAGTAGATATCCATTTTAGTGCCAAAGTCGTCTGTTTTTGTTGCCATACTTACCACCACAGCTGGTAAACACTGGTGCTGCCACTGTTTTTTTTGTTTTCTCCTGGTTTTTTTGAAAGCCTCGGTGCTGAACTTCGACCATTAAACATTCCATACAAGCTATAATTACACATCTATTGATGCGCTATTGATACTGTTAAGCACAGGCTTATAATACATTATCCTAACAGACTCCACATCCTGCCATACCCTGGTGTCTTTCATTAATATAGAAAATACATGTTTCTACCTGCAGAGTTCACACCTAGCTGAATAGGAGGATTACAGCACAGTAAGTAATGCTGATGGCCAGTTAAAAGTCATGTATGTAACATCACAAGCGGGTATGGGAGTTCCACACAGTCAGAAAGTCATGTGGTAATAATCCAGACTAGAGCAATTGGCAGTTAATCATGAGATAATATTCTGACACTGTTGAGGTGTGCCGGACTATAGTGCCGCTTTCCAATTTTATGAATGATGAGAGGGCAGTTTTTTTGTTTCTTTTCTGTACATCAAAGAGAGGATGGGAACCACATCAAAAAGCTGCAGGAGTACATCTTTTGCAAACATGCTATCTAAAAAGACCAAAACTTTATCATACAAAGGTCCATTTTGTTGAGTGTCCCGAGGCATGAAGCAGTGAAAGGTGCCTGCTGCTGGATGCCTGTCAAAATGTGTGTAAAGAGCCTCAAATAGTCAAAGAGCAGAGTTTAATCACTTCACACCAGACACACCTGTTTCTCATTCAGGTAGGATGTAACTAAAAGATGCTCTCATAGTTGCAATGCTCAGATAACCCTCAGCAGACAAAGACTTTTTTTTTTTTTACAGGCCTCTCTACCATATCCACTTATAATAATGTTAGTGCAACTCACTTCATTCGGCAACATGGTTGAGCCTGACATCATGAAGCAGAGTTAAAGGATGAAATTGCAGAAAACAAGAAAGAAAATGTAGAATATAGACCTAGAGTGCATGTCCAAGTATTCAGACCCCCTTCAATTTTTCACAATTTGTTATGTTGCAGCCTTATGTTAAAATCATTTAAATTCATTTTTTTCCTCACCAATCAACACTCAGCACCCCATAATGACAGCACAAACACATAATTATGAAAGTTTTTGCTAATGAATTAAAAAAGAAAACCTGAAATATCACGTGAACATAAGCATCATGCTGTGGGGGTGTTTTTCAGCTGCAGGGATGGGGCAACTGGTCATAAAAAACATTTCTAAAAATGTGTTTATTGATTTTTCACACTTTTTATCCCACAACAGAATACATTTACAAGAAATAACAAACTCATTTCAATTCCCTGCATCCCCTCACGACTGGTCATAATTGAAGGAAAGATGAACGCGGCAAAGTACAGAGATATCCTGGATGAAAACCTTGTCGAGAGTGCTCAGGACCTCAGACTGGGCCGAAGGTTCACCTTCCAACACGACAATTACCCTAAGCACACAGCCAAAATAACCCAGGAGTGGCTTAGGAACAACTCTGTGAATGTCCTTGAATGGCACAGCCAGAGCCCTGACTTAAACCCAATTGAAAATCTCTGGAGAGACCTGAAAATGGCTGTCTACCTGTAAAGGCAACCAAGGCACACAATTCCGTCTCAGAGAAAAGTTCAAGAGAATGAAGAGGAGCTTAGACGTTCAAGTCGCCAATGTAATCCTACAGAAAAAATTATTGCGTTTCAAAGGGAAGAAGCAGAAAAAAGGGAAAAAGACTTGCATGTAGGGATGTCCGATAATATCAGCCCTCCGATATTATCGGCCGATATTTACTTAAAAATGTAATATCGGGAAGTATCAGATGAACGCAGCATGGGACATTTACCGGTGCATGCTTAATGACGTATAACAACAACAACACGCTAGACTCGTGGGTGGCTAACCGTGGCTAACTGTAGCTAACCGTGGCTAACAAGTTCATAGCGTCCACCACCATGTACACAAACACACAAACCAGAAACGAGGTTTAACTCCTCGTTGTCGTTTTCTCTGTTTTGTTCTTGGCGACTCGCCTCCGTGACGTCATCGCCAGAGTCCGGTGGGTCCTATCTGGGTCCTACTCTGTTATGGAAACACAACAGCTGAGAGGGCCGAGTTGTGAAGTTGTTCTCTTATTTTGCACAGACATTGTTTACATTTGGAAAGCCATGTTGCATTTATGTATGCATCCAGTGGGGCATCACAATAAAGTTAGGCATAATGTGTTAATTCCACAATAGGAGATATGTTGTTACCTAACTGTTTTGGTGTAAAAAGCCTGCATATATCGGTATCGGGTGATATCGGTATCGGAAATTAAGAGTTGGACAATATCGGATATCGACAGAAAAGTCAATATCGAGCATCCCTACTTGCATGTAATCAGCACGAAATCAGCTAAAATCAGACATTCCAGTAAGTCAGATAGCATCTTTAGTTGATGCAATAGAGAAGGCAAAGGAGAATGTTTTGAAAGTGTATGTTGAGATCAGAGGTTGTGTCCCACCATCAACAGATTTAAGGTGAAGGATTGATGCATGTGAAGCAGTGACAACAGATATTACAAAAATCGCCTATGAAAGAATATCCATCCATCCATCTTCTACCTCTTATCCAGGGTCGGGTCGCGGGGGCAGCAGCCTAAGCAGGGAAGCCTCTCCCCAGCCACTTTGTCCAGCTCTTCCCGGGGGATCCCGAGGCGTTCCCAGGCCAGCCGAGAGACATAGTCTCTCCAGCGTGTCCTGGGTCTTCCCCGGTATCTCCTACCTGTGGGACGTGCCCACCTCACCAGGGAGGTGTCCAGGAGGCATCCTAACTAGATGCCCGAGCCACCTCACCTGGCTCCTGTCAATGCGGAGGAGCAGCAGGTCTACTTCAAGCCCCTCCCGGATGACCGAGCTTTTCACCTTATCTCTAAGGGAGAGCCCAGACACCCTACGGAGGAAGTTCATTTCGGCCGCTTGCACCCGCGATCTTGTTCTTTCGGTCACTACCCAAAGATCATGACCATAGGTGAGGGTAGAAAAGAAGATCGACTGGTAAATCGAGAGCCTTGCCTTTCGGCTCAGCTCCCTCTTCACCACAACAGATCTGTGCAGAGTCCGCATTACTGCAGATGCCGCACCAATCCGCCTGTCGATCTCCCGCTCCATCCTTCCCTTACTCGTGAACAAGACCGCGGGGTACTTGAACTCCTCCACTTGGGGCAGGATAACATCACCGACCTGGAGAGTGCACTCCACCCTTTTCCGTCTGAGGACCATGGACTAGGATTTGGAGGTGCTGATTCTCATCCCGGCTGCTTCACACTCGGCAGCGAACCGATCCAGTGAGAGTTGGAGGTCACGGTCTGATGAAGCCAACAGGACCACATCATCTGCAAAAAGCAGTGACCCAATCCTGAGGTCACCAAACCGGACCCCCTCAATGCCGTGGCTGCGCTTAGAAATCCTGTCCATAAAGATTATGAACAGAATCGGTGACAAAGGGCAGCCCTGGCGGAGTCCAACCCTCACTGGAAACAAGTCTGACTTACTACCAGCAATGAGGACCACGCTCTGACACTGGTCGTACAGGGAATGGACGGCCCGTATCAGGGGGTCCGATACCCCATACTCCCGAAGTCCCCCCCACAGGATTCCCCGAGGGACACGGTCGAATGCCTTCTCCAAGTCCACAAAACACATGTGGACTGGTTGGGCAAACTCCCATGCACCCTCAAAAACCACATTGCTCCTTCTGAATCCGAGGTTCGACTCTCCGACGGACCCTCCTCTCCAGTACCCCCGAATACACCTTACCAGGGAGGCTGAGGAGTGTGATCCCCCTATAGTTGGAACACACCCTCCAGTCCCCCTCCTTAAAAAGAGGGACCACCACCCCAGTCTGCCAATCCAGAGGCACTGTCCCCGATGTCCACTCGATGTTGCAGAGTCGTGTCAACCATAACAGCCCCACAACATCCAGGACCTTGAGGAACTCCGGGTGGATCTCATCCACCCCCGGAGCCCTGCCACCGAGGAGCTTTTTGACCACCTAGGCGACCTCAGCCCCAGAGATAGGAGAGCCCACACCCGGGTCCCCAGGCCCTGCTTCCTTACCGGAAGGCGTGTCGGTGGGATTCAGGAGGTCTTCAAAGTATTCCTTCCACCGATCCACAACGTCCCGAGTCGAGGTCAGCAGCGCACCGTCCCCACCATACACAGTGTTGATGGCGTATTGCTTCCCCTTCCTGAGAATATATGAAAGAATATCAGGCGTTAATGAAGATGTAGATTTTGAAGAGGAAAGACAACGCCTCCATGAGCTATTTCAGCATGATTATGCTAAGTCCATATATGGATCCTCTGCCTCACACACAAGTATCCACCCCAGTCATCGTGCAGATGCAGCAGCCGATCTTGCAGCTAAGGAGGCTGAGTATGAAGTGCTGATTGAAGAGGAAAAACAAAAGGAAAAAATAAAAGCTCAAAGGCGAGAGTTGGAGCGGGTTCAGGCAGAGAAAGACTTAAGGGCAGCCCGGGACAGGTTAAACCTATGAACAGGAGGCCGCAAGAGAGTCTAACACCCAGCCTGTGGTCTCTAATCCCATAGGGCAAAATTACATGTCTCCACATAACACTCCTCCTCCTCTCAGTGTCACGGCGCCCTCTCCACATGCCACTCCTACTCTTCCTCCTCTCAATGCCATGGCACCATTTCCACATACAGATGTTGCTCTTCTTGCTCAAACCATTCAAGAGAGTATAGCAGTTAACAGACTACCGACACCAGAGCCATCTGTATTTAATGGTAACCCCATTCATTTTATTGAGTGGAAGGTATCATTCTTGTCACTCATTGATCAGAGGAATGTTTCTGCTGCTAATAAGCTTTTCTACCTCAAGAAGTATGTTGGTGGTATGGCTCGCAAGACTCTAGATGGAGTGTTTCACAGGAATGATGATGAAGCATATCATGGTTTTTAACACTCAAACAGCCACACACAGTGAGAGTCTAAAGTTGGCAAGAGGAAGCACAAAGCCTCAATGTATGTTTTGTCAAAGTAAAAACCATCAGCTCCACTGCTGTTCTGAGTTCATGAGAAGTTTCTTGAGGAGCGTTGACAATTTGTGAAAGAAAAAAGGCTGTGCTATGCATGCATGAAAATCAGGCACAATGCAAGGGACTGCCAGGATCGCCATTCCTGCGACACTTGTCAAGGAAAGAACCCGACATGTCTTCACATTGATAATTATGCAAAAAAGGAAAAACCTGTCTCTCAGGTAATGTCGCCCTCAGCTAACACAAATGAGTCAACTACACTTTCATTGAATGTAGCAAGAGACGGACAAGCTGCGAATACCTCCATGATCGTGCCAGTGTGGGTGTCCTAAAGTAACAATCCAAGAGCTGAAAAGCTTGTTTATGCTCTGCTGGATACTCTGACAGCTGACAACTATGATGGGAAAGGACACAGTTGTGGAGAGCCAAGAGGATTCAGGGATCCGTGTGAGAGGCCATAATTCCACAGTCCTGATTGACCTCCCTCATGCGTACACTAAAGACTGTATCCCTGTAAATCGTGCACATATTCCCACATGTGAAACAGCAAAGCAATGGGCTCACCTCAACATGATGGCAGATGAAATTTCTCCACTACAGGATTGTGAGGCTTTCCTTTTGATAGGATACAACTGTCCAAGGGACTTGGCACCAAGGCAGGTCATTTTAGGTGGGGATGAAGAGCCCTATGCTATTTGTACTGATTTAGGATGGAGCAATGTAGGACCCTCCTCATCATGCCTTGACTCCCCAGCCACCACAAGCTTGTGTCACAGAGTTGCCGTGAAAGGGCTGCCACCTGTGGTCGCTATTTGTGTCCTTGAATCTGATTTCAAGGATGCCAGTGAAGAAGGCAAGACAGTATCGCAGGATGACATCCTCTTCATAGACAAGCTTAAACAAGGTATAAGGACCACCTGTAATGGTCACTATGAAATGCCCCTTCTGTTTAAGGAGAGACCCTACCTGCCAAACAACAAACAATGCGGTGTTGTTCGACTCTGTTCGAAGAACAGTATGTTGAGTTTATGGCTGTAGTCATTGGAAAGGGGGATGCAGAAGAAGTTAAAAATGATGGAGTTAAAGGAGAGAAATGGCATATTCCTCATCACAGCGTCTTCCATCCACGGAAACCAGAGAAAGTACGGGTAGTGTTTGACTGCTCAGCTACAGTGCCTTGCAAAAGTATTCATACCCCTTAAACTTTTCCACATTTTGTCACATTACAACCACAAACTTAAATGTATTTTATTGGGATTTTATGTGACAGACCAACACAAAGTAGCGCATAATTGTGAAGTGGAAGGGAAATGATACGTCGTGGTCAAGATTTTTTACAAATAAAAATCTGAAAAGTGTGACGTGCATATGTATTCAGCCCCCCTGAGTCATTACTTTGTCGAACCACCTTCTGCCGCATTTACAGCCTCAAGTCTTTTGGGGTATGTCTCTACCAGCTTCGCACATCTACGGACTGCAATTTTTGTCTATTCTTCTTTGCAAAATTACTCCAGTTCAGTCAGATTGGATGGAGAGTGTCTGTGAACAGCAATTTCCAAGTCTTGCTACAGATTCTCAATAGGATTTAGGTCTGGGCCATTCTAACACATGAATATGCTTTGATCTGAACCATTCTATTGTAGCTCTGGCGGTATGTTTAGAGTCGTTGTCCTGCTGGAAGGTGAACCTCTGTCCCAGTCTCAAGTCTTTTGCAGCCGCTAACAGGTTTTCCTCCAGGATTGGCCTGTATTTAGCTCCATCCATCTTCCCATCAACTCTGACCAGCTTCCCTGTCCCTGCTGAAGAAAAGCATCCCCACAGCATGATGCTGCCACCCCCATGTTTCACGGTGGGGATGGTGTGTTCAGGTTGATGTGCAGTGTTAGGTTTCTGCCACACATAGCGTTTTGCATTTAGGCCAAAAAGTTCAATTTTGGTCTCATCTGACCAGAGCACCTTCTTCCACATATTTGCCGTGTCCCCTACATGGCTTGTGGCAAACTGCAAATGGGACTTCTTATTGCTTTCTTTCAACAATGGCTTTCTTCTTGCCACTCTTCCATTAAAGCCAGATTTGTGGAGTACACGACTAATAGTTGTCCTGTGGACAGATTCTCCCACCTGGGCTGTGGATCTCTGCAGCTCCTCCAGAGTTACCATGGGCCTCTTGGCTGCTTCTCTGACTAATGCTTTCCTTGTCCAGCCTGTCAGTTTAGGTGGACGGCCATGTCTTGGTAGGTTTGCGGTTGTGCCATACGCTTTCCATTTTCGGATAATGGATTGAACAGTGCTCCGTGAGATTTTCAAAGCTTGGGATATGTTTTTATAACCTAACCCTGCTTTAAACTTCTCCACAACTTTATCTCTGACCTGTCTGGTGTGTTCCTTAGTCTTCATGATGCTGTTTGTTCACTAATGTTCTCTAACAAACCTCTGAGGCCTTCACAGAACAGCTGTATTTATTCTTAGATTGAAGTACACACAAGTGGACTTTATTTACTAATTAGGTGACTTCTGAAGGCAGTTGGTTGTACTGGATTTTATTTAGGGGTATCAGAGTAAAGGGGGCTGAATACATATGCACGTCACACTTTTCAGATTTTTATTTGTAAAAAATCTTGAACACCACATACAATTTTCCTTCCACTTCACAATTATGCGCTACTTTGTGTTGGTCTATCACATAAAATTTCAATAAAATACATTTAAGTTTGTGGTTGTAACGTGACAAAATGTTGAAAAGTTCAAGGGGTATGAATACTTTTGCAAGGCACTGTAAATATAATGGAACCAGCCTTGATGATAATCGTCTCTCAGGGCCTGACTTAAGACTGTGTATAGTGAAAATATATTTGTGTTCTGAGTTAGTCACATCACAGACAGATGTGTTATTAACCATCCTTCCAAATTTGAATGCTAGAAAAATTGTCTAATTATGTAAAATTATGTTTTAAAATCATGAAAAATCAAGCATCTGTGCTGTCAAACACTGGGGGCGTGTCTGCTGAAGGCGCTGGAACCACGCCCATGCGAAGGAGCCTCCGTGTAACGTAGCAACAGTAGCAATGGACGCTAGCGCTAACAACAGCATCACAGTGACCCAGCTCTACATGTTTGAGCCATCAGAGCCAGACACTGACTGACTGCACTATCTCGTGCCTCACAGTCTGCAACAGAATGGTAATGTATTTCTCCCATTTATGCAAGTTAGCAATATGTATTACTGACTATTATAGCCTAGCTAAAAACGTTAGGGTATCAGGTAATGAAGAACAGAAACGTATTTTGACACTTTACCAGATAGTTTTGTCTGTTCACAGATTAAACAACACTTTATTTTTATTACTGTTTCACTCACTTAATTATTTCTTTTGTTTATACCTAATAAAGGTAGTACTAGTATTTGTTTCTAAGAGTGTAGTGGGTGGTAAACCCAAGTAAACT
This sequence comes from Scomber scombrus, assembly GCF_963691925.1. Taxonomy (NCBI): domain Eukaryota; kingdom Metazoa; phylum Chordata; class Actinopteri; order Scombriformes; family Scombridae; genus Scomber; species Scomber scombrus. The sequence goes on along the minus strand of NC_084985.1, from coordinate 29,049,034 downwards.
CAGTTTGTCCAGCTTTGAAAGGAGGCGGTTTACTAGTTTTTTCAGATCACACTTTTCAACAAATGTGGGGAAACACAGTAGGTAACTAAGTAGACTACAAAAAAGTAAAGTATAACACTAGCCAGTTTCACTTAGTCAGTTACTTACCTGTGTCTTCTGATTAATTTGTGGATTGCTGAATGTCATCATTACAACACACAGGCTGAATAAGACGATATGCTTCAACTGATTAGGTCATTTTGCTGTACCAGGCTTCATACCGAACTGACAACTGAAATGGTTAACATTCGTCACACTATGATTAAAAATGTACTTGTGCAGGTGCACATGTGGAGAATGCAGAACAATGCCCAGAGGTTGAAAATGTCTGCTGCAAAGAGCTGAATGCTGTATGTAAATAAAAACTGTTTTTCACAATAATAATTCAAATAATGAATACATAAGCATCAGCATACTAGATGTCTAGCACTAAAACATCTATTACACATACTCCTATAGGTTCAGAGTAGATGAGGAGAGCTGCCTGAAGAGCCGCGCTGCATGACTCTTCATCCAGGCTTGGAGCCAGTCTGCCTGAACCTCTACTCCCTGCACAATGCCCTAAACATTTATCAGGCAGACCATGGGCCACTGGCGGCAAAGGAAAGATCTGTGTAACTTAGACAATGTAATATTTTTTTTATTGATTTTGGATATTTATAAATTACACTTGTGTTGATCAAATTACATGCCTTTCAAAGACAGGTAAGGTTTAGTACCCGGGAATAAACTTACATAATTTATACAATCATATTATAGTCGACTAATGTATACAGTGTATTTCATATACACTCAAAGCACATGAGTGATGCTTGACTGTATCCATTTTAACCCCTCATCTTCCTGAGCTATATATAAACTCTCATGTTGGACAGATTGCAAATAATAAATACTGGTTCATTCTGTAGCTGTTTTTCACATGGGTATCACAACATAGTAAATCAACCAACATGTACATTACTTTGATATATAGATGTATATACTGAATGCACATGATTGGACATTTATACAAGCAATCACTAGATTATTATTATTTCTGAAAATGTAGCTGTGTGGTCGTGGAAATTCCATGGAATAAAAAAACTGCTGTCCATTTTCTTGTCCATCCATTCAGCCAATATGATGAGGCAGACTGCAGGTTGATGAATCAAACTCATCTTCTGAGGTCCCAATCTGTAAGACATGACAAAAATGTGGAGGGAAAGGCTGTTTTTGTTTATTACATCAATCAAACAAATAAGCTTGGTTTCAGATAGGTTCTTCTACAAAGACAACACATATCAATAATGTTTTGTGAAAGACAGCTCCACAGTGACACATTTGATAACACAGAGGACAACATACCAAAAAGAAACGTAGATAAAAATATAAATCAAAGTATTTTCAAATTTTTTTTATTACAGGCGTGCTCGCTACCTGGCCTACAGGAGTTTTGTGTCCTGGTGCTGGGGATACCTGGGAAAGGACAACCGGTATGTCATCCCCTCCTGTGTTTTCCTCCGCATTCATCAGGATTACCCTGATGAAGATGGGGAATACACAGGTTTTAAACCTCCCATTTAGATTGATTTATATGTATAGTTTATTGCTTACTTAAATTGTTATTTGTTCATAAAATGTGTCCAATGTAAAATAAATGTATTATTGAGTAATGACATATTTGTGTGTGTCACAACTTACTTCTTTTACAATGGAGGCTGGTGGAGCTTTGGTCCTGAGATTGGCAGGAGTAGGCTTGGGCGGTATAAAGGTGTTGCAGTATACCAAGGTGTTGTACTAAATTGTAACTGATTTCTGAGTGTTTCATTACTGTTATAGTGGTTTAATTTCAAATGTTTTAGTCACCACGGAAATTAGTCACCAGAAATGTGTAAAATACCATACACCAAGGTAAATGTCAGGAAGCTATGAAGACTTGAAAAAAAGATATACCGCCCAAGTCTAGGCACAAGGTAAGTCACAGGAACAGTGGCTGCCAGATATGCTGGAGGAAGACACTGAGACCTGTACATGGGAAAAGAAAACAAGACAGGAATAAGGAAAAGAAACATTAGGCTGTCATCATGACCACTGCATACATACAACATACATACACACAACATACCTTGTGGGTACCTCGGAAGCCACTTTCACAACAGATTTTTCAAGAAATTCCAAGAGATTCAGCCCTTCCTTTTCCATGCAGACACTGCTTCAGGACACTGAAGACACTGCACTTGGAAAGAACACTGGATCTTCCCACATCTGGATTAACATTCACTTCCATGAGTTGGAGCTGAATGTTCATCCAGAGCTGGACCTGGATGGCTGAACCTGGACACATGCATTGCTATAGCATATGCCTTCTCAGGTCGCTGATACTGGGAGCACAGGAATGCAGGAAACTCTACTTCCCTCAGCTCTGCAACGAAGGACGACCTCGTTAAAGAGGAGGTCCATGAGCTCAGTTACATATTCTGAAACACAGGAGAGCACATGACATTGCATGTAATTTTAGTGATTTACATGCTCTCATCTGTTTACAAAATGTAAGTAAAGTAACTTAAATAAGAAACTTAAAATTTGAATGTTTACTTTTACCACGTTGTTAATATAGTCCTACACCTCATCACTCAGTTGGTGCTGAGGCAAATGTGTTTTGAAACATATACTAAAATGGAGATGAAAACTTGTACTTGAGAATTAACTGACCTGTAGTATATTTGTTCTTCACCATGGACACCACATGTTCCCCTCTCTTGGCCTTGGGAAATCTCATTTGGTAACGTAGTTCTCCTGCTGCAGTCCTTGTCTGTGTACGCTCTGAGTTTTCACTGTAATGCAATGCAGCCAGGTAGAGCCTGGAATGAGAAAAATGTGTATGGGATTACTTATAACAAATAGTTAATTGCTAGAGACTAATAATTTACATTGGTGTACCGCTGCCTGAATTAATAGATGTTATAACTAGCACATAAAAGGCAGTAGATGTCCAACTCTTTCTTCCCGGATAAACTTCTGAACCTGGGTGTGTCTGTCTGTTACCAGAGAGGTTACTTTGACACCAGATCTCTCAAGAAAATCCAGACTCCGGATGAGCCCTTCCTTTTCCATGCGGACACCCTTTCCCACTTCATTGCTCTGTGGATCATAAACACAAATAAAATGCATTTAAAGTAAATTACAAACATTAAAACTAAAACATTGAATTACTCAAAATGTCTCAACAGTTTGTGTCTTTGTAAAGTTTTACATTTTCATAAATGAAATATACACATAATTGGACATAATCAAGAAACTAATTTAGTATTACTTCTAAGCTCTTTTTCTATTTATTAAATGAAGCTTAGCGAAAGTTCAGTCAGAAGACTCTAAAACATACAGGCATAACTGGTAACTTCTGCCTCCTTCAAGCATGCTCATCTATTACCTAGATTTCTATGTCTAGGGCGTTATTCCAATTGTTGCTAGTCACCTGTCAATCTCAGCAACCAATAGCAAATCGCCACACTTCAGCCTTAGCCTATCATCCTGTAGCGGTCCGTTTAAATGTGCCTCTCTCCCTTTGCTTCAGTCCTGTCATACAGCTGTTCCTGCGCACCACCACCTCCCCATCTCCGCCATTCTCTACAGGATCTGCAGTCTATTCCCATCTGCCATCTTCTCTTCAGTCTCATTAGCAATCACCATCACCAGTGTCTGGACTTCATGGGAGATCTAGATATATATGCAGCCGTTCAGAGATGATTCCACATGGAGTTCAAGCGCCAAAGACTTTGTCATTACTAAGATTTTGTTCATTACATATTTACAATGAATATCTTTCTATTTACTTGTCTCTCCTGATTGATGAACCTGAACAGATATTAACCTGTACAAGCAGGACATCAACGATTTTGTTGGTGCAGAGATCCATCATTGAGTATGAGCCATACTTTGCAGAATGCCCTGGACTGTCATCTCTCATGTCACCTACAAGACATACCGATTCCCTCTGTCTCATTTCATCCAGCAGGTTGGTTTGGTGCATTCGCCATTTATGCAGCACGGAAGGCAGAATGTAATTACGGACATTATTTCTGTGCGTCATTCTGGTTATGGTTTTCATGTGCATTGCATTGAGCACCTGTAAAATAAAATCAGAAAGTACATCTGTGACAGTGTTCATAGCATGTGCAACATCTCACCATAGCACGGTGGGAAGCTCTGGCCCTGGGAACAAAAATGTGAGGTGTGCGGGGAAACAGAAAGCTGTGGTAGAACTGATTTTTAAAAAAATATTATGTCTTTTTTACAAACCTTGTTAGTCTGGACAAAAGAAGAGCCAGTGTAGAAAACAGCAGCTGATAGCTGAAGGTTCCCAACTGGAGTGCTGCCCAGAAGAGGTTGACTGTTCCATTCTCTGGCGTAGAGACAACTCTGGTGCAGACACGTCTGGGTCCCAGAAATAAATGTCCCTTTGACAAATGTGTGAACCTTGCAGAGTCTTGAGCACGTAGGGCATATTTTAAAAGGCTCAAGCAGGCAGTCCTCATACACCAAATACTTTGCCATGTCCTGCACTGGCTTGGTTGGTGCTCTGTTAACCGAGAAAACCACAGGCAACATTTGTTATAAAGTATATTATTATACATATCAGCATATAAATGCTGATGTGAGAATATATATATTGACACATTCATTGTTACTATTATGTGAGATTAGTAAGGATCAATAAGAAGCAAACCTCTACCTCCTGAGCCACAGCCGACAAAGACAAACTAAGAACTTGATAGCTACACATACCTGTACTCTTTCTGTTGCCAAGTGTTTTGGACAGTTGTGTTGCCACAGTCCTTTTCCACACAAAGCGGTCCGTTTGACATCCAATTTCCCTGGTGTCTTTCTTCACGTCACCACGCTAGCATGCTGTTTCTTTTGTGGTTGGAAGAAACTGCTTTGTCAAAACAGATAACAGTAAAAATTACTTGTCTAAAAAATACATATACTTCACAGTTACTTGTACATTTCTTTGGGCATTTATACTTTATCCTGTTTTATCTGTATCTACTCTTAATTTTCAGATTAAAATTTCATGTCTACTGAATCTGCACGTGAATTTTGAAATAACTGAAACATGTATGCCGCATGCTCAGAAAACTTTTTGACTCGGTCTGAGCTAGATGCTCCCATCTCTCTCTGTTTAAAAGCAACTAACGTCCGTTGAAAAAAAGCGTGCTGGGCGCTCATTTTAGGTGTCCCTCGGTCCATGTTTTACATTACACACAAACGTAAAACCCCGGTCTACATATAATTCCTTGTCATAGCTATATTGGTGCACATAAAATATTACCTGTCGATTATCATTGTGTTGTCAGATGGACTACGCTCAGGGAATGAGGCCAAATTATGTCATGATTACATGCATGCTAACATTACACGGGCATGACAGGGTGCATGATGTAAAATCACTTTCAGGATATGCACATTCAGCAAAATGCATTTAATTGCCAAAATGTACAGTATTATAAGCACATAACGTTACTTACACTCTCTGACGGGCACATAATGCCGGTGGCGGTGATGATGGCACCTGTTGTCGGCAGGACGGGAGGACGTAAGCCAGGGAGGGAGACGGTCGGTAGAAGGCCGGTGGCGGTGATATAGGCACCTGCTGTCGGTGGGACGGGAGGACGTAAGCCAGGGAGGGAGACAATCGGTGGCGGGCACGTAATGCCAGTAGCACCTGCTGCCGGCGGGATGAGAGGACGTAAGCAGGTGAGGGAGATGGTCGGTTCAGCCCCCCTAAACAGACTCAACGGACTGCTCAGTTGGTGAAACTATAGGGGGTAAAGTGGACACTGCAGAGGCGGGTGGTGGAGTTGATTATAAACTATCCACAGTAGCTCCTTACAAAATCAACCCACCGTTTCTTGATGCATTCATCACTTGGAAACTTAAATAAACGAATGGAGCCACTACCCTGGACACTGTGGCATCCAGTGAAGATGCACACACGAGGAGGAGACATGACTAGTTAGTTAGCTAGCTGCAAAGCGGGAAAACCACCAAGGCTAATGCACTGAATGTATTTATACTGCTACAGCAGCAAGGGTGGGTTTATGCTAATCACCGCTGCCTTACATAACCCGGCGATGATTTTCAAACCCGCCCATTAAATCCTTACACAGAAATGTTGAAACACAGTTTGTGAAGCCTAGCTCCACAATTCAAATCTAAATGGTTGAAATGCTTTTTACACATTGTTGAGAAATACATTTATGACCTATTTAATGTGTTTTGAAGAAAATGACTCAATTCACTTTACACGTCTTTAACTAACAACCTGACAGGTGTCCTGTTATGATTTCACCGGCACCCTGTTGCACTGATGTGCGACATTGAGAAGATGTTTCATCAGTTTCAGGTGTGTGCGAATGACCGAGACTACTTGCGTTTTTTGTGGTGGAAGAATGGCGAGCTCAGTGCAAAGCCATAGGAGTATCATATGAATGTGCATCTCTTTGGGGCTGCATCTTCTCCTGGATGTGCTAACTACGGCTTACAGCATCTGGCTAACGAGCACCAGGACATCTACCCATTAGGGTCAAAATTCAGACTTCTATGTTAATGATGGGATCACAAGTGTAGAAAAGGCAGAGAGTGCCATTCATCTTGCATAAGAAGCACGTCAACTTTGTGCCAAGGGCGGCCTCCGTCTGCACAAATTCATATCCAACAACAAGGCTGTCATGGAGAGCATACCATCATCAGAACGTGCAGCTGATTTTAAGGACCATAACCTCACATTTGATGATTTGCCATCAGAACGAACCCTAGATTCTGGCACATAGAATCTGACTGCTTTAGTTTCAGTATCAACCTAAAGTACAAGCCAGCTACGCGTTGTACTATTCTGTCCTCAGTAGCGTCATTGTATGATCCACTGGGTCTTGTTGCTCCATTCCTGCTGATTGGAAAAGGATTGGAAAAGGATATCGGTATTTTTTTCTTGAAGTTTCGTTTCATTGTGAAAATAGCCGACGAGACAATTATCCTTGCATCAACGGACCGTCACGTGACACGTACTTGCAGATACCGCTGCCATGTCAAAACGAAAGAAGTCGGCTATAGTCAGGGGTGGAGTGAGGTCTTGAAATCCACCGGTGTCCCAATATGTTTCCAATTTAACTGGTTTCCTTACCGAACAGCTCCAGCTGTGTTGCGCTTCCATCAGCAGATTCGTCACAAATTCACAAATATACTATTATATATTTCTGGAGATTAAGTCGCAGTTATATAGTGCTCACTTCCAGAAAATATTTGCTGCAGTAGATGTTGAACAGCGACTTGAAAATCGCCAAAAATGTATTGTCTACATTTTGCAAACTGTTCATTCATTGGACGAGCCCTTTTCTCCCTTTCCCAGTAGGCCGTGCTCCGTGCATTTTAAGAACAAACAAAGAAAATAATATATTACATTTATAATTTTTAAATATGCAACCATGGAAGTTGTAGAATTCTGAAATAGGAGTTGATTTAAGTTGCAAAATTGGAAGTGATGAGAAAGAACTGGACCACAAGAGTGACCATGACTGAGAAATGCACAGCAAGAAAGTGGTATAAATACATCATGGATTACATTGTACAAATACATATGCCGTGGTCTTCTTTTGGACCTCGGTATTTGAAAAATCCTGGCTACGGCCTTGGAAATGGAACAGGCTACCTACTACCTGACAGACTAAAGCCACGGTGGGAGCAATGGAAAGACCTGGAGAAAGTTAGCATAAAACGCTGTTATGCACCCCCAAGATTTGGAAAGATTGTCAAAACGGAATCGCATAATTTTTCCGATTCCAGCACAAATGGATATGGTCAATGAACATACATGAGAATCATAAATGAGGATGGAGACATTCACTGCACTCTAGTCATGGGAAAATCATGTGTCTCTCCCACCAAGGTCACAACCATTCCCAGATTAGAACTAACAGCGGCTGTTGTCTCAGTTACAGTTAGCAGGATGCTCAGAGAGGAGCTTGGATGTGCTGAAGTTGAGGAATTTTTCTGGACTGACTCCATGGTGGTTCTGGGGTACATTAACAATCAGGCATGACGGTTCCACACATTTGTGGCTAACAGGGACCAGAAAATTCATCTTAACACAAACCACAAACAATGGCGATATATCTCAACAGATGAAAACCCTGCAGACGACGCGTTGAGAGGCTTGAGGATAAGTGAGCTGCTGTCATCAAATTGGTTCACAGGACCTATATTCTTATGGGCGAAAGAAATTGTGCCACCATAAGAGGAGATTGATCGTTGCACACTTTCATGGGAAGGTTAAGCACCAGGGCAAGGGACTAACCATTAATAAAATACGGTCAAATTGTTACTGGATCCCAGGGATGAACCGAGCAGTAGCATCCTATATTTGGCAATGTGTCACATGGCGGAAGCTGAGGAGACCTGCAGAGATGCAAAGAATGGCTGATCTTCCGCCAGAGCGTGTGGAGCCATCAGCACCCTTTACATGGACTGTTTTGGCCCATTTTTCATTAAACAAGGAAGGAAGGAGCAGAAACAATACGGGCTTCTCTTCACCTGCTTCTGCTCAAGGGCAATCCATATTAAAATGTTGAATGATCTTTCTACAGATTCCTTCATAAATGGTCTTTGGTGTTTCAACGCCATATGTGGTGTAGTCAGACAAATCAAATCAGATCAAGGAACCAATTATTGTGGGAGCCAAGAATGCATTCAATGAAGCTTTAAAGGAAATGGACACAGACCAACTAATTGCTTTTCGTGCCGAGAGGCAATGTGACTTCAGCATGAATGCCCCACATTCAAGTCATGTTGGTGGAGTATGGGAAAGACAAATAAGAACAGTCAGAAATATTCTCAGCTCCACTCTCTCCCTCTCTTCAGGCAGGTTAGACGATGCTTCTCTGAGGACCTTCCTTTATGAAGCAAAAAGCCTTCAGCCTCTCACCCCAAACCATCTGCTTACTTTGAAGCCTGTCACTGGTCTACCACCACCTGGCAAGTTCATAAGGGAGGATATGTATGCTCGGAAAAGGTGGCGCCACATTCAATACCTTGAAGAGCAGTTTTGGAGTCGTTGGCGCAAGGAGTACCTTTCTAACATAGCCATCAGATAGCATTGGCATCATCCAAGGAGAAATCTCTAGGTTGATGACATAGTGTTGGAGAGGAGTGATGATCTGCCAAGAAATGAGTGGAAGTTAGGAAGAGTCACAGAGACCACTGTTGGCAGAGATGGACTTGTTGTTTTTGGTCTTTATACATCCAAACACTAATGGTACAGTATTAATTAGTGAATTTCATAGATTGGTTTATGCATACTGTTTTATTTCATTGTGTCCACCTCTAAAGGTGCGTTCAGACCAAGCGCGATGACTTGCAACAAGTTTACATGTTAAGTCAATGCAAACACGCGATTAGACACGAATTCACGCCGGGCGACGCGCTAACGCGAAAATCGCGTCCATCGCTCGAGTTGAACATTTTGAACTTTTGCGGAGACATCGCGTGACGCTGTGCCGCGATAGCCTATGAGCGTTGAGATTCTCCCTACGTCACTTACGTCATGACTTATAGCCCAGCTGGCTTTCCCTTATAAAGTTTTGAAGAAGAAAAAAAACAAACAGGGTGGTGGTAATGCACCAATTCGTTGTTTGCCAACCGCCATTAAACAGAAGAAGAAGAAGAAGAAGAAAAAAAACAAACAGCTGACTCTCCCGGAATAGATTCAACAGTTAATTTACGTGTTTTTTTGTCAGTTGATGTGTGTTGCAGGAAATGGAAGAGCTTCAGCACCCTCAGGGACACATATGAGAGAAAAGAGTAAGTGATCTCAGCCATGGTTGATGATTGAAGAAGCAATGTTGTTGTTATCTAGTGAAAATGGTCAGTTGGAGAGTGAACAAGGTATGAATGTGATCAAAGTTTTATCTCATGGTTTGTTATTTTTCTTTGACAGAGGTATCCCTGTAAATTTATATTCAATTAATTGTTTATTGTGTGTTTCACTCAGCTCTTACGGTGTGGAATGGATTCTAATAAATTCATGAAACATCAGTCAAGGAGTCCAACCATCATCTTTCTGGGGATGCTAACCCACCAACTTTCTCCATCCAACCTGACAGAGCTGGAGAGGGTCTGCAAAAAAGAGTGGCAGAAAATCCCCAAATCCAGTTGTGAAAAACTTGTTGCATCATTCCCAAGAAGACTTATGGCTGTATTAGTTCAAAAAGGTACTTCTACTAAATACTGAGCAAAGGGTCTGAATACCTATGTTCACGGGATATTTCAGTTTTTTCTTTTTTAATTATCTGTTTTTGTGTTGTAATTATGGGGTGCTGAGTGTAGATTGATGAGGATAAAATGAACTTAAACGATTTTAGCATAAGGCTGCAACGTAACAAAGGGTGAAAAATTGAAGGTGGTCTAAATACTTTCCGTATGCACTGTATATCTAACCTAATCTTTCTCTCCAAAATCCTTGAGAAAACAGTTGTCCGTCAGTGTGACTTTCTACATAATGTAGTGTAACATTTTGGGTGATAAATACTAACAATGAACAATGTTGTATCTGCTTAAAGGGTACTTGATTATTGATTGTTATTTGCTAAAGATAATCAAAACTGAGGGCATTATGATAAAAGAAGAGGTGTATGTGATTCTGCACTTACTGAGTGAATAAGTACATTTGATGATCTGATAAACATACCCTGAATTATATGTGATTAAATGTAATACACTTTTATTATTATTATCTTTTAAAATGAGAATGCATCAACAAAAGTTATGAAACAATATTATAATTGGGATAGTGTTTCCTGTATAAAAAACTGAACTGAAAGTAACCCTTGTGTGGCCCTTTGAAGATTCAAGGCCACACAATCAAGGCACCTGTGACTGGAGTTTTGAATGAAAAGACCGTTATGAGTTTAATGCCAAGAAAAGTTGTTGATAGAATCTGATTGGTTGAAATTTACTAGGGCAAGGGGGGTTTCACTTCCCACGATGGTCAGCAAAATTATCAGTATAAAAGGAAACATTTATCTGAAATGTCTCTTGGTATCATTTCTGCATAGGCGCTGTCTGTGTTGGTTTGGTTCCGAGGATGTTTGTACGTCGACGAATAAAACTCTTACTGCATTCAGCCGGACGACTCTTGGTGATTTTTCTGTTTGGACCTTTTGAAACTTTAGCTTTTAAATATAACGAATTATTGGACTGTTATATTTGCTTCTACAATAACAATGGTTTATTTGAAGACAGCACTGGTAAAAGTTACAAATTGCGTCAGACAATGGACTTCTCTCTGTCCTCGTCCTGTTAGACCTTAGTGCTGCTATTGATACTGTAATAAACCTTACAAACCGGGCAGGCGAATACTGCCACCACCTGGAATTAACCAGTAAGGTTTTTGTAAGCACCTTACCCCGCCAAAATAAAGGTCACGTGGGACCAACCTCATTCAGTACAGAGAAGCTGCTATCAAAACCTTTTAACCACTACATCTTCAAATCATCTATAAAACAAAACACTAAAAGTGATAATAAAATATTATAGTCTAAATTAAATAAATAAAATTAACAATACCTTACAACTTAAACACAAAATAAAACCAATAACATCATGTAATATAATAAAATTAATTGCTAATGGCAACAACATAATATCCATAATTAAAAATAATAAACAAATAATAAACTACACGGTTACATATATTTCATTCCCCGCACGCTGATGAAGTGCTGGACAAAAGGCTGTGGAGAAAAAGCGGCTAGCAGCCCTTCTAAAGCCCCGGCCTCCCCTCCTCACCCAGGTTCAGCTCCCCTGCCTTACTACCTTCAGGCCGGCAAAAGTGGAAGTCCCCTTTGGCCGAGTAAATTTCAACCAACCGGCCATTTCATTTGCAATCGAATTCAAACGAATACAACAGCTCTTCCACTAATCCTACTTTTTTGAAGTAAATCTTTTTTTTTTGTTTTTTTTTTGTTGACATTGTCAGAAAGGCCCACCATAATTTCATCATAAAAAAGTGCTCTGAATGAAATCATTTATTACAAAATTCAGAGAAATTTACTGTGCTCAGGCTGGTTATTACAAAATGTGGGTTTTATTACATGATGAAGTGAAAATCTATAAGTTTGTCAAGTTATTACATAATGCAATGTTATTACATAATGGTTGTTATAAGGTCCCCACCGATGAGTCCAGTGTATTCTGACTGTCCACCCTACCCCTGGGCATACTTTTTCCAGGCTGAAAATCAAGACACTACCTAACTATTATTTCTACAGTTTATGTATTAAATGTAATGTTCAGAGTGCAGGAATCAGCTGATAGTAGTATTGAGGGGCAAGTTTTATGTTTTGGATCAAGATTTTTGGATGAAAATTAAGTTCCTCAATGAGCCCCATCTGAGATGAACTCATCATCATGATCTACTTTTATGTCCATTATACAAATCATACAGTAGCCAGACAAAGCCTCTTCTCTACCTTTATCCTGCTGAAACTTTGCCCCTAAGACCAAAAGTGTCCTCTTACAAGCCTTTCCCAGCGCTCTCTGACAGTGAATTTACTCCAACTCTCCTTGTCTCCCCTTTGATACCACTGAAAATAAATCCACTCCAAAACTGTTCAGGTCATGCCATAGTTGTTACACAGAGGGATTTTCCCCCTTTGCTCTCAAAATGATCTCCAATTACCCAAAAAAGCTGTTTTTGTCAAACCACATCATCAAAGTGGACCTATAAATGAGGAATGGCTGGGGGGCTTGAAAGAGGACTATCACAGGATCCTTGGATCCACCAGGGCAGTTGCTAATTTTTACATCTCAGAAACCAGAAATTTGAGATATAACTTTTATGATTTGCTGCACTCCAGAGTGAGTGTGACACAAATGAGTAGAGAAATGCTAATGGTGTGGAAATGAGAGAAGAGGGCTTGAGTTATGACTCTACTGACAAGCAGCATGACAGCAGACATGCTTGGTGCTTGTTGTGCCTATGAGCATTATGAAGCTCCCATATGCTCCCACGGGAGCAGAGCCGAGGAAAATGGAGAACAATGTACTCAGGAAGACAGAGCTCTATAGAAATCCAGTGCATCACCAAAGGATGGTCATCATGTGTGAGTACTGAGCCTGAGGAAAATTCTCTCTTTTAAAATGTTTAAAACCCTGGTAACCATTTCATCATTTGAAGATCTGTCTTCGAGCTATTATACTGTTTAGGCTGGATTATTGTAATTCATTATTATCAGGCTGCCCTAACAAGTCTCTAAAGACTCTCCAACTGGTCCAGAATGCAGCTGCACGTGTTCTGACAAAAACTAGAAAGAGAGATCACATTACTCCTATTTTAGCTTCACTGCATTGGCTTCCCATAAAATCAAGAATAGAATTTAAAATCCTTCTCCTCACTTTTAAAGCTCTTACTGGTCAGGCTCCATCATATCTTAAAGAGCTTATAGTACCTTATGTACCTACTAGAACACTGCGCTCCCAGAACGCAGGCCTACTTGTGGTACCTAGTATCTCTAAAAGTAGAATGGGAGGCAGAGCCTTCAGTTATCAGGCTCCTCTCCTGTGGAACCATCTCCCAGATTCGGTCCGGAGGGCAGACACCCTCTCTACTTTTAAGAGTAGGCTTAAAACTTTCCTTTTTGATAAAGCTTATAGTTAGCCAGCTCCTAGTTTATGCTGCTATAGGCTTAGACTGCCGGGGGACTCCCATGATGCACTGAGCTCCTCTCTCCTCCTCTCTCTCTCTCTCTCTATCCATCCATCTATATCCAATAACATTCATGTACTATTAATGCATTCAGTAACCTACACTTCTTCCCTGGAGTTGTCTGTGCTTTCTCATCTCACAGGTAATCTGGGCCTGTAGACGTCCGGATGACAGATTCCAGTCCCGGACCTTCTAGCTTCAATGTTTATTTTCAATGTGCTACTCTCTCTCTCTCCTAATCTTCCTCTCTCTCCTCTCTACCCCAACCGGTCGAGGCAGATGTTCTCCCACTTTGAGCCTGGTTCTGTCTGAGGTTTCTTCCTGTTAAAAGGGAGTTTTTTCTTGCCATTGTCGCTAAATGCTGCTCATGTGGGAATGTTGGGTCTCTTTAAAATTAAAACTTGAAGAGTTCGGTTTAGAACCTGCTCTATGTGTAAAGTGCCTTGAGATAACTTTGTTGTGATTTGGCGCTATATAAATAAAGATTGATTGATTGATCTCTAAACTAATGTTTTTTTTATGCACTAAATTTAAGGAAAGACTTAAAAAGTAAAACTTGAGTAAAACTTTTTTGGGGAGATGTTTTAAAACTGATCTCTAATCAGGAGACATAACATCATCCTCATCTGTGTCATGTTAAACAATTAAATAAGATTTACACAAGGTAAATAATATCAATTTAAGGTACATAATGTATTTTTCAACCTGTGCAAAAGGTTTTGTGGATATAGTTTTCAATTTTATCAATCAGCATCTGCCTGCTATTGAAGTACACTAATGAGTACACTATTGTTGTAAGTGGAGTAATGTAAGAGTCTGGAAGTCAGGAGCCCAAATGAGTATTGAAACATGATTTGCCATAGTAATTTCTGATGTTCATACTGACCTTGAGGACATCCCTTCATAATGCACTTACAATGTAAGCGATGGGGCCAAATTAACAATCATCCTTCTTTGCAAAACATTTTTTTAAAGTTTATCTGAAGCTAATATGGAAAAAGCCAGTATTGGCAAGGAAAAGACACAGACTTGTCTTACACACCTGTCCTTTCATGATATAACGTTACTCGCAGTGTTCATGGCACATGAGAATATAATGATAGATTGAAGTAAAAATATGTGACTAAAGGGCCGTCCACACAGAACTATAACTACAACGATGTGAGCGTCCACACTTATGAACGATAACGTCCTGTAAATAGCAGTGTCCAGAACGCTCTACGCGCGCGAACTGTGTATGCAGCTAATTATTGATGAGCTGTTACTGCTATAGTATGTTGTACGGAGAGAGAAAAAGAACAGCAGCAGAGTTCAGAGGTGGGTGCTGATTCAGTGTGTTGATCAGAAGCATTTCAGACACTAGTTGCTGTGATGTTTCAGTATTTACAGACAGAACTGACCCACAGCAGATGTTGAAGCGTGGTGTGTAAAAGTACACCGCTGCGGCACTAACACACAGTATGAGCACAGATCCGCTTACAAAGAAGATCCGCTAACAATGTTGTTTTTTTAACATTATAATAGAGAACTTTAAAAAACTGGTCCGGAGTCACATCACAGCAACCCTGCCCCGAAGCCTTGACCCCCACCAGTTTGCCTACAGAGCGAACCGATCCAAGGAGGACACCGTGGCCACAGCACTCCATGCTGCACTGTCACACCTGGAGCTATGTGCGGATGCTCTTCGTGGATTACAGTTCTGCGTTCAACACCTTCCTCCCACACAAACTGGTGGTGAAACTGGGCGACCTGGGGCTTCCACATTCCACCTGCATGTGGATACATAGCTTCCTCTCGGGCCGCAGACAGAGGGTCAGATTGGGCCATAATACATCCACAGCCCTGAGCCTCAGTACTGGCTCCCCCCAGGGCTGTGTAATAAGCCCCCTGCTCTACTCCCTCTACACACATGACTGTGCCCCTGTCCACCATAGCAACACCATTGTGAAGTTTGCTGATGACACCACAGTGGTGGGGCTCATTTCTGGGGGGGATGAGTCTGCCTACAGGGACGAGGTGGAGTGGCTAAAAGCATGGTGCAGGGGCAACAACCTGCTCCTTAACACCACAAAGACCAAGGAGCTCATAATAGACTACAGGAGAAAGAAAACGGACACTCCACCACTAATCATCAGCGGGGACTGTGTGGAGAGGGTGGCAGACTTCCGCTTCCTGGGAGTCCACTTTGGGGAGGGCCTGACCTGGAGCGTGAACACCTCTGAGCTGCTGAAAAAGGCCCAGCAGAGACTTTACTTCCTGAGAATACTCAGGAAGAATACCATCACACAGAAACTGCTGGTGTCCTTCTACCGAGCCTCCATTGAGAGCATCCTAACATACTGCATCTATGTGTGGTTCACCAGCTGCACAGTGGCTCAGAGGAAAGCGCTCCAGAGGGTCATCAACACAGCCCAAAAGATCAGTGGCTGCCCTCTCCCCACACTGGAAGAACTACACAGTTCCCATTGCATCAAAAAAGCGCAGAACATTTTAAAGGACTCTTCTCACCCGTGACACTCTCTGTTTGAACTGTTGCCATCAGGCAGACGATTCAGATCAGTTAAAACAAGGACAAACTGTTTTTATACTACAGCTATTACTACATTAAACACTGCTAATTAATACTGTTTACAACTGACTGAAATAGGGCTGTGCAATGACAGGATGTAGCCGTATGTGGGTATACTTGGGCTGTTTTTATGTATAGTATTTATTGATTATCTTTTCTTTCATTTTTATTTATTTCTATTTTTATTTTTTTATTTATGAATGATGCACTGACTGGTGAGCACTTTAAAATGTTGTTGTACTTGTGACAATGACAATAAAGATCTATTCTATTCTAACTTGTTTATCTATGAGCTGCGCATGAGCTGAGTAGCTGCAGTCTCCCTAATGGATCCACAGCAGTACTAGAACACCATCTATTGGCGTAAATGTGCATTACTTTGATGTAAAACTGTATGAATGTATCTGAATGTCTGTGTAAAATGTTAGTTGTTGGAATAAATGTTAGAATAGTTCAATTATTAACAAAAAATAGGGGGTGGGGGGTGCCTTTTTACATTAAAAAACTAAATCTGTAGCATTTTCAGCCTACTACACTCACAGTGTCTGTGTAGTCAGTGAAGCGTGTGCAGTGCATGGTCACATGACTGTTCAGACCACAGACCAGGTGCAAATGGAAGCTAATGAGCAGGTCAACACTGAACTGAGAGGTGTACTACGAAGCTGGATTTTCTCTTATTGAGATAACTTCAGGTTCAACTTGGGGTTTTCAGTACTACGACGCTGGTTCACTTCTTACCGGGTTTCATCACCATGGTAACTTATGCTGAACGGCTAACCTGCTCTGGAGCAGGTTAAGTTCCGGAGTAAGATCCAAACCTGTCAAAACCTTGTCCTCTGACCAATCACATCACCGGAAAAAAGTCATCATTCCTACAGGATCCCGACATGGACAAAAGTCCTGACTTTACAATAAAGCAACAAGTTAAAAAAAAAGGATAAATATAGACTGGCTAAATTTGTATAGGTCATTAAAAACATCGAGGCTCTTTATTTCCACTCCGGTTTTAAAGCAGAGCTTCTAACAAACAGAGATCATTATTACTGTAGCTACACTAAACACATAATGATGATTTTAGCTGCATTTTAATTGTGCAAAGTATAGTTTATCCCCAGAGTGAAGCTGATTATGGATGAGTATAGACTCCAATTATCACTGCAGCTCAGAATAACATGAAAAACTATGTGATGATCACTGGAAATAATGAAAGATCCTCTTTTATTAAAAAAACCAACACACTATTAATGTTCTTCAGTGGTTATAAATGCAACATTTGGATCAGATAGATCATTAACTACACTGTAAAAAAAGTCTGTGAAAATTACAGGGGAAAACTGTGAAATGGCAACAGTAATAGACCATAAAACCTAAAACAGTACATCACTGTAGAAGAAACATCTAATTACCCTAAATCAAGAAACGGTAATTCTACTGTAAAAATATGTGGAGTATTACGGTGAATAACTGTGAATTGGCTACATTAATGGACCATAGAACTTTAAAAAGTATATCACTGTAGAAGAAACATGTAATTACCCTAAATCAAGAAACGGCACAAAACTTGAATTGTACTGTCCAAACATGTGAAACATTACAGTGAAGAACTGTGAATTGGCTACAGTAATAGACCATAAAACACAAAACAGTTTATCACTGCAGTAGATACATTGAATTACCCTTAATAAAGAAACGGCACACCACTTTATTTTAAGACAAACTAATGGCACACCACTATTTTGAGAAACAAATGAATAAATCCTGAAATGGAAGTATTTTTACACTTTTGGCACCACGAGGCCACTTGAAGATGAGAGACGTTGAGAAAAGCAAGCATCTTGGACAAGACCAGATCGAAGAAGGTAATATACGTATATTTATTTTACATTTTCTCAATTCTACCTCACTGTGCTTCATTTCCTTCATGTAGTGACTACATAATTGCTTTGTTGTGTCTATTTGTCGGGCTAATCAGGCAGATTATTATGTTTTCGCTCATTAGCTAGCTAACCCCACGTTGTGCAGCGGTAGGCTATTGTTCCATATACGTTCCATTAACGTGTTCGTGCTGCAGCGATATCAAATAATTACACCGTCTCTCAGGTCGTGAAGTTTAGATATTCAAATAGTTTATTTCGAGTTGTTTCCCATGGTTCTGGGAAAACGCATTGCCCCTATCTTATTCAGGCTACGGTTGTCCTTAGGGTTTTGAATCATTTTAAGCTAGCAGTGTTTTCCAAGGTAAAGCGCGACTTTTAATCAGCAGCTGGAAGTTTGCGCCTTTTTTCTCTCTCAGTGGCAGTGCTCACTTTCTGTTAGTTGTGCTAGCTAGCTACTCTGTCCGGGTGGTTGTACGACAGCACTACGTTTGGGCGAGGAACACATTTTATTTGAAATAGAGTTGTTGGAAACACAGTTTTTCTTGTCTTTTTAGGTTAGTTTAAGTTAAATTGCTGTCATTCTAGTTGTTGCCATGTATGTCACGGTTCATGGTGCAGCTCAACAGTATTGTATTGCCCTCAAAGTTAAATGTAGCTTGAATGTTGAAATGTCATTTCTGTGGAAAGTTGGTGTAGACATTGATAAGTTTGTTCATTGCATTCGTAATCGTTAAGATTAACCACATTGCTAATTCTCCCTCGCTTCTCTGAATACTGGGTGTGGCGTAGTCTTGTACAACCTATCATATGCCAGCATTGTTTTTCGAAAGTAGCCAGGTAACGGTTGACTGTTTTAACTAGAAGAATAGCGCCTTTTTTTCTGTTCAGTGGAAGGCTCGCTCACTTAGTTTAGGTAGTGCTGCTCTGTACGAATTGTTGTATCGATCGTCCTGCTTTGGCGAGGAAAACTATTTTAATTTGAAAGCTATTTTTTTGCTACTCTTTTTTTGGTTGAAGTTTCCTACATATCGGTTATCTTATCAGGTGCATAGCACCAGTTTTTTTTTTATTGTCCTCACAGTTAAGTTAAATGTAGCTTGAAATGTTGAATTGCAATTTCTGTGGAAAGTCAGTGAAGACATTCAGAGGTTATGTTCTTCATTGCAAACTTCATCGGAATGAACCACATTGTTTATTTAAGTGTTGTGGTGCCGACTGTGGAAGGACATTTTTCAGATATGGAGCATTTAAGGCTCATTTTTACCGCAGGCATAACGTACCCGCTGCCCAGGTTTCTGTTGGGGCCGTTGTTAATAAGTACAGATGCCCAGCTGCTTTGTGTGAACACCATTGTCAAGAGATCAAGGATCTGTTAACACACTTGAAGGAACATATTGCTGAAGGACGTGCAGTAGGTTGTCCAGTGACTGGATGCACAGGTGTTTTCAATATCAGATCTTCATTTACATCTCACATGTCACGGAAACACAGAGATCTTTCAGATGGCAGTATCAGTGACTTATACAGAGAATCTGCATGTCAGTCATCAGTTGCAACTGCTGCAACAGCTGCAACTGAATCAGATAGCTTTAGCCCTCAAGTGAATGAGGGAAGC
Organism: Scomber scombrus; assembly: GCF_963691925.1. Lineage (NCBI taxonomy): Eukaryota > Metazoa > Chordata > Actinopteri > Scombriformes > Scombridae > Scomber > Scomber scombrus. Next base: position 29,029,196 of record NC_084985.1, on the reverse strand, counting down.
ACAGATGAAGGTGATCTGGATATAGCAGACAATTTCAGTGATCTTTTTCTCAGAAATGTCAGTTTGTTTTACATGAAATTACAGGGACAGTTTCTGTTACCTGCTTCGACCATTCAGAATATTGTTGAGGAGATGCAAAACATTCATGACTTAGGTCAGACATATACCTTGAGTAAACTTAGTTCATTGCTAAAAAATGACACACCATTGTCAGATGAGGACATCACCAAAGTTTGTGAGTCTCTCAGAGGTTTCGATCTGTTTTCTACATGTCATACAGGGCCGATGCGAACAGCATACTCAAGAACTCAGACTTTCAAAAAAATGTTCAACCTTGTTGAGCCTAAGAAATTGTTTTTAGGAAGAGATGAGAATCGGAGAGACAGGTTTGCCTATTATGTTCCAGTGAGGGAGACTTTGAAATGTTTGTTAGAGTCTGATCTATGGCTGAGTCGTGTATCAGGAGCACACTCGACTGAGACTTCTGCGGATGTTCTAAGCGACATTAGTGATGGTCAAATATTTAAACACAAAGATTTTTTTATGCAAAACCCGTCCTGTCTAAAGTTAGTTCTATACCAGGATGCCTTTGAAGTTGCTAATCCTCTAGGCTGTGCAAAGACCAAACATAAAATATTAGCTGTTTATGTTTCTGTTGCTAATCTGCCACTTCATGTACGGTCTGACACAGACCGCATGTCACTCGTTTTATTGTGCAGAGAGAAAGACTTCAAAGAATTTGGGCATGCTAAGGTGTTCTCTGAATTACTAGGCGACTTGAAGGAATTGGAAGAGAATGGGATAGTGACATCGCATAAAACGGTAGTCAGAGGGACCCTGTATTGCATTGCTGGCGATAATTTGGGCTCGCATTGCATTGGTGGTTTTTCGGAAAATTTCAGTACTTCACAATATTTTTGTCGCTACTGTCTCATAACTCGATCTGAATTTCAGGGTGATGATCCAAACCTGTGTGGACCAGAGCGCACTGTTGAGAAGTACGATTCTGCCATTGATCGCCTCCAGACTGAAGATACATCAGAAGGATTGAAGTTCAGGTCAGTTTTCAACTCTTTAAATTACTTTCATGTTTGTCAGCCAGGTCTGCCACCTTGTCTAGGCCATGACATCTTTGAGGGCATTTTGTCTTATGATGTTGCACTGTGTCTTAAGTATTTTGTTAAGACAAAGAAATGGTTCACTTATTCCACTCTGAATCGGCGCATTAATCAGTTCAAATACTGTGGATCTGATGCTTCTACGAAGCCATGTGCAGTCAGGCCCCTAGCAAAGAAACTGTCAGGACAGGCCATACAGAACTGGAATTTTCTGAGGCTGCTGCCTCTTTTGATTGGTGACAGAGTGAAAGACACAGCTGATGATGTTTGGCAGTTGATTCTGCAGCTAAAAGACATTGTGGACATGGTATGCGCTCAGAAAATCTCTGTGCCTCAGGTTGCATTTCTGGATGTTCTTATTCAAGAATATTTAGAGTCAAGAAAAGCTCTGTTCCCAAACACTAAGTTGAAACCCAAGCATCATTATTTACGCCATTATCCGGCACTCATTCTGAAATTTGGCCCCTTGATCAGACTCTGGACAATGAGATTCGAGAGCAAGCACAGTTATTTTAAGACATGTGCAAGGAATTTAAAGAATTTCAAAAACCTCTGCTTTACTCTCTCTGAACGACATCAAATGCTGCAGGCTTACCTCTCAGCAGGATCACTTGGCCAAGTTGTCCTGCAAGTTAAAGACAGTTCCCCATTTTACCTGGCACTCTACAGTCAAGCCATTCAAAATGCAGTCAGACAATGTGGCTTCACTGATGTTATCACAAAGGTCACAGTAGAAATGTCTTATAAGGGAACATTGTACAAAAAAGGACAATTCCTTGTGACTGGTAATACGGATAATGTGGAGTTTGGTGAACTAGTGCTTATTTTGATCAAAAATGACACTATTCATTTTCTTTTGTCAGTGTACACTGCCGAGTTCTTGGCTCATTTCCATATGTACTCTGTTAGAAAGGACAATGAAAAGATGCAGTGTCTGAACATTAGTGACTTAACTGATTTCTATCCGTTGCCATCTTACCAGAAGGATGGATATCAGTTGGTTCCATTGAAACACAGTGTGCTGTCACAATAATGCATGCCTTTCTATTGCCCGTCATTCTGGTGTAAACTGAACTTTATTTTTCATTCTTAGAAATGGCTGATTCAGATCAAAACAGCATAAGAAGTTCCATTTCTAAGGTGTTGCCAGACCTCCCAGACCCAATTCTGGACCTTGTGGAGGAGACCCTACAGTCATTGGGGGTTGAGACCACATAGGATTTTCACTTTTTACAGGAGGCTGATCTTGCATCTGTTCTACGACCAATACAAGCGAGAAGATTGGTTGCTGCATGGAAACTAACCAGTAAGTACAAATCAACAGAATTTACTTTAGCATATACCAAGGATTACCATTGGTCTTGAATACCAATCATTGTTTTTCATGCTCTGATGGGGGGAAAAAAGAAAACGTTGAAAAGCGAACACTGATTTTTGATAATTTCCCCCGATCTGTCTTATCCTGGAAATGTGTGTCTCTTGATCATGTACCACCTCTAAAATCAGATAACCCTGCTTGCGGGATGAATCTAATGCCTTGTGTCAATAACGCTGGTGACTTTGGATAGATTCCTTTACTTCACATACTGTCATTTCAAAATCTGTATCTCTGCGGCTAAACCACAAATTACATTTCAGTCATCTTCCATCATATTCTCGCTAGAACAGTGCGCAGATTCTATAATACATCTTTAGATCGATTTAGGCAGAATATTTTGATATTTGATTTGTTTAATACTTGATTTGCAATTATCAAATGAACTACTGCTACACAGACCACGAATCAGTTTAAAATGTCTTTAATTTCATTATTTTTGTTTTACAGTTCAGAGCCCTGAAACCCACAGCCAGTCAGCCATCAGTCCTTCCGTTTCACCTTTCACCTCTCCTACCTCCACTCGCTCCTCACACTCCCCTTGCCCCTCACCCAGCAATCGGATTAGAACTGCAGATTGGGTTGACAGCTTTCAGATTCCATGGGCAAAATTTCCTGAAGACTTGATGCAGTGCTTGGAGAGAGGGAAAAGGCCAAGTCCACGTTTACGGCGAGAAATGATTCGGATTATTGTCTCTGCGATGATGAATGCTTGCACATCTCCAAGTAAACTAGAGTCTACAGAAGTTGCCAAAAGAATAGTTGCCAAGTATCCACAGTCCCTGAAAGACGTCATAGAAGGTGAGGTAGTGGGAGCTGGATATCACTCACTTGTCAAACAGCTACAAGCCCGTATTGACAACGTGAAGCGGTCCTCAACACCACGGATAAAGAGGCGCAAACGAGAATCCGGTGACTCCGACACAGATGAAATCCCAGCTGAGCAGAGGGCGGTTGTTCAGGACACATATGGCTGCATTAAGTGGAATATGAAGTTCATGCCAGTCAGTGAGACATTGGAAAGCCAACAGGAAAAGAGGGATAAAATGAAGATGCTTCATGAACAGCGTACCTTCAGTCCAGAAGAGGTCAAAGCTCTCATGGGGTGCACATACTACTCCCAACGCAAAGCAATAAATACAGGAACAGATCTCCAAAGCCTGACGGAGGAATGGCCTTTTTTGTTTGAAGAAATAGGGATGACCGTCCATTTCCTAGAGCTCACAGGATTACAACTTAAAGAGACCTTTCTCAATAGTGTAGAAAAAAAGGGAAAACGCCTTTTGAACTTCATGACAACCGCTTGTGCAGACAAGAGCAAACGCGTCTTTGAGACCGCAACAAAGCTGAAATTTCAGAGAGGACCGTTGGAGGGCAGCTCCGATGACATCAAGGATATGGTGTTTCTTCTTCTCTCATACTTCGAAACGAAAAAGAGGGGAACCTCTTCTACTACATCGAGGAGACACGCCTGGCAAACGAAGTACTCGTGGAAAACTTGCCTGTGACACCTTGCATCATTGTATGTGGTAAGTATTCTGGTTTATTGAAGGGGCCTGTATGGTCATGTTATATAAATGCATGTCAAATTTAAAAATACTAGGTGTGATTCATCCCCAGTTATATTTTGTATCCTTCATGTTATGTGATTCACTACAATACTGTCTGATATGTTCAAAACATTTTGTATTTGCACTACGGCATTTTAATAGCTGGTGTGCTATTCTTTGCAGGAACCTCCTGCTATGCTGCAAGGCTGTTCATGCTCAGCATAGACGGCAAGATCGTTAATGACCAAATCTCCAACTTCATTACTGCCATCTGCCTGATGTTTGGAAGCTACTTCTGCCTGAATATCCACTATCCAGTAGACCTGGGTTCCACTCTTGAGCTCCTTCAGAGGTAAGAACTGTGTGTCAGGTTTTTTTTTTTTTTTTAAAGGAACACTTCACCGTTTTTTCATATTAAACTACGTTATTCCCTTAACTAAGAGGAGTTGATACATACCTCTCATGTTTCAATGTGTGCACTCACTGGCTCTGGTGCGCGGCGCAACTTTGATAGCACTTAGCTAGCTCAGTGCATTCATTAGGATCCAAACAGAGATGAAGTTAGAAGTGACCAAACACCTCAATGTTTTCCCTATTAAAATACAGTTACACGAGTAGTCACACGACCAAGTATGGTGGGACAAAATAAAACGTGGTGCATTTCTATGCAGGTAAGAGGGATAACTATATTGTGTGGCGCAGTAATATCCTCACTGTTGCACTTTCAGTTTCACTTTGGAATGAGGATATTACTGCGCAGAGTCTCAGTGCTCCCAATGTTATTCCGCCACACAATATAGTTATCCCTCTTACCTGCTTAGAAATGCACCACGTTTTATTTTGTCTCATCATACTTGGTCGTGTGACTACTTGTGTAACTGTATTTTAATAGGGGAAAACATGGAGTTGTTTGGCCGCTTCTAACTTCATCTCTGTTTGGATCCTAGTGAATGCATTTAGCTAGCTAAGTGCTTTCAAAGTTGCGCCGCGCGACAGAGCCAGTGAGTGCACGCATTGAAACGTGAGAGGTATGTATCAACTCGTCTTAAAGGAATACGCCACCCAAAAATGAAATTAAGCCAGTCTCTGTCACCCCCAGAGTTAGAACAGTGAAAAAAACCCGGTTAAAATCCGTCCGGGCATTGTCTTGCTTTGGGAGCAGCGTTTTTAGCTTTAGCTTAGCACAGTTGCTGTAAATGAAGGGTGTCAGTTAGCACGTCCTCCAAAAAAGTGACCGAGACATCTAATTTTTTTTCTAAATATATCTTGTGTTCAGAACAAGTACAAATCATAATGCAAAATCGAACGTGGCTATTACCAGGGCAGATATTTACTTGGAACTACATTCAGCCTCATCACAGGTGAAGCACCGCTAGTCTCACGTAGCACTTGAAAACTCCTAACTTCGACTGGAACTTCACAGAATGGGATTCAAGTGCTGCTGCATGAGAACCTTGTGCCTATCTAGCAGTGCTTCGCCTGTGATGAGGCTGAATATAGTTCCAAGTAAATATCTGCCTAGATAATAGCCTCGTTTGATTTTGCGTTATGATGTGTACTCGTTTTTAACACATGGCTCCCAAGATATATTTAGAAAAAATGTAGATGTCTCGGTCACTTTTTTTGAAGGACGTGCTAACTGACACCCTTCATTTACAGCAACTGTGCTAAGCTAAAGCTAAAAACGCTACTCCCAAAGCAGGACAATGCCCAGACGGATTTTAACAGGGTTCTTTTCACTGTTCTAACTCTGGGGGTGACCGAGACTGGCTTAATTTCATTTTTGGGTGGCGTATTCCTTTAATTAAACGAATAACATAGTTTAATATGAAAAAAACAGTGAAGTGTTCCTTAAACATGTTTAGAACAAATCGCGATTTTAAAGGGTTATTCCGCCATTTCTGGAAATACGCTCATTTTCCACCTCCCCTCGAGCAAAACAATCGATATTTACCTTGCTCCCGTTCATCCAGCCATTCTGTGAGTCTGGCGATACAACTTTTAGTTTCAGCCTAGCATAGATCATTGAAATGGATTAGACCATTAGCTTCTCGCCTGCTAGCTTCATGTTTAAAAGTGACTAAGATTTCTGGTAATTTTCCCAATTAAAATGTGTCTCCACTCAAGTTAGAAAGTGCAATAAGACCAACTGAAAATGAAACCTGACGTTTTTCCAGGCTGATTTGACATGGAACTACACTCTCATCTGGCGTAATAATCACGGCAACTTGCAAACGTACCATAGGCGCAGTGATATCATACGCAGCATCTGAAAATAGTCCCCATAGACAACAAGCAGTAGTAGTGCCAGTAGTTTGCAAGTTGCCTTGATTATTACGCCAGATGAGAGTGTAGTTCCATGTCAAATCAGCCTAGAAAAACGCCAGGGTTTCATTTTCAGTTGGTCTTATTGCACTTTCTAACTTGAGAGGAGACACGTTGTAAATGGGAAAATTACCAGAAATCTTAGTCACTTTTAAACATGAAGCTAGCAGGCGAGAAGCTAATGGTCTAATCCGATTCAATGATCTATGCTAGGCTGAAGCTAAAAGTTGTATCGCCAGACTCACAGAATGGCTGGATGAACGGGAACAAGGTAAATATCGATTGTTTTGCTCGAGGGGAGGTGGAAAATGAGCGTATTTCCAAAAATGGCGGAATATCCCTTTAATTTAAATTGTTGTTTTCACAGGTGTTTCTTCAACATCAATCCTGAGAGGGGCACAAAAGTTGAAACAAAGAAGAACAAGAAGCAGCTGTCAGTAAACCCAAGAGTCCTCACCTTTATCGCTGACCTCGCTGATCATGAGTGGAGAGAGACAAATTAAACTGTGAGAGATTTTGTACATATAATTTTGTTAACAAGAGTTAACACAATGCAACACTAGTTGCATATTTAGTTCAATTTAAGTTTAAGTGAGTTAAAAGTAAACTGACATACTGTACATTTAAGATGTTTGATATTACATTTAAAAGGGTAAGTCCGTGTGTGCCAAATTTGTTAAAACCCCACCATATGTTTTAATGCCAAAACGCCAGGCTTTAAGGCCTTATTTTTGTCATTCTCAGACAACAAAGTTTGATTGACTATTTCAGTTTGTGTGTTTGTGATGCAAACAGTTTGTGATGCAAATGTAAGATCACTGTTCTGTAGACACTCTAGTCTAGTCTAGTCTTCAGGCTGTATTCCTTTTGAAAATGTAGTAGCTGTTGGCCTAACGCCTACCAACTGTAATTTCCATTGTGTTCCACTGTATTTCATGCAGTGATATTCTGGCAACCACAGCTGCCGGTAATTTACTGTAAAATATAAAGCTTTGCAATAAAATACCGTGACGTATGATACAGTTGTGACGTGTTTTTCATAGTAAAATAATGTGATTGAGTTCACAGAATATTTGGTATTTCACATTAGTGAGCTGTAAACAGCTTCACATTATTGATGTTGTTACACAGTAAAATACTGTTATGTATGATACAGTTGTGACATGTTTTATTACGGTAAAGGAATGTTATGGGGTTTACAGAATATCATTTGTTTTTCACAGTAATTTACCATAAACGGCTTCACATGATTGATGTTGTTTTAGCAGGAAATTACCATTGACAGGTTTACAGTATATTTGTTTTTAGTAGTATTTTACCTTAAAAGCAGCTGTTTTAAACTGTGAAATTTACATCTTGGAATATAGCTTACCGTAATGTCCTTTACATTGTCACTGTATTTCTTACAGTGAAGTTCTGGCAACCACAGCTGCCGGTATTTTACCGTATATTTCACAGATTTTTTTTTACAGTGTACGTTTCCTCTCTTTGCTTCAGCAGCAGATACAGTCTGACATTATGTAGGCTTATGTGAGATATTCAGAATGAGTCATTCATTATCAAAATAGAAATAGAAAGTTTTTATTGTCATTGTACAAAGCACAACGAAATTGAGATGCTGTCTTTAAAGTGCAGAAACAAAAAATAAATAAATAATTACCATTATTTAATGCAGTTTAGTGCATTAATGGCTTTAGTGTAAAAGCTGTTTTGAAATCTATTTGTGCGTACTCTCAATGTCCTGTAGCGTTTGCCTGAGGGCAGCAGCTCAAACAGCGAGTGTCCTTGGTGAGATGAGTCCCTGAGAATATGGCGAGCTTTCCTGAAACAGTGGGAACTGTACAGATCTTTCAGGGAGGGGAGAGGGCAGCCGATAATCTTCTGGGCTGTAGTGATGACCCTCTGGAGCGCTATCCTCTCTGCAGCTGTGCAGCTGGAGAACCACACACACATGCAGTAGGTCAAAATGCTCTCTATGGAGCAACAATAAAAGGACACAAGCAGTTTTTGTGAGAGTTGGTTATTCCTGAGTACTCTCAGGAAGTCCAATCTCTGCTGTGCCTTCTTAATAATAGCAGTGGTGTTGATGCTCCAGGTCAGGTCATCCTCCATGTGAACTCCAAGAAACCGGAAGTCTGTGACCCTCTCCACACAGTCCCCACCGATGAACAGGGGTGGAGTGTCCGTTTTATTTCTCCTGTAGTCTATGACCAGCTCCTTTGTCTTGGTAGTGTTCAGTGCCATGTTGTTTTCTGTGCACCACACTGACAACTGCTCCACTTCGTCCCGATATGCATCTAGAGAGATGAGCCCCACCACAGTGGTATCATCAGCGAACTTGATGATGCTGTTGCTGGAGTGGACAGGGGTGCAGTCGTGGGTGTAGAGGGTGTAGAGTAGGGGGCTCAGCACACAGCCCTGAGGTGATCCAGTATTTAGGCTGAGCGCTGAGGAGATGTGGGGGCCTACTCTCACCCTCTGGGAGCGGTCAGACAGGAAGTCCTTGATCCAGAGGCAGATGGAGTGAGATATTCCCAGGTCTGACAGCTTGTTCACCAGTCTGTTGGGGATGATGGTGTTAAACGCCGAGCTGAAGTCCACAAAGAGCAGCCGCGCGTAGCTCCCCTGCTGCTCCAGGTGGGACAGAGCAGAGTGGAGAGCTGTGGCTATAGCGTCTTCTGTGGACCTGCTGGCTCTGTATACGAACTGGTGAGGGTCAAACCTGGGTGGAAGATTTGAAGTGATGTGCTTCCGGACCAGTTTCTCAAAGCACTTCATAATGATAGGTGTAAGAGCTACTGGTCGGTAATCACTCAGGCTGCTGATGTTGTTCTTCTTCGGGAATGGGACAATTGTGGAGGACTTCAGGCAGGAAGGGACGGCAGACTGAGACAGTGACTGGTTAAAGATCTTGGTAAAGACTCCAGCCAGCTGGTCCGCACAGTCCCTCAGCACCCCAGAGACGCCGTCAGGTCCTGCAGCTTTCCTCGGGTTCACAGCCCTCAGCGTGCACCTCACCTCATGCTCCTCCACCTTGAGGATGTGACTGTTGTGGGCTGGTGGATTTAGTGTGGCTGCCTCCGGTGACTCCACCTCAAAGCGGGTGAAGAAGTGGTTCAGCTCCTCTGCCAGTGAGGCGTCACCAACAACAGACGAGATGTTACTGGGTCCATAGTTGGTGATGTGCTGGACCCCCTGCCACACCTGCCTGGAGTCGTTCCTCTGGAGACAGTCCTGAATCCTCCTCCTGTAGGCAGCCTTGGCCTCTCTGATGCCTCTCTTCAGATTGGCTCTAGCAGCACTGTACAGCACCCCATCACCAGACCTGAAGGCGGTGTTCCTCTTCCTTAGCAGGCACTGCACTTCTTTAGTCATCCAGGGTTTCTTGTTGGGATAAACCCGGAGGCATTTGTCAACAGTGACAGTGTCCATGCAGTGCTTGATGTAATCCAGGACAGCTGTTGTGTACTGCTCTAGGTCCTGATGTTCGAAAACATCCCAGTTTGTTGACTCAAAGCAGTCCTGCAGCTGTTGAGAGGCACCTTCAGGCCAGGTTGTAACAGTTCTAGATGTAAGAGCACTTTTTCTGAGGGGGGTATATGCTGGAATTAAGAGCAGGGACATGTGGTCTGACTGGCCCAGGTGTGGTAATGGCTTAGCCCTAAAGCCCTTTTTGATGTTAGAGTAGACCCTGTCCAGTGTGTTTGCTCCCCCGGTAGCACTGCCTTTAAATCAGCATGGTTAAAGTCCCCTGCAATGATGTGAACAGCCTCAGGATACATACTCTGCTGACAGCTAACGATGTCATGTAAATGTCCCAGGACCGAGTTAGCATTTGCATCCGGTGGAATGTAAACAGCTGTTACCATGACAACAGTAAACTCCCGAGGTAGATATATGGGCCTGCATTTAACAGTTACATCCTCCAGGTCCGGGCAGCAATAACTGGCGACAGTCTTAGTGTTGGTACACCAACTGTAGTTCACATACATGCATAACCCCCCTCCTCTGCTCTTACCAGAGTCCCTAGTCCTGTCATGACGGTGTACTGTGAAGCCCGCTAATTTAATAAATGCATCTGGAATGGATGAATGAAGCCAGGTCTCTGTGAAAAGCAGAATGCAGCTGTTCTTCACAATGTTGTTTGTGGCAACCTGTAGCTTCAGCTCATCTATCTTGTTGGAGAGGGATCTTGCATTGGTGAGGAAGATGCTGGGAAGCGGCGGTTTGTGTGGCCGCCTCCGTAGTCTCACCAGCACACCTGCTCTGCAGCCTCTCTTTTGCCTCCTCTCCCTGCGCCGTCTTCGTCGCCTTCCCTCAGGGATGGTTATCCACAGAGAGCCGGGACGCCTGGCTATAGCCACTGGGATGTCGTGGGAGCGGAGAAACTCGACTGTAACAGCTCGCTCGCTGTGTAATCCTACATACTCACTCTGATGAATATTTTAAGTCACACTAAATGTTCCTTGTGCCCTAAACTACTTTTAATATTTGGAAATCATTTCTAGTGTTTCTACATCTGTTAAATTAGACAAAATGATGTGTGTAAAATGCGCAATTATATGGGAACTACAAACATATATTCAGGCAATACAGAACTGAGGTAAACTACATGAAAGAATGAATTTGCTTTACAGTATATTGTTCTGTTGTATGGTTAGATGGTTGCTCTTCTTTATGTTTCGCCTCATTGCATATGACTTTTTTGCGGTGCGTAAAGCATACTTTTGTCCACGCGCGAGCCTCACAGTGTTGATTTCTGTCGCTTGGAATTAACAACTCTGCCTCTTTCACATGAACGCGCTTGTAGCTGGATAGGAAAACCCAGGGTTAATTGAGAGAGTTGATAACTCGCTTCGTAGTACAGATAATCCAGATGTCCAATATTTGGTTTAGTGAAGCCAGGTAACTGAAAGATACCCTTGGTATTGTTGTGATCTGAGCTATACTACTTGCTAAATCTTTCTCTATGTGTGAGCTCAGTCCACATGTTCGTTTTGATGAAAAAATAGGAGAAGAATATTCGGTCTCAACACGCTATTTATTTAACAGTAAATGTATAAAGCATATACAGAATTCCGGGTCAATTTACTCTCCCTGACGTCAACAGCATCTCTGTCAGCGTTCGTAAATATCTGACTCCTATCTCTTTCCCTGACCCTCTTAAATACAAAAACAGAATGCAAATTGAAATGTGAGTTGCGCCGTCTCCCGCTGGGCCGTAGGTCTGGCTTCATCCTTCATCTTCTGACTCCAGGATCTGTGACCTCCCTGTGAAAATCCCTTACAGGTGGTAAGGTGTGATTCCCGTGTTGACCCCTACAGAATCTCCAGAAATTCTGCGGGGGGTCTTTCAAGGGTTCGTTCCCATTGTCCAACAAAAGGTTAAAAGTTACCCATACAAACAATCCATATGTTTTCTGACCCTGTTGTTACCAGCTGATCAACAGATGGAGGCTCAGGACTATGTTAATACAGTCACCCCCTTCCAATCACACCTCCGTGTGACACTGGTTCCCATGCTTTTCCCATGTGTTTTGTATATTCCTCTCCTTATGACACACATCATGTTTTCACTGTTATACATTGTACCACATTTAACAATTGAAACAAACAATACAGTACTAAATCACATTATCTGATATTTTAGCATTTGACAATTTATAGCATATATCTACAGTATGTTGAACTTGCTTCGTAGTACAGGCCTCTGGTGGCCAAAAAAAAAAGACCTCTGTTATATGATGATATTTTGGATTCCAGTTTAGCGACATCAAGCAGAAAGAGGTATTCTGTAAAACATCTCAAATGAAATTCTCTACATCATTCGGCAATACAACAACTTATGAATGCATCGCAGTGAAAGCTCTAACTATTAAAGAGACAATTTAATGCCAGCCTGTAAACAAACAAAAAAACACAAACCGACTCCATAACGTACTGCTTGGCAAAATACATGATGCCCCTGTAAGAGGGAATTCAGAAAATGATCCGGACCTGAGGATCACACCGGCGACAACATAGCCTTGGGCTTGAAAGAGGAATTGGCTGCATGTGTGAGGAGCGTCAGGTCGTTATTACAACAGATAATTGCATTAGCATTACCATTATGAAAGCGGAGGAGCTTAATCAATGGACATAAACTTAACCTTACTGTTGGTAGGTTAAATTCTCAATATCATGGTACCATTTTATTAATCATATCACAATTGCAATCGTAATTGCAATATTTTCCACAATAATCGCAATATGACTTTTTCACCAAATCGTGCAGCCCTAATAGAGGTAATGGTGCATCAACCATTTTATTTACTACTACATCACTGGATATGTACTGGACTGAAATTGGAACCCAAGTCCTTGGCCTAAATTGTTTCCTAATCTACAAATCAGAAACTATGAAAGAAATGATGGCCATACTGGATGATTCTGCACCTCAATGCAAATGCAGGAAGAGTGTACCTTTTATTTAATGTTGTACAAAGTTAAAATATATGTTCGCAGTTTTTCAGTAGTAAGGTGCTGAAATGAAACAGGTTTTGATCAATCAATCAATCAATCAATCAATCAATCAATCAATCTTTATTTATATAGCTAACCCTAAATCACAACAAAAGTCATCTCAAGGCACTTTACACATAGAGCAGGTCATTGAACCATTGAAAGATCCCTTCCTAATACGCTTTCAATGAAAGTGATGGGGGCAAAATCCACGGTCCTCTTTCTCTGATACAATGTATTTCAAAGTTAATCATTAAAGGAAAGTAGGGATTCGTGGGGCAACTTTTCCTACTTCTAATGTGCATGGAGAAGGAAAATTTGAAGGCATCAAACTTCCAGCAACTGTTAGCAACACAAGTATAAAGAACAACTTTATTATGCCACTCGTGATAAAGTTGTTCTTTATAGTGTTGCAAAACTTCCTCTTCATGTTTCTACAGACAGTGTTTCCATGTTCAGCTTCTGTGGAGGAATAGTAACATAGAGAGGAGCTTGATTTGATATACTAAGACTCCTGAACTCAACTTTCTAATGCAAGTTTTTGTGAGGACTGTGGATAATGCCCCCCATTACTTAAATTGGAGGCACATTAGGAAGGGATTTCTTAATTTGCAGTAAAACCAAATAGAATGATTGCAGCAGGCAAAACATTTTTCAGTCTATATTTGGACAACTGACTATTGTTTTAAGAAAAACTTGAAAATGTATGAACTCTGCCTCTAAGGGATTGGAGGTTGCAATTAAAATCCACCTTTCCACTTAGTCTGAGCATAAAATAAGACATGAAATAAGACAGTATACAGGTCAATGTTTAAACAAAAAGTAAAGATATGACAGGAAATCAGGAGGACAGAGATAGGGAACATTCTTAACAGGCACTTTAACTTCTGGGCCTCAAGGGTGGGTTTTCACCTTTTTTATACACTTTTACATCATAGCACCATACAGCTCGTCAGCTCTCCAGCACCCTCACTGTGCCAAACATGCAAGGGTATTTCTCTTATTCTGTTAGCTAAAAGGCATACAAACATTTTATTCTGTACTCAATAAATGTACAGGTAGATGGAGTTAACCTGCTGGGCATTGCTGCCTGTCGCACCTCCTCCGGTGCCCATGGGTCAGCTGCAGGGTCATCAGCCAGGAACCACCATTCACCAACGTTTCGCTCCTTTAATCACTGGAACGTCTCCTGGTGGCGGAGCAGTGACAGGGACGTCTCCCTGTCACCCCCTGCAGCTGATAGGTGTTAAACCCCTGCGGCTGTTTTTTGGGTTAGGTGTTCTTTCCCCAGCACTTGTCTTTCCTCCTCAGCCAGAGCCAAAAACTGCCTTTCTCTGCTTCCTCTGATAGCTCTTTTGTTGCCTTCTTCAGCTTTCCTCCGGTCACTCCTACTTCCCTCAATAGGTGTGTGTATGACAGCCCCACAAAGCCTCGGCATCCAACCTCTACTGGGTAGATGGTAGTCTTCCAGCCAGCCTCCCTGCACTCAGCAGCCAGCTCTGAGTACTTGGACTTCTTTCGCTCGAAGGCGGCCTCAATGCCATCTTCCATTGGTACCGTGAGTTCGATGAGGAGCACCGATCTTGCTTTAGTGGACCACACAACTATGTCAGGACGGAGAGATGTGACCGTAATCTCAACAGGGAACCGGAGCTGCCTGTCAAGGTCGACCCTCATGCTCCACTCCTGGCCGGAGGATAAGGGCCTTGGTGTTTCTCTTGGCCTGATGTTTCTTTTTTCCCCGCCTTCTGTGACAAAGTTGATGTGGTCCTCTACTGGTGGTGTTCCTTTGCTGCCCTGTCGACGCCCCTCCAGCACCTCAGCTAGCTTTCTCAAGACCTGGTCATGGCGCCATCTGTAGCGCCCCTGGGAGAGTGCAGTCTTACAGTTTGAGAGGATGTGCTGGAGGCTTGTATTGGGAGCATTGCAAAGTGAGCAAGTACTTAACCATATAAATCACTTCTATTGACCTATAATTAGTCTTTCCTTGGGTCTACATGCAAATTTACTGCTAACTATATGAGGTATCCTTCTAAAAAAAAAAAAAAGCCGGTGAAATTTGGTGAAAAGATCTTTCAAATAAAGTTTGAAGGAAAGGAAAGAAATCAAACTAAGGAAGTTCATGTCCTTAATATGTGAGATGCCACACTGAATGTTTTGTGTTAAAGCTGTGGAGATGAGTTGGGGAGTAAGCCAGTGTGTAAAATTACCTGGATCAGCTTTTGTATTACTGATCATCTAAAACTACATGGTTTGGTATGGAATGTACAAACAGGATGTACAATGCAGACCTGGCCTCTGTTCAGCCACAAACAGCTCTGCAAGCATAACTTCTGTGATGATTCAAAAAGAGATAACTTAGTGTCATTCAGGTTCCTGGTTGGTTCTCCGACTTCAATCCTGGGTGCACAACGGTCATTTAGCAGAGGTGGATGAACATGCCAATAGCTCTGCAGGGCATCCTCCAGTAGCAGCCACCTTTTCCTCTGCCCGCAGACACAGCTCTTGCAGAAAGTTGGCTGTCTCCATCACCAGGTCATTCTCATCATCTAACAAGGATGTTAGATACACAGGTAGTTAACTGAAATGCAGTACTGTGTTAGGACTAGTAACCTGCTGCTGTGGTGGATTACAATTTGCTGCATGGGCAAATACGCCAACACTGTAAAAAAAAAAAAACAATCTGTAAAAAAAATGGATAAAGTCCTGGCAGAAAATTACCAGGAATTTATCCGTTAATGTCACGGACACTTCTGTTAATCCTAGAACGGATAATTCCGTAGATTTACAGTATATTTTCTGTAGCATTTGGTACCAAGAAATATCTTCCCCACTGAAAAATCTGTACCATTTCTATGGACAGTTTCTTTAAATGATCTGAAACATAAAATTCTGAATAGTCAGTAGCAGCCTACATTTTCTGGTAAATAAACATGTATTTGATTCCACTCTAATGCTAAAATACAATGACAAATGGTATCCATCACCAGACCAATGCAATGTAATGAGTTAAAATAACTAAACATCTAATACAGCAACATGATCAAATACAATCACCACAACATATATAAATTGAACATGTTTATTTTTTATGCCATGAAGGATATGCATAAAAGTGCATTCAATGGCTACATTTTTAAATGACAAGTTTTTTACGAATTATTTTAACAATATACAATATTTTGTAGAAGATCGTTTAAACAGCAACAAACATAATAAATAATGATACATTCATTAATAACATTACAATAATGGTGTTGCACCAAAAGAAGTGACCACACAAACAAGTAAAACAGCTTCTTTTTTTTCTTTAAAAAAAAATCTGTTTAGGTTTTTCAATTTGCTCATCATGACACAGACAGATCAAACATGGCAGACCCCCCCTCCACACACACAAAAAAAGAGTGTGTAAAGAAAGAGAAAGAGTAAAGAGTAAAGAGAAAGAGAAAGAGTAAGAGTAAAGAGTAAAAAGTAAAGAGAAAAAGTAAAGAGAAAGAGTAAGAGTAAAGAGTAAGAGTAAGAGTAAGAGTAAAGAGTAAGAGTAAGAGTAAGAGTAAAGAGTAAGAGTAAAGAGAAAGAGTAAGAGTAAGAGTAAGAGTAAAGAGTAAGAGTAAAGAGTAAGAGTAAGAGTAAGAGTAAGAGTAAAGAGTAAGAGTAAGAGTAAAGAGTAAGAGTAAGAGAAAGAGTAAGAGTAAGAGTAAGAGTAAGAGTAAAGAGTAAGAGTAAGAGTAAAGAGTAAGAGTAAGAGTAAAGAGTAAGAGTAAGAGAAAGAGTAAGAGTAAGAGTAAAGAGTAAGAGTAAAAAGTAAAGAGTAAAAAGTAAAAAGTAAAAAGTAAAGAGTAAGAGTAAAGAGTAAGAGAAAGAGTAAAAAGTAAAAAGTAAAGAGTAAAAAGTAAAAAGTAAAGAGTAAAGAGTAATAGTAAAAAGTAAAGAGTAAAAAGTAAAGAGTAAAAAGTAAAAAGTAAAAAGTAAAGAGTAAAAAGTAAAGAGTAAAAAGTAAAAAGTAAAGAGTAAAGAGTAAAGAGTAAAGAGAAAGAGTAAAGAGTAAGAGTAAGAGTAAAGAGAAAGAGAAAGAGTAAAGAGTAAAAAGTAAAGAGAAAAAGTAAAGAGAAAGAGTAAGAGTAAAGAGTAAGAGTAAGAGTAAGAGTAAAGAGAAAGAGTAAGAGTAAAGAGTAAGAGTAAGAGTAAGAGTAAAGAGTAAGAGAAAGAGTAAGAGTAAAGAGTAAGAGTAAGAGTAAAGAGTAAGAGTAAGAGTAATAGTAAGAGTAAGAGTAAAGAGTAAAAAGTAAAGAGTAAAGAGTAAGAGTAAGAGTAAGAGTAAGAGTAAGAGTAAAAAGTAAAGAGTAAGAGAAAGAGTAAGAGTAAAAAGTAAAGAGTAAAAAGTAAAGAGTAAGAGAAAGAGTAAAGAGTAAAGAGTAAGTGAAATCCATAACATGCATGCCTAAATATAATACAGACTACATACCCATGATAAGGATCAGTCCAGCAGCAGTTGACTCCTGTTGTTGGAAAATAAAATATCAAAGAAATACGAATGTCATGAACTATGTTTCCAATGTATACAGTATTTACAGTATACATTTACTGTATACAGTACAGTAATACTTACATCATAAATTACTAGGTAGTAGTGACTACAATAAGCCTAAACCTCGAAAGCTCAATTTTTGCTAAATTTTTGTTAAGAGCTTTAAAATACATCTAAACTCTAACTCATTTTTAGCTCTTATACAAACTGATAATCCTTGTATCAAAAGCTCTGTCAGAGCGAAAAGATACTTTAAGATGTAAAAAAGAAAAAAGTTTGTTTTTTGGCCAATTAAAAACAGTTATTGTGTACCTTTAACATTAGAACCCTTTGGTTTGCAGATCATGAATATTGAAATATATATATATCGTTATTAGGATGAGGAGCAGGGAGGCACGTAAATAAAAAGGCAGCAGCTAAGGAATTCCCTTTGTCAAGAAACAAACCAAATAAGTGGGATATTATTGATTTCTTTATAAATTTGTTTTAAACAAGGTGAGAGAGATAGGTGAGAGAACCATAGCCCATACATAAACAGGCTTTTTTATTTTTATAGTGAAGGGAAATTAAAATCACATTTTCCTTTTTTTGTGGGTGTGTCCAAAGTCTGTGAAAATTGTGTTCATTTTCTGGGGTTTAAATCCATACAAGCCATTACAAAAAATAGGTCTAATGAATATCTGCAAAACAAAAACAACATAATAAAAAGTATAAACCTACCTCACTTTGGTAGAAAAGGAGATCAGGCTTTTCCTTGAAGAATTTCACAATGCCTGAGATCAGCTGTACTGGCTCTTCACCTGGTGGCATCTTCGTTTGAGTCGAGGAAGTCTTTGATGCTCTTCCCTTTCCCTTTCTGGGAAACCAAAACCTGTTAAGCCAAGGAGGGTAACATGTGTGGTCAAACAGGTGAACAGCTTAAAAAAGGAAGGGCCACTCTTCCAGTACTGTTTTTACAGTGCTTCCTTTGTTGATAGTTGCACGCTGGATGGAATATGTTTCAGTCATCAATTTGCGAACACACGACTCCTGAAGATGACAGGTTTTGAAGGCACTTTTCAAGTCATCTTGTTTAGACTCTAGTTCTGCTATATCCTCAATATCAGGCTGCCACTCCACACACCCATAACGATCCGAGAGTGTGGACTTTTTCCTCACTGCGTCTTCACCCTCTGCTGGCCTCTTGGTTGAGCTGAAGGTAAATGGCCTTCTAATATTTTCAAGTCTGTTTTCTAGCTGTATGAAGACAGCATCATATCCTGTTCCAATGACTTTAGTTCCATTGAGCTCTCTGTCTTGAAAAGAGCAGAGATATTGTTCTACAATCATCTTGGCAATCTCCCACAGCTTTGCTCTTCCAGGCATTCCACGCTCTTTACTGAGTACATTGTCAATGACTATACGAACCAGCTCTCTTCTCTCTTTAGGCTTTGGTCTCTTCTTTTCACTTAAGGCAAGCATGAAGTTTGGGGGCATTTTGTGCCATGGTACATCATATGTCTCCCGGGATGGAGAATCCTCCATGGGACCAGGTGTCGGAGGTGGAGTTTGAGGCAGATGGACATTGTGTTGCAGAGATGTCGAAGCAGAGCCAAGTACCGCTTGTGACTTCCCTCCTTCTATCCTTCCTTCCATCTATCCTTCCTTCCTTTCCTCCTTCTATCCTTCATTCTGTTTCCTTACCTCCTTCTGTCCTTCCTTCCTTCCTTCTCTTTCCTTCCCTCCTTTTATTCTTCCTTCTATCCTTCCTTCCTTTCTTTTATCCTTCCCTCCTTCTATCCTTCCTTCCATCTATCCTTCCTTCTGTCTTTCCTTCCTTCCCTCCTTCTATCCTTCTGTCTTTCCTTCCTTCCGTCCTTCCTAATTATAATAATTATTCCAAGTCTGTAACAATGGTAACCTGTGGATTATAGGACATACAGAGTGCAGAAAGATTTGGTTTATAAATGTAAAAACGTACCTGCACTGAAAGCTTGAATTAGTCTTCTCAGCTGAATGGTGGCAGAATTCCATCGACATCCTCAGTCTTGACAAAGTTACGGTCATCTACATTGTTTACTCCAATCTCCTCCAGACTTGCCATGAGTGAGTCCATTACATGATGACTGAGCGATGGCATAGCTTTCTGAACTAATTCTTTCACAAGCTCCATAGTGGCATATGCTTGAGTGGGATGAGTAACCTTGCACCTCTGTGGTAAAAAGAAAGTGGACCATAATCATTAAGCTTGTCAAGACTTTCACAAATATGCTTATTGGAACAATGTTTGTTGATTTCATAGACGCCAAGCTCAGGTACCCAGCTGGCAGTTTTCCCCTGCAGCAAAAGCAGGACAGTTGTTTCACTTTTGATAACAATGCTTGCTATTTCCCCCAACTGTAGTTGTCTTTTGGTATATCTCTGTACGACAAGCATACCATTTGCATATGAAGTGCCTTTAACTTGAACTTTATCTGTAACAACTGAGTTAGATGAGTTAAGTCCAAAGTCTGCAACTGCTGCTCTTATGCCAACATCATAGAGCTCTGGATAAAAGCTAGTGGAGTCTGACACCCGAACCTGGGGGCTGAAAAAACTGCCCTGACTCTGATAAGCCTGAAACAGCTGATGTCTATCAGCGAGTGACTTAGTTACATTTCTGAAGTTTTGACTTGACCTGATACATCTTTTGAAATAGCTATGCTTACTTTCAAAGCGCATGGTCCAAGTATGTATGAGTGGACCAAACTGTAGACTCAAGTCTGCATAGTGAAGAAGATAGTGGTGTTTTGGTCTCAGATTTGAATGCGGGAATAACTCTTGCCTCATTTCCACATACTCTTCAGTCAGTACCTTCATGTAAGCAATCTGAGACTCTGAGAGGCTAGGTGCACAGACAAATTCGATTAACTCCCTCAGAAGAAGTACCAGCTGCCAGACAGCATCTTCAATTCTGTCATGTACCAAAATAGGCAGGAACCGCAATAGCCACCTGTTTTGGGATGCATGGCCTCCAAGCTTTTTTCCTTTGTCTGGAATAGCATTTGGCTTGTTGCTGCTTTCACCTGGAAATAATTTGAGTCTGTCATTTAGTGACTCGTAACTGACCCACTTCTCTTTTCAAGCCGGCTAGCTCCATTTCTACTGCAGGTATTTATCGAAAGCATTGAAAATAATGCTCTCCCTCCAAGCCTCACCCAAGGTATCATTACGCTGATTCCTAAGTCTAATAAAGATGTGCTTTTCATCGATAATTGGAGGCCCATTTGTCTTCTCAATAATGATTATAAGATTCTTGCTATAATGCTTGCTAAGAGGCTTAAAGCGGTCTTGGACGCAATTATCGAAGAGAGACAATCAGGTTTTATGAGAAATAGACACATCTCAAATAATATCAGACTTGTCTTAAATATACTTGATTACTCTGAACTGGTATCTGACGATAGCTTTATCCTCTTCCTAGATTTCTACAAGGCCTTCGATACAGTAGATCACCAATTTATCTTTCACTCCCTAGAAATATTTGGCTTTGGCAATTACCTCTGTAAGGCCATTAAAACTTTGTATGCTAATAGCAATAGCTCGATCAAACTGAAACATGGCACGACTCCTAGATTTGACCTCAAACGAGGCATCCAACATGGATGCCCAATCTCGCCGTACCTGTTTTTACTTTTGGCGCTTTTCCACTACACAGTTTCAGCACGCCTCGCCTCGGCTCACCTCGCCTCGGCACGGTTCCTTTTCTATTACAAAAAAGTACCTACTCAACGTGGGCGGGGTCGTCATAGCACGGCTCCGCGAAACTGCCGTGACTTCGTTTTATACGCGACACAAAACACATAAACAATGGAGGAAATCGAGGCAGTGGTGTACTTGCTGCTGTATGAGGCTTTTTGTCTCACACAAAGCAAGAAAATTGAGCCGTATGGCTGTAACTATGGTAACGCTGCTGCCGGTATTTAAAAATGCCGGGTTTGATTCTTGTGTGGGACGGCTCATGACGCTTCCAGCGACAACTACCAATCAGCGGCCAGCAGTGTGTCGACGTCACATTTTAGTACCGGCTTGGCTCGCTTGGAACCTCACCAGAGCAGGTACTAAAAAAGGACCAGGTACCAGGTACTTTCCCTAGTGGAAACGCAAAAAGAACCGAGGCGAGGCAAGTCGTGCTGGAACGGTGTAGTGGAAAAGCGCCATAAGTACACAAATTCTCACAAATCATATCACCAATAGTAATGTTAAAGGAATTTCCATAGCTGGTAGGGATATTCTCATTAGTCAGCTGGCTGATGATACTACACTGTTTCTAAAAAATGCAAGTCAAATACCTATTGCTCTTTATATTATTAACGACTTTTCCAAGGCTTCTGGTTTATGCTTGAATATTAATAAATGTGAACTGTTAGCTGTTAAAAACTGCGATGTTCATTCTATCTGTAATATCATGGTAAAAGATGAGGTTAAATACTTGGGCCTGACCAGTGGCGGCTGGTGACAAAAATGTTTGGGGGGGCGCAGTTTGATGCCGTTTCAAACCAGCCGTAGCACCACTTCATACCGCAGCAAAAAAATAAAAATAAGAAATGAAAACTAATCTAAAAACAACACAACACACTATAATG
Source organism: Scomber scombrus (assembly GCF_963691925.1). Lineage (NCBI taxonomy): Eukaryota > Metazoa > Chordata > Actinopteri > Scombriformes > Scombridae > Scomber > Scomber scombrus. The sequence continues at coordinate 29,007,195 of NC_084985.1, read as the reverse complement.
CTCCCTGGTTTGTCCCAGTATAGTATCTCTGACCCACAGAGAGAGGAATAAAAAATGATAATTAGACATGATAAAATTCACTCACATCACCTAAAGATACCAGCAGTTAAAGCAGAGTTATCAATAAGGTAATATGCTTAAAAAGAGACACCACCTATATTTTAGTTATTTTGTCTTCAGTCCTGATTTCACTGTAATCTGTTAGTTGTAGCAATACCTAAACATGACAATAGATGGCGCATTAAGCACTATACACTGCTGTGATTAAGCATAATTTATTTAACTTATTTTAATAATGAAATGTACCCCAAATCAACTGTAATAGTCAAAATTACTTCCATCATTTCTTATCCTGCATTTATGCATTTTAGTTTTTTTACACTTCATAGTTATGTCTTTTATAAAGTATTTTTTTAACACTTTACAATATTAATAAGAGGAATGCAGCTACTACCTGTACTTTTATATGTCCTGTTGGAGCTGCTGGATGCAGCCACTGACTGAATCTATGTTCCTCTTCTGGAGCTTGGCATAACGGAGGTCCACATGTGGCCAGATGTGGTGAAACAGCTGCAGAAAGAGCTCAGCAATGCTAAGTGTGCTAAAAACAACTTCATGCTATTGTCTTGATGGCTGCAGCTTTCTGTTTGCATTTTTTCAGAGAGATGTTTTAGGTCTCGTTCCCCTGTCGTTGTCCACAACGTTTCGGTGCTGACACTTTGAAACAGCAAACAGATAAAGCAATAAAAGGAATAACTCACACTGCATCCAGCTAGCCAGCTCCGTTTATCATAACAGCAGCAGGAGAAACTCTCAGCTTCTCCATCACCTGCTGCTGCTTTATCCTCTTTCTCTCTTCTAGTGAAAGTCTTGTGAAATTATGTTTTTGTAGAGAAATTACAAAATAATCTTCTTTAATTTCCGCGGCTCCACTTTAACGTCATCTCCTGAACCTACCGTAAGCAGGAGTTTGGGTGACAGCAGCTGACGGGAGGGCGTGAATGACAGCCGGAACTGTCCAATCACAGTAGATTAAAAACATGAAACAACAACAATTCGCTGCCAATAAAAGTGGGCGTGTCCGGGGCGCACTGAGCTGTGCCCCGTGGGAAACGTGACGCCAATGAGAGGGCAGCCTCAGGTCATGTGCTTGTCAAAAGTTTGAGGGCTTGCATTGACTTCCATTAGGCCGGCGCCCCACATACAGGAAGTACATATAGAAATTAATAAAATACAATTTGGAATCGATTTATAATGAATGCTGACAGGTGCTGAGAGACCAACGGGCGCATTTTACAAGCAAATACTTTTTTTAGTTCATAATGATTTAGCATTATCTAATTCATTTATATTTAATATGTTTAAGTAGACTTTCTCTAGATAATTGGATGGGGCGGCGCCCCAGCGCCCCGCATTGACCAGCCGCCACTGGGCCTTACTATCACTAAAAATCAAAAGTTAAGATCCTCCCTAAACTTTACTCCAATTATTCAGAAAACTCAATATAAATTGAATCAGTGGTTACAGAGGGATTTGTCCTTGAAGGGTAGAGTTTTAATAACTAAAGCAGAGGGAATTTCTCAACTAATTTATGCTGCCATTTCATTACACCTAGATAGTAAGATTAATAAAGCTATTGATCAGATGCTTTTTAACTTTATATGGAGAAATTGTACACATTATATAAGAAAAAGTGTGGTTATGAATAATTATGAGTCTGGAGGGCTCCACTTTTCTGAAAAAAACTTTTTAAATGAATTGAGCTAGAAAAATTTCTTTAAAATCCCTTTTCAATTTGGAACTTTATTCCCCATTACATTTTCTCTCGCTTTGGAGGCCTGCACTTTATTTTAAGTTGTAATTATAATTGAGACAAACTCCCTGCCAAACTGTCTGTATTCCATAAACATGTCCTTCTAGCCTGGACACTTGTATATAAGCATAACTTCTCACCACACCGAGATATTATTTGGAATAACAGAGATATTTTATCTAAAAAGAGTCTCTTTTAAAAAAAAATTGGTTCCAGAATCAGATTTGGCTGGTGAGTCAATTGTTTAATGAGGAGGGATCATTGCTCTCTTATAGAGATTTTTTATTCAGATTTAACCTTTAAGTGACTTCTAAGGAATTCTCTGTCATTATTAAAGCCATTCCAACAGGGAATAGGAACAGACAGATGCCTTCAGCTAATCATGTATCTTTCCCCAACTCAGTTGACTCCCCAGAAGGAAGGAATCGGACCGCTTAGTTAGTAATATTGATTGGAAGAAAGTTTGGATGCTCCCCCACAAATGTTTAATTGTAAACAAGGTTAGGGAGGTGTCTTTTAAAATTATCCACAAATACTATCCTGCCAACCATTATATGCAGAAATTAAAAAAAGACATTAACACACACTGTTCTTTCTGCAATTTACACCCGAAACCGTTCTACATCTGTTTTGGCACTGTCCCTTTACAAAGAAAATTATGGGCAGACCTCAGCAGATTTATTATTGATCATCTCTTCAAAGATTTCCTTCTACTCTGGGAAAATGTTGTGTTTGGCTTCCATGATTATCCTAAGCAGGAAGAAACATTTTATTTCTTAATAAATTTGATTTTATTTCTGGCAAAGTTTTATATCCATAAGAGTAAATTTAATCAAAAAGAACCTTGTTTTGTTGTTTTTCAGAAAGAAATTGAGCATTATTTTAAGTTACTTGATAATTTGACTAATCAAAAGGCTATTAAAACGCTAAATATCTGTACCCATTACAACATTTTTATTTAATGTAACCCCTGGCTCATCTGTTATCTGATGTCTTTCTTGTATTCTGTTCATTGTATACTGTATGCTCTTTTTGCTATAAAAAAAGAGAAACACCCCCCCCCCCCAAAAAACAAACAAACAATGGAAGACATTGCAGAGAGAGGAAGAGGAAGAGGGAGGGTGAGAATGAGAGGGGGAGGAAAAGCGATGGACGAGGCGTTGTGGCCAGACCTAGCTGTGTGGCAAGATGCTGCATAATTATTTTTCTTGCCTCTTTTTTTTCTATGTATTTTCTCTACAATTTTCTTTTTCAGTTTACTGTTTTGTTGAGCATATTTTTGTTCACTCCAATGTAAATATATCTGCTGTGCATATGTTGCACTCACTTGTTTGCTGAAAAATTTAAAAAAAATAAATGCATAGCTATATGCACAGCATGTGTGTGTATCTGCAAATATTTCTGTGCAACAATCTGAAGAATTTTCTACAATTTGAACTATTTTAGTATTATGGCAAAGCATACTAAAGATGAGAGTGCTTTTCATTATGCCCAACAGTGTGTAGTTGGTCAGAGAAAAATCTGGTAATATGAAAGAAGTGTGTGCCAGTTGGTGCAAAAGTTTGATTTTGATAATGCTATATGTAGTTTTGGTTGCAGTGCTTCATTTTGTAGGATATATGAGGTGTTTTGCAGTTTGGGTGTGTGGTTCTGTGAATTGTGTTAAATATTTTGATAAAACCAGATTAGTTGCAAAATGGTGTTTTAGCAATTGGAAAAAACTGTAACATGAAAACTCACAATTACACAATTTCCTACTATATTAACAACACTCAAAGGAATACAGAAAAACACGACAGCAAAAACGCTACCCTTCAAAATAAAAGTTTGCGCTTTACTGCCTTGTTCATAATATGGCGCAACAACATCACACCACTACATCAGCAATTGTAAAAAACTGTAAATATAAACTCATTATCTGCATGCATTCCTTAATATTTATAACTCCACTGGGGAGAAGTAGGAGGACTGAGCCCTTTGTTTCTCCTGTTGCCATGGTGAATCATGTTATCTGTGTAACATAACCAAGATACCATAACCAAGTCTTCATCAATGGAACACAGACTGTTCCATTGATGAAGACTTGGTTATGGTATCTCCTCATGCAGCAAGCTTCTCTCGATTTTGATTTGTTTTGTATTTTGCTGTTGTGTTTTATGATTTGCTGTTGTGTTTTGTACTTAAGAGCCACCGTGTATTTCCTCACAAAAACAAAACAACTCTCTTATAACACTATGAGATTGTATCATGATAACCGCATTGTTATATTTTCATGAGAAGAAAAAGAGAGTCGTGTGTGTGTGTGTGTGTGTGTGTGTGTGTGTGTGTGTGTGTGTGTGTGTGTGTGTGTGTGTGTGTGTGTGTGTGTGTGTGTGTGTTCAAAACAATATATATAATAAACACCTCGACGCGTTGTTATTATCTCATGGTGGCAGTAATGATCTGTAAGTCAGCAGTCAGACACATTTTGAATAAAAATGTACCTGCTTTTATCCTGAAGGCCTGTTCTCTCACTTCCTCTATGCCCCTCCCTTAGCTACTGTTAACGTATGACGTATCAAACGTCGTTCTTATTCCCAGGTTAGAGTTGCATCTGAGTGACCATCTCTTCAATTGTGGGAGCGGAATTATTGCCTGTGGTGGCTCTTAGTTGCTCTGGATCTAATTTTAGAGCAGATATCTATTTAAACACTGTATTCAAGGATTTATTGTATTTATTTATTGAACAAGATGGGCTGCGCTGGATTCACCTGCTCCAAACATTCTCTGTGCGCGCTCAACATCCTCTATGTGGTAAGTAGATGCACAGCAGAATGTACCATATGGATTATTACACTGCCGTATTTACAAATAGTCGCAGTGTGTTTTTTTCTGTCCGGTCATAGTGGAAATACAGTGAAGGAAACCTCCTGCTGTAACACAATGATGAGCTCAGACACTGCTTTAATCAATTATTCACTGTGGTACCTTGTCTGGAATCAGATGCTCAATGTGGCCATCAGCACCAGATAAAACAAATGAGAAGTAACACTTTCAAAGGGCCGCATGGTTCCTTAGATGGGTCCAGCTGTTACGGCTTATAAATATCGTTTCCTTCCACCAACCTTTTTCTGACATTGCAGAGGACGTCCGACTGTTAAGCTTTGCCTGCATTCTCTTATCATCATGGTTTCTAATCTTCTACTAAAGGCATGTTTATGACCCCTACAGGTTCCAACACTTCATAGTTCCTGTACAGCCGCTCCTACATATCTGTCATACACATGTCATGTAGAGAAAAGGACATTTCTCAGTGAAATATAGGCTAGAGTAGTATAAAAAATAAGTATCCTACTCAGAGAACATCTTGAGTAGGCTAAATGTGCTTATTTCACCACTGCACTGTGAATATTAGAAATGAGGATCAAATGAGATTACTTTTCAAAACATCCTTCTATTTTAATTCGAGTGAATAAAAACACAAGGAATTTTGGGCGGCTGTGGCTCAGGAGGTTTGATTCGGGGCCCTTCCAGTCCGCATGTCGATGTTTTCCTTGGGCAAGGTACTAAAAACCCAAATTGCTCCCGATGGCTGTGCCAAAGATGAGTGAATGTTATCTCCCCCTGCAGGTTGGCATCCTGCGAGGCAACACCTGCCATCAGTTTATGATGACGATTGTGTGAATGGGTGAATATGCGTGGTTGGAAGACTTAAAAGACGCTATACAGTCCATTTAATAAATACATACAGTAACATGAATGTGTCTTTCCCTAAAAACAAAAGTACACACTTATTGCAGAGGAAAAGGTTTACACCATCGTGGTATACACTGTATGAATTTGAAGCTTAACCTTACAGGTCACTGACTGAGGCTTTACATTTGTTCTAAAATAGATCACGTTATGTGTGTTTAGTTAAAGAGTGGGAGCTGTGATGTGGTTAGCTTAGCTTAGCATAAAGACTGGAAACGGGATACAGCTTGTTAATTATTGAGCTTTAGAGGTGTGTTTTTGAACTCTTGGCTCTAGCTTCATACACAACACACAGATGAGAATAATAAATATCAATCTTCTCATCCAGTGCTCACCAAGGAAGCAAGCAATTTCCCAAAATGAGTACCATTTTACTTAAACAGTTAAGTAGGCTACTGTACTTCCATGAAGTTGTGAGAGATGGAATTAAAAAAGTGGTGGTAAAATGTTCAAAATTAAAGCAGCAAAAGACAAGACCTCCTGACTAATCCCTTATATTGGCCAAGCAGAATCCGAATATGCTGAATCCTACCATTCCCATAATACAGCTCAGTTGCACCTTTTCATTAGACCCTCTCTGCCTGGTTAATGTCCAAACTGAAAGCTCCAGTTTGTAATGCAGGTATTCTGTTAAAGATTTCAAGTCTACAGGCCAAATCTGAGTAAACTGATAACATCATTATCACATCATTATCACATCGTCATGTTAGTATATCTACATTTTAGACATTGTGAACATTTTCAAAGGCTGTGTTGTACATATATTACAAATCATATTTTTGTGATAGCTTTCAGATTGTATGTCTGTTCTGCAGATGGTGAGTCTGCTGATGATTGGCATTGCAGCATGGGGGAAGTGGTTCGGATTGGTGTCCAGTTTCCAGGTTGTGGGAGGCATCATCGGTGTGGGAGTCTTCCTGTTCTTCGTGGCCCTGGCTGGCCTCATCGGGGCCATGAAGCACCACCAGGTCCTGCTGTTCTTCGTATCCTTCAATCGGCTCATGCATCATGGCTGCTTGTTAAAGCTTATATAAGATGGCATTCACTCTTATGTGATTTCTGATACTAACACACAGGAAATGTCAGGTGCAATTCATCATTTAATCTCTTCTGCTCTCTTTGGGTTCAGACTTTACAAGCATGTTGCACTTTTGGTCACAAACTAAGAACATGTTTACACCTAGCATTAGCATGTGTCTCAGGTATGTCAATCACAAGTGGATAGCAGCACTAAATACAGGTGTAAACAACCTCTAAGACGCATTGTTATCTGATTACTCAAACCGCTTGCCAAGGTGGTCTGGAATGCATTTGACCACATATCATTTGTGGTCAAATGCATGTCGTAAACACTAATGCGTCCTGATTCATCCCCGACAATGAAGTAGCAGGAAAATATGTCATCAATGCAGGACGTGGCAGTTGTTTTGTTAAACAGTTGAAAGAATGGAGACTGGCACAGATGTATGTGGTTGGAGTAATCTGAACATATGGAGTAGCTCATACATGTATATTAGTCCTTGAAACCTTTTTATTAGCTTTTATCTCGTTAGCCCACCTTAACAAAAAATCTGGCACTTGTCTGACCGATGTAATAACTGTGAGTGTGGACACAAGAGGTCAGCTCGAGACCACGCGAGACACATAATAGAGACAGCAATATGTCTCGGCTGTCCACTTGTGATAGGATCACCTGAGATGCATATTAATGACGGGTATAAACAGGGCCTTAATATCACACAGCAGGTATTTTCCCTCAGGTGTTAATGATATCACTGATTAATCTGTTCTTTGGATAACTTGAGTCTTGATTTGATTCTTTATGATATGACACAATCTTTCAAAGAGTAACAAGCCCTTAAATGGATAGTTCACCATTTTTGGAAATTTTTGAAATTTCTGTCCTTCTGAGACTGAGATCAGAAGATGGATATTTATCTCATGTGTGACACAGCTGAAGTTAGGATGTGGTTATTCTAGCTGAGCAAAAAGACTGAAAGTAGGGGAAAACTGCTATCCTGTTCAGAGTTCAACAAAACACATGCCAACACTTCTAAAGCTTACAAATTAACATTGGAAATGTGAAAACATCAGTTTGTGGTTTTAGGGAGCATTATATTATATAGCTATTTTGTGTATCTGTACCAACTCTGGTTCCATGCTGAACACACAGACATGAGAATGTGTTAATAACACTTCTTGTGATAAATGTGTTGCAAAACTCAAACTTGTAGCTCATGGATGTATAAAGAGAGCAGAGTCGGGGATGAGGTGTAGGGGAGCAGCCAATCAGACAATAGTCTTGTGTTTGATTGGCTGACGGGGACCACCTGTGTCAACCCATTGCTTCATAATCATAATCTGTGCAGTGACTGCATTTGCAAGAATTAATAAAGGTGTCCCAGTCAATCAGACATAAGTTGATTGGCTGCCCCCATCCTGTACTCTGCTTTCTCACATCCACAATTACAGGGGCCAGTTTTGCAACACATGTACAGACCCTTTCCAAAAAATTAGAATATCATGGAAAAGTTGTTTAAGTTCCACAATTCCATTCAAAAAGTTAAACTTTCATAGATTATAGATTCAGGGCTCACAATTTAAACGATTTCAAGTCTTTATTTGTTTATTTTTACATAATTTGGGCTTCCAGCTCATAAAACCCACGAAAAAAGGAATTCACTTGCAAATTCATTTCATCTTAGTGTTTTGGAAAGTACATTTTCCATTAATGTGTGCATGTGCAATAGGATCCAGAGCAGCATTGTATTCACACTGTAATAAGCGGACCACTGACAGTACCCATTGCTCTATGTCTAGCCTAACACACTTCAGTTAATTCTGCACATGCATAGTGTTTTAATGACCTTTTGCTTTGCTGTCAACATAATTATTTGTTCTATGTGTGATATGCATATTTGTAGTTGTTCCTTGACAGTGAAGCTTAGTACATGATCATACTGTTCATGCTGTTTATTGTACAGTTCTCTGTCTCCAGTGCGTGTTTGGCCATTAACAGAGAGCAACAGGTAAGATGAAAATCTGCCGTTTCCCCTTTTAAACCAGTTTATAGCAAATTACAGATGTATTCATTTAAGCAAAACATTGATGGACATACAGAGGAGTTTCAAAAGGAAATAGGTCTGGAGTAAAATGAGAAAGAACCTGGTTCTGTACAAGTTGTGAGAGGCTGAGATGTTTGGATACCATCATTTATGGGTAAATGCTGCTTAAGTCACAGACAAATTCATGGAAATAATGCAAGTTTGATTCCTTTGAATAGCCTGACAACGTGTTTAATAGTGGCATTTGTCTATTGTCTGTTGTTTAAGCTGACCAGTTATCCATGCACATATAACAACATAATATCATACAAATAGACTCACTGCCAGTCATTTAGGTTTCTTGGTCTGTATTTACTCAAGTTTTTACCTTGACTTTATATCCATCCATTGCCACCAAACGGCCTCTAAAATTCACTTCCTTTAGTCTAAATACATAGTAATTCCAGAAACTGTTTATGGTGGTGAAGACCCACTAAAGGCAAACAAATTGTGCGACAACAGCTCCATCAAGTAGCTTGCTAGATAGCAAACATTGTGTAAATTAGAAATACACTGTTTCTCCAACAGTTTAAAATGTGACTAGATCACTTCATTTTGTATGTGTCTGATGGCAAAGATCCCACAAACTAAATTAATGACTTTTCCTTTTTGAGAAAATTACTATAGAGTTTACGAGAAAAAATTTGAAGAAGTACAACTTTCAGATCCCTCCCCCTCCCTCTCTGCTGCACTTCTGCCCTGCCTCCAAAGTCCCTCCCCCAGAGGAGGCTGACGTGCGCGCGACGGCACGCGACCGTGTATGCTGTTGTTGGTAACGGAGGTATCGGTAGTTTTGTCCTCGCTGATGGTTGTTGCTGCGCCATTACTTTCTCTACGCTCCTGAAGCCGCTCTCCCGAGCTGAGGAGGAAGGGGGAGGGGGCTGTGTGTGTGAGCATTGATTGACAGCTGTCCGACACTCCATCAGACACCATCCTGACTCTGATTGGTTCTTTTTGTCCAGTTGCGGTAGATTCTGGCAATTTGCCAATTTGCAGTAGAAGCAGTAGGAGGGGCTAAATGAGCCTGTTTTTTTTTTTCTTTTTTTTTTTTTTTTTACAGATTACTAGTTTCATGTAATGCTGTCTTTACATAGTGACAATCTTAGCAAATATGACAAAAAGTTACTTTTATAAGACTTACCAACTGCAGCTTTAAAGCTACAAGCAGCTCTGGGCGGGACCTCGCACCCTTGCGCACGTCAGGCCATGGCGAAGCGGAAAGGTTTCTGTTAGGGGCATTTAGATGCCTTCGTTTTTGCCCCTCAAAAACAATTGTAAGTCATGGCGTAGATTGTGTCGCCATGGCAACAGTATTTGATTATGGGTCATGAGCTGCGGAATGTAGCATCAACAAGGTCTTATGGTGTAGAAAATGTCAATTTCAGGAGTAATGACTTAAGATTCTGGGAGTAATTTGTCAAAGAATGACACATGTCACTTCCTGTCACCATTAGGTGGCGCTACAACTGTCACTAAATATGACCCTGTACATGTCTTCAGACTGGGATGCTTATCAAGCATATGAAATTTGGAAAAGATTAGAGCATGTGCAGTCAAGTTATAAGGCTTTGAAATTTAATGGCGAGACATCGAAATGCACTGCGTGGTCATGGCACTTTTTGACACACAGTCACCACCTTCGGAATATACCATCCCCAAGGTCTCGAGGCTTTTCAAATTTTGAGGGGGCTCTGATCAACGTGCTACCCACAGTGCGTCAAAGCGTAAAACATACAACTTCCTGTTGCCAGTAAGTGGCGCTATGACTCAGATCCAGTATTGACACATGGATCTGTTCAGGGTGGGACTCTTATCAAGCACAGGAAGTTTGGGCCTCATAGAATCATGTACGTTGGATTTATGGCTATTTCATTTTTCATGGTGAAGGATCAAAATTCACCGCCCTGCCACGCCCGCTTGGAATTTTAATAACTTTTCATCTCCAAGGTCTGTAGATGATACTGACAACACTGATACACAGAAACAATAGTGCCTCGTGCCAGTCAGTGCTCGGACCCTAATAATAATAATCCTTATGGAAACAATAGAGCTTTGCACTGTTCAGTGCTCGGGCCTTAATAATAAGAAACGATACAAATACAATAGGGTCCTTGCCTCCAGGTGGAATTAAAGGTCTAGACTATAGAGAAATCCAAAGAATGAGGAAAAATGACCCGTGCTGTGAACGCTGTCTCAGCTGTTACATGCACCGTCTTGCCTGGAGGCACGGACCCTATTGTATTTGTATCGTTTCTTATTATTAAGGCCCGAGCACTGAACAGTGCAAAGCTCTATTGTTTCCATAAGGATTATTATTATTAGGGCCCTATTGTTTTTGTGTATCAGTGTTGTCAGTATCATCTACAGACCTAGGAGATGAAAAGTTATTAGAATTCCAACTAAAAAACTAAAAAAGAAATGATTTGACATGAATTAGATGGCAAAAAACAACTCACCAGGAGAGTCATCAGCCAGGGAGCCGAATCATATCGTTCACCAATATTTCAAATAAATTAATAAAAGTAATGAATAAATAGTCAGTTTGTAGTTTCAGCCGCTAATATTTATATTGTAAGCTTGCATTATATCATAGTTTCAATTGTCAATTTAAATTACCCTGAATGGCCCTGAATTATTAAATAGCCTACTACTTTATACTAAAGTAGCATAATACTTCTACAGACAGAGTAATGTCATCATGATTATGGATTCAAGAAGTGCAATTTAGATATTACAACTCAAAATGTCTTGGGACATAATCCATTATTCAGGGTGTGAACTACAGGGGAGCCAGGGACTGTGATGTCCTAGCCAGGGACCTTTATTGCATGTCATACCCATCTCTCTCTCCCATAGTTCCCACTCACTTCACTGTCAATTGTCCAATAAAAAGCCAAATAAAAGCTTTATCAAGAACCACTTTGTTTTATTTCCTTGATCCTGCCATTATCATATCACAACTAATGATTGCAGTCTTCCTTTCTCAGGCAACATACAGTCCCATCAACCTTCACCAATAAGGCAAAGCAGATTGTATGTAGACAGAAAGGTAAAAGGGAAAGGGAAAAAAGGGAAATAGGGGCAAAAATATAATCCTGAAAAGTGATACTGTATAAATTATGGCCTTGCACTATTAATAATTTATTTAAAAAGCAGAAGAAGTGAGAATGCTGTCAAGTAAACACTGATGTGTAAAGCATGTGGCATTCCTCATGTCCATGTACTGCAGGATCACCTGCTGGAGGTTGGCTGGAATAACTCCCAGAGCACCCAGAGAGACGTGGAGAAGAGCCTCAACTGCTGCGGCTTCAAACAGGTCAACCCCAACACTACCTGTGATGCTGTGAGTTTGTTTACTTGTCCATTACATGACAGCATGTCAAAACAGGTCGATGCTTTCTAAATGAGTAGGATATTACCAGCAGTAACCTGTAACCCTGTTATCAGAAGACTTTACCTGCTTTTCCCGGATAATCTGTGTCTGTTCTCCCACAGGCCTGTTTCCCCAACCACTCCTGTTTTCCATGTGCAGGTATGATCCAGGAACATGCCGGAGGGGTTCTCAGCTTTGTAGGAGGAATAGGACTCTTTTTCAGCTTCACAGAGGTGAGCTCTTAAAACTAAACTGCAGTTATAATCAGACTTAGTGGTTTCACCAGCAGCAAAAAAATCTCTCTAAAGACTTTGTCATTTATTTGTATTTGAGGTCTTATAACCATAACTGTGAGGGTAAACCTGCCCTTTCAGGAGTTCAGTATTAGTCGTAGAAGTAGAAGTATTATTTGTAGTAGTATTAGTAGTAATATATAATATAGTAGTATCAATAGCAGTATCAGAGAAAGTAGTATAGCAGAAGTAGCAGTACCGTCAGTTGTAGTAGTACTAGTAGCATTAGTAGTAGTAGTGATAGCAGTAGTTGTAGTAGAATTAGTAGTGGTTGTAGCAGTAGCATTAGTGGTGGTGGGAATAGTAGTAGAATTAGTAGTGGTGGCGGCAACAGTAGTATTCAGTTGCAGTAGTAGCAGGAGTTGCAACAGTTTTAGTAGTAACAGTCTACTAAATAGTGAATAGTCAAAATAAACTACAGTGTGTGTGTTCATGGTAATGAAGGAACATGTCACCCAGTGCAGCGGTGTGTCTCACTGATATGTTTTTAATAGTTTTTGGACAGGAGGTCTATGACATAAAGAAACAAGATAGACTTTACTATACACACAATACTTGTTAGTTCATTGTCACTCTGTCTTTGTGTCAGATTCTGGGAGTGTGGCTCACATATCGCTACAGGAACCAGAAGGATCCCAGAGCCAACCCCAGTGCTTTCCTGTAAGCCAACACCAGCTTCCGCCCCTCTCACCTCATCACCTTTATGGACCTTCTCTGGGCTTTAAAGGGGACCTCTTATGCTTGTTTCCAACTCTTTATTTTGATTCTGGGACTCCAGATTCACAGTTTAAATAAATCTTTATTTATCTTATACTGGCCCTTGACGTTGTCCCGCAGTTCAGCATCTGTTTCTCACAAGCATTCTTAGTTTCTGTCTCTTTAAGGATCCCCTCCTGATGAGCCCTCTGTTCTGATTGGCCAGCTTCAGGAAACCTGCCAAGGAGCAGCTATATTAGAGTCATGTTAAGTTACTTGTGATGAAGCCCAACATTTCCTGCTCTACTGCTTCATATTAAAGCTTTTAATTGACTAAATAACGGGAGACTTTACAGGAATGAAACACCTTCCTTACTAAATTTGCAGAGCTTCATTAGCGGTGCTAAAAACCAGCTGGCACAACAACACACAGAGATATTTGGAGCTTTATGTTGAGCAGGTCAGTTAGAAATAATGTAGGGAGAAATAGTACAAGCAGAAACAGCCACAGTGATGATGATGTTTCATGAAGAGCTGTGGACAACCGGCACACATCCAACAGGCAAACTACTAATCTTACTTTGTCCTGCTGTTATAATGGAAAAACACTCACAGTGTGCCAGCTCGACTCAAGTCATGGCTTGGCATGATTATCCCAACAACAATGGAAAAAGGCCATAATGTAATATGTATAAGCAGAGTGCAGCAATGAACTCGGCAGTGTGTGTTGAGCATATAAAGAAATCTGTCACGAACTGAAATTACAAAAAACTGTTGGAATCCGAGTTGCAAAGTAGTCTGAAGCTGGTGCTTTTTGCTCACAGGGATTACTTATTCATATGTTTACCTCATTATTTGACACTTTGGTCATGTTTAATATGACCATCTGACATTGTAACCTATATGACTGAAAGTGTGGAAAAGAATCCCCTTTAAGTGTAAATACAAGACTGACTTGTGTGTTTCCACTGATTGTTGCAGCCATGCAGAGAGTGAAGTGTGCTCTGAAAACAGTTGTTTGTAAAGAAATGCATGTTTCCACTGCGACAGCTCTCCCACTGGAGCTGGAAGCATCTTATCAGGATAAACTACTGAAGAAAAGTTTCTTACACTGAAGCTACACTGTGCACTTGTGGGTGTAAAAAGAGGGATTAATATCTGCAGCTGTCTGCTGTATATTACTAATATATTTATGCAGCCTGCCTAATGTTGACACTGAACTTTCTTCTTTGTTCTATAAAGTAAGTCCAATAAGCGCAATAATGTCAACCACTACTCTACATTATGATCTGACAGACTAAATTATTCTGACCATGTTATGATTGTGTGTTTTGTGTATTTGGCCTTTTGCATGAGCCCTTGTACTATAAACCACAATAAAACACTTGAAGAAGAGAAACCCTTTGTTTTATAGTTTTTGTTTGTTTCATTTCATTTATTAGGTATGTACAGAAATATACATTATTTTTGTCTTAAAGGTTTTATTTTCTTAAATGAGCAAAAAAAAAAGGTTGGCAGTGCAGTTAAATTATTTCACCCTGTTTCCATTACACATCAGCCGGTTTCAAGATGTTTCTAGAAATGAGCATCAACGTTCTGACAGAAGTCACAGAAAAACTTCACTCAATTCTAGAAAATGTAAACAAAGTGGTTATTTAAATAAACAAATTGAAAGTCATCTTATGTCTGCTTTACAGTATCATATACTCTATATGGCCAAAAATATGTAGACAATTCAAATGTGTCTGCATCTGTTTATGGGAGCTGTTTAGGTCAAACCTATCAATCATCAATCAATCAATCAATCTTTATTTATATAGCGCCAAATCACAACAAAGTTATCTCAAGGCACTTTACACATAGAGCAGGTTCTAAACCGTACTCTTCAAGTTTTAATTTATAAAGAGACCCAACATTCCCACATGAGCAGCACTTAGCGACAATGGCAAGAAAAAACTCCCTTTTAACAGGAAGAAACCTCAGACAGAACCAGGCTCAAAGTGGGAGAACATCTGCCTCGACCGGTTGGGGTAGAGAGGAGAGAGAGGAAGAATAGGAGAGAGAGAGAAGCACATAGAAAATAAACATTGAAGCTAGAAGGTCCGGGACTGGAATCTGTCATCCGGACGTCTACAGGCCCAGATTACCTGTGAGACCAGAAAGCACAGACAACTCTGGGGAAGAAGTTTAGGTTATTGAATGCATTAATAGTACATGAATGTTAATGGATATAGATGGATGGATAGAGAGAGAGAGAGAGGAGGAGAGAGGAGCTCAGTGCATCATGGAGGTAGGAGTCCCCCGGCAGTCTAAACCTATAGCAGCATAAACTAGGAGCTTGCTAACTATAAGCTCTATCAAAAAGGAAAGTTTTAAGCCTTCTCTTACCTACAGAATATGTCTTGTAGTCATGTCAGATGGAAGAACCAAAACAACCACATAGACAGCTTCTACTGAATGTGTGGTCATTTTGAGTCGCACCCAAGTAGAATTGATATGTTCAGATCTGCCTTAATGTATCAAACACTACACTGGCTTGAAAACACACTGATTAATGCATCAATCAGATTACTAGTTCTGACATTGTCAGTGAATACTAAAAATTCCAATCCCATTTATGTAACCACAGCACCATATCAGCAATGATAGTGTCCCCTCTATCATTGCTGATATGGTGCTGTGGTTAGCACTGTCCCCCCCATAGCAAGAGGATGTTGTGTTCAAACCCACAGGCTAGCTGGCACTCTTCTGTGTGGAGTGTGCATGCTCTCTCTTCCCACAAACCAAAAACATGCATCTTAGGGTAATTGGTGACTTTAACTTGCCCACAGATGTGAGTTTTGTTGAGGTTGTTTGTCTACTATATGTTAGCCCTGTGATGGGCTGGTGACCTGTCCAAGGTGTACCCTGCCTCTTGCCCAATGTCATCTGGGATTGGCTTCAGTCCCCCCACAACCCTATATATTATCATTATTCTATTAAAATTCAATGAGTTCCAATTTGTGAACATTTCCTCAAGTGAAGGTCCGGAACATCATAATGTTTGTGTTATCTTGAAGTAGCATTGTAGTTCCATCGTAATCTGTGTCTAGTAGGTAGATTGTAGACTGTCAAATAAATACAGTAGAATTCTAGAATATGGAAACAACATTTATTAGTATTTATACTGAACCTGTGGGATTCAAATAAATAATAAAATAAGAATAAAAAAGAATAAGATAAAAAAAATCTTTCTTATATCAAATAAAGATGGCATTTTAAAATAAAGCTTTTGATTGTGTTTCTTAAATAAAGTGCTTAGTTTTAGAAAAATAAAAAGAATCCCTTTATACTTTAAACTTAAACCATAAACTTCATTTCACAACTAATAACTTTATAACAAAACATCTCAACACATATGAACTCCTTCCTCCGTGTTTAAAAAAAAAAGTTACATATTTTATTGAAGTATAGGAAATATTACAAAGAAACAATAGATCAATACAAACACACAGCCGTTAAGAACATAGCAGCTAGTGGAGGTTTCACTTAAAAAATACAAAGCAAAGTACATCACTCATGAGTTTTAGCAGCTTTCTTATTATTTGAATCACTAATAGTTTTTATATATTGTTTGGTTTCCTTTTCAAATGCAATAAATGAAGGCTTTGTGTTACTATATTTAGCCTTATGAATGTGGTATTTTCTTAAAATAATTAATAAATTAATAATATATAATTTTTTATGTTTTTCCTTATCATTGCTATGGATACCAAACAATACATCTTTCCAATATAAACAGAAGTCAGAGTCTATTTTAACAACAATAAAACGGGTTAAGTCCTTCCAGAACTTACTAGAGTGGAGACATTGCCAAAAAATATGGACAACAGTTTCAGGAAACATATCACACAACGAGCAGTAAACACACAGGTCCTTTTTAAATTTGAGCAGATACTGTTTAGCAGGATAGTATCTGTGTATCAGCTTAAAAGTCACATCTCTCACTTTAATTGTGAGGAGATATTTATAAGGTAGACTCCAGATGTTACGCCATTGCAAGTCAGGGACAAACCCTGCCCAGTAATGAACAGCAGCAGGAACAGTAGTTATGTCTTTCTGAAAGAGAGATATATATTACAGAAGCACATTTCTCCCACTGCTGTGGTTTTTGGGTCCAGAGGTAAACAAGTGGGCAGTGTAGTCCCTTTTAATAGCGTTAAAAGGGCAGAGGGAATGGCATCCATTACTATACTGAATTCTCTAGGAGTCACAGGAATATGGAAGGTCTGAAGGAATTCTCAATAATTAAGTAAATGGGTCACTAGGGTTATGTCATTTTCAAACCATGTTTTAAAGAATAATGATTTGTTTTTAAATGTAATGTGACCATTATTCCAGATATAACATCTGTGTGGTGAAAAGTTATGTTTATATATTAGTGACCATGCTAAAAGCATCTGCTTATGGAATTTAGATATATTTTGTGGAAGCCTTTTTATTTTGTAATCACACTGAAGAACATATTGAAGCCCTCCAAGCATTAAGAAAATATAGTTCGGTATGAAGTTCCATATTCACGTAGGATTATTTAGAAACTGTTTAATCCAATTCATTTTGAATGTATTATTAAGAGTAGTAAAATCAAGAAAATGTAATCCACCAGAATCGTATGTATTCATAATTACAGATTTTTTGACATAATGCGTCTTATTTTTCCACAGAAAATTAAAAGTATTTTATCAACGGATGTGCAGAGCTTCTTACTAACATATAACGGGTATATAATGGCTGCATATGCAATATGAGATAAGCCCTCAGCTTTTGTTAACAGAGTTCCACCTTTTAGGGATAAATCCCTCTTATCAATAATAATATTAATCCTTCCTCCGTGTGCATCTCACTGACAGTCGAGTCTCTCCGCATGTCCGGATTCACCGATTTGATTGGCTGATTAGCGTCGCATGAGAAGTTTGGCTATGCACAATGGTCTGTGAGTTTCTGAGGGCCGCTCCACATTTACCGTAATAGCTGGAGAAGCAGCGCCCGTTAAAACAGAAATGCTCGGACACAATTTAACGATTACTTAAAATTTCATCAGTTACAGGTCTGTATAGTACGGAGTCTGGGTTTGGATCCGGACCGCGGTTCGCCTATTAATGACCTCTGCTCTACACTGTACGTGCTTTTAGAAACTCATTACACAGTCTTTAGTTGAGCCTCAGTAACCCGGCAACAGGAAAAAGCTTTCAGCACTGGCAGTGTGGACCTGCCCATACAGGATATGACACACACACACACACACACACACACACACACACACACACACACACACACACACACACACACACACACACACACACACACACACACACACACACACACACACACACACACACACTGCTGACCACAAAACCTGCTTCCTCCTCACCAACTCATTTGAATGAAACTCATTTTCAATACTTAACACAGATGACGATATGTTGGTCCATATAAACCGGATTATTATCAGCTTTTAATTATAACCACCACAGCTTTGAATTGTCCTGAGTTGATGAAACTCATGATAAATCCAGCCAAGCATTTATTAAACTGATCATATAACAAGAAACTGATTGTGAGCCTTTTGGCTATTTCCAGAGTGCATCACATTTCTGCAAACTGTGCTTGTATCAGGGAACCCTTTGTGCCGTCAGTAAGGTCTGTCAGGTGGCTGCTTTTCCCTTGCACACTTGTGTCTGCATTAAGAAGTGGAAATAGTATTCTGTTCCTTTACCTAAGTACAAGTTCAAATCCGGCAATATAAAAATACTCCATGATTAGTCAGGCATGAAAAATCCTATTAGAGTTAAAATACATAAGTATTATCAGCTTGATGCAGTTAAAGTAATGCAGGAAAAGTAGTGGTTAGTGGTCCCTGTAGTGTGTAAGCAACATATTACTGTTGTAGCTGCTGGAGGTGTAAGGTTAACTAGTTTAGTCCAGTGGTTCCAGGGTAGGGGAAAAAGCACTATTTGGTGTAACTATTAATAACTCAGACATCTGAAATGTGACCCCAAATACACACTGCTTTTTGTAGGACATCAAACACCAAAAAGGTTGGGCAAACAGAATGAAGGACGAAAGGCCACCGAGGGGCAGGACAGATGGGCAAAGTCACTGAGGGGCTCTGGAGGTTGGCAACAAAGCCTGAGCCGCTCAGGAAACCAGCGACAAATCCAGAGGCCAGGAAGGGCCCAGAGGAAAAGAAAGTCAGAGAAGAGATCACCATAGTGTGTCATTCATTTCTCTAGACAACTTTGAGATCTATGTGAGACCAAAAGGAGACTGTGCTCATTTCTCCTGTTTCTCATTTGTTTCTCCTAAACAATCAGGTGCACAAAATCTCAACTTGGTTTCAAAGGAGATCTCATCAAGCTCTCACTTAAGTCTCAGATTGTCTCAAATTTTGGGTCTCTTTTTGATCTCAGGCAGAGACATCAGAGAGGTCTCTTTATGAACTCAATCTACTCTCATCCCAGTCTCCTCAATTCATGCATCTCAGGTTGATCTCAGACAGAGCAAAAAAAAAGAGACCTCTGCAAGTGCTCACTGAATTCTCATCCAGACTTAAAATAATGTTACTAGGAAACTGTCTAACATGCATACACGTGAATCCACACTCTATGAGGGCATTATTCAGGTCTGCAGTGTTCTCTACTGCATGTGCACTTGTTAGCATTAGCTACATTAGCCATAGTAGTCTGGTTAAACACCAGCTAACGCGGTTTTAAAGCTGAAAATGCTCTAAAATTAAGTTACATTTTGCTGTGGGGAAAAACTGAACTGAAATGGTCATTTTCAAAGGAGTCCCTCAGTATAACTGTATGGAAATAGATGCTATGTGTTGTATACTAACTCTTATTACAACTTTGAAACGAGACCACAGGAGAAATGCTCTTAATGTCTGTTTACTTCCTTAACGTTGCTCAGGACAAATCATGACAACGCATGGGGGGCGTGACGGTATCTCAGTAAGGACAAACTTAGGATATCAATACACAACACTATGGGTATCCGCAGGTCAGGACATGCCCACTTTATGTTAAAGTCATGCAATCTGGGGCAGAAATCATGTGGTCTTTTGCATGAAGTACAATTGTTATTTTCACTGTTCCTTAAATAAGGCATTTGACTATTTTTGCATACTGTGCCCTAAACAGTTTGTGTGTTGCATAAATTGGGTATGAACAGAAAGCTGTGACTATTGTGGATCCAAATAACATCATATTATTGATCTACAATGATCTTAGCTCTCAGTAGTAGTCATTTAAAGTAAGAAGTCATTTTAGTAAGACTATAACAACCCTGAAATAGATGTAGGATAATGTAGGATTTGCTGCAAGAACTTAAGAAATATAATGTAAAGTTCAAGTTTACTAAGAACCACATTTTTTACATAGTTTTTGTTCTTTCATGTATTTCACAGAAGGAAATGTCCAGCAGGAACATTTAAAAAAGAGATGGCCAAAAGACTGCGCTACCCAGTGAATGGTAAATGAATTGTACTTATACAGCACTTTTCTAGTCATTATGACCACTCAAAGCGCTATGAGCCAGTCCCTGCCTACGCAAGGATGACCAAAATGGTAATGCACAGTCTTTATTTTTAAATCCAGTTTTTCCACTAGTTTGACTGATTTGGGGTGGTGGTGGATGGGTAGTACTAGAAGTGTCAACTTATCTTTTCCCTGTGTTTCATTTTGTGGTTTAGAAAATTACTTCTTTACCTTTGAATGACAATTCCTCTCTAGCAACAGGGTTGCAGTCTTTGACCTAGGATTTTAAATTTAATTCTAGATTTTACAGGAAGCCAATGCAGTGAAGCCAAAATGGGAGTAATGTGATCTCTTTCTAGTTTTTGTCAGAACGCGTGCAGCTGCATTCTGGACCAGTTGGAGAGTCTTTAGAGACTTGTTAGGACAGCCTGATAATAATGAATTACAATAATCCAGTCTAGAAGTAACAAATGCATGGACTAGTTTTTCAGCATTATTTTGAGACAGAATATGTCAGATTTTTTGCAATATTACACAGATGAAAAAAGACAGTCCTTGACATTTGTTTTATATGGGAATTAAAGGACAAATCCTGGTCAAATATAACTCCTAGGTTCCTTACAGTAGTACTGGAGGCCAAAGTAATGCCATCCAGAGTAGTTATATCATTAGATAATGTGTTTCTAAGGTGTTTAGGGCCAAGCACAATAACTTTTGTTTTTTCTGAGTTTAATAACAGGAAGTTACAGGTCATCCAGGCCTTTATGTCCTTAATGCATGTTTGTAGTTTAGTTAATTGGTTGCTTTCATTAGGCTTTATTGATAGATATAATTGAGTGTCATCTGCATAACAATGAAAATGTATTAAGTGTTTCCGAATAATGTTTCCTAAAGGAAGCATATATAAGGAGAATACTATTGGTCCAAGCACTGAACCCTGAGGAACACTGTGTCTAACTTTTGTTTGCACGGAGGATTTATCATTAACATTTAATTCAATTTTAAGCATATTAACTTATTGGTAACTCTGCTTTAACTGCTGGTAACTTGAGGTGATGTGAGTGAAATGGCCATTTTATCATATCTAATTATATTTTTTTATTCCTCTCTCTGTGGGTCTGAGATACCTTACTGGGACAAACCAGTGAACATTATAGTGTGTTGTGTAGTTTTTAGATTGGTTTTCATTTCTTATTTTTTTGCTACGGTATGAATTGGTGCTAGGACCACCAACCATCAAACTGCGCCCCCCAAACATTTTTGTCACCAGCTGCCACTGGAGGCTGGATGACTTAAAGGCAAACAGTCCCAGGTGTAGGCCAAAATGCAGGTTAGGTTGGAGTAAAGAAACAGGGTAGTTTGGCTGCTGGTGGCTAACAGGCTGAGCGCCAGCAGACCAGAGTGCAGGCTTGGAGACTACATGAGAGTCAACTGAGCAAGAGGCAATGAGCTTTGCCACAGTCTGATCAAACTCAGAAAGCTTTTCTTTATTTTGCTTGGTCAATATATGGTGTTCCACTGCCCCAAAGTGAATCAAAAGATGAGCTAATTCCAATTTTAAAAGAAAGTGAGATGTTGTTAACCTCTTATGACATGATTAAGACATTAAGAGTTCATGTTTGTAACTGTCTTTACATTGTTTCATATCATGTGAGAGATAACGAGAAGGGTTTGACAAGCAGCATACCATAATTGAACAGAGGATATTGTAACTTAACCACAAAGCCAGCAGGACGTCTTTTAGACCCAAGTCCAACTAGCGTCCGACTAGCGTCCCTCCCACTTACACACCAGCAGGATGCTTTTATTGTGAAGCCCTACCACATACTACATCCTGTCACCGAGTTAGCGTAGCTTCAATATCGGTACAGGTGACTTAACATTAACCACTTGGTATTTTAGCTCAATCATAAAACACTCAACAGTACCAAGAACAGGTTATAAATGTATGAACATGGTTTGAACTTGACATGATATATTTTCAATCAGATGTGCGGAGTCAGGTGAGCCGAGGGCGTCAACTAGCATGCATGAAACCGGCTACAATTAGCATAGTGATCACAGCATTTCCACATTGACTAACAAACATATCTAACTGCATCAACATAAGGAAATACAATACCACGAGTGATGCAACAGATAACTACAGATAAAGACTCACCCTTTCATTCACGCACAGATAACTTGTAATAAACGTATTGCACTGCACAACTGTAGACTATCACTTAATAGCGCTTTTCCACTACACAGTTCCAGCACGACTCGCCTCGGTTCTTTTTGCGTTTCCACTAGGGAAAGTACCTGGTACCTGGTCCTTTTTTAGTACCTGCTCTGGTGAGGTTCCAAGCGAGCCAAGCCGGTACTAAAATGTGACGTCGACACACTGCTGGCCGCTGATTGGTCAGAAGAGTTGTCGCTGAAAGTCATGAGCAGTCATACCGGCAGCAGCGTTACAACCATAGTTACAGCCATACGGTGTTACCATAGTTACAGCTATATGGCTCAATTTTCTTGCTTTGTGTGTGACAAAAAGCCTCATACAGCAGCAAGTACACCACTGCCTCAATGTCCTCCATTGTTTATGTGTTTTGTGTCGCGTATAAAATGAAGTCACGGCAGTTTCGCAGAGCTGTGCTATGACGACCTCGCCCACGTTGAGTAGGTACTTTTTTGTAATGGAAAAGGTCGTTACTTGTGCCAAACCAAGTCGAGTTGAGCCAAGTCGTGCTAGAACTGTGTAGTGGAAAAGCGCCATTACTGAAGCGCACAACTTTTGACTGCGTGACGTCAGTCACAATATAACACCATCACGTGGGTTGGCTCACCCTCTAGCAGCGGATGAGACATAAAAGCCATGTATGGGCAACAGTATTAATATTCTATATCTTGACTTTGGGGCCTTTTCTACAGACACAGATAACTGGTAAAGTCATTGAGAGAAAACTCACACTTGAAAACAAATTAACCTAAACCCAAACAGAGCTCCAAGCTTTATGCAAGGAAATGGCAGAACTCCACATGGTAGTCAAACCCATCACTTCATACCCTGTTTATATGTATTTTTTCTATTAATTCAATTAAATTACAGACATGTTATAAAACCAGTCTTTTCCATACATATTACTTACCAGTTATATTTCAGCTTTCAGAACAATACAGAATTCCCAGAAATTGTGGAAGTTGATATGAATGGTTAGAAATTAGTTATTGTGATGATTAATTATCTACTCTGGTGTTCAGTAGTTAGCTTGCATTTAGCTATCCATGACAAACCAGTTGTGGAATGCAGTCTGGTGGCTCTGTATTGAGCCAATGTTCACATTTATTAGTACCACAACTGCTTAAAAAGTGTGTCAGTCATGTTCAACCTTATAAGCCTTGCAGGCCTCACTGAGGGAAAAGGACCCTTTAACTCAGGAATGTCCAAACTATTCAAACCAAGCAAGAGCAGACCAGGCTTGACTCATTTAATCAACCGATCTCAGTCTTTAGACAGTTGATTGGGCGAATCGTGTGCTCTTGATTGGTTAGAACAATAACCTGCAGGCACATGACCCTTTATGGAATAGTTTGTACATGCCTGCTCTAACCTTTGTATTTGAAAAAAGACTTACTTTAACCAAACAATAAACCTTCACATTTATTTTATTCAGTTCTTTAGTATATAACTAGCTATGAGTAGCTAATGGTAATGGTAACTAATCATAAGCACCAGTCCACATGTCGATATGTCCTTGGACAAGACTTAACCTCAAATTGCTCCTGATGGCTGCACCAATGGTTTATGAATGTGTGTGTAAATGTGACTTGTAGTGTAAAAGCATATTGAGTGGTTGAAAGATTAGAAAAGTACAGTCCAATTACCGTTGAATGCTAACCCTATCAGCAGACAGTTGTAGGAGTGTTTTTATTGATATGCCAAATATATTATGAATGTATCTTTTGACACACTCTCCTTTGCAACATGTAGGCACATTTAGACAAAGACAAAGTATCCATCTAGTCACAATGAACAGTTTTTTATTTATTCAAAAGACACTCTGGATGTACAGCAATAATAACAAAGTAAAGAATGGGGGAGAATTCAAGGAAGGAATATATCAAGTGAAGGTGAAGA
Organism: Scomber scombrus; assembly: GCF_963691925.1. Lineage (NCBI taxonomy): Eukaryota > Metazoa > Chordata > Actinopteri > Scombriformes > Scombridae > Scomber > Scomber scombrus. The sequence continues at coordinate 28,982,550 of NC_084985.1, read as the reverse complement.
GAGGAAACTTTCCAGTGCTTAGTTTTCTATGTGTAAACTGTGGTGACAGCATGTTATTGGCATCTATGGCAACCATCAGGATCACAAGTGGAGCGTGACTCTTGTCCTCCTTCTCACAGCTCAGACTTCAGGAGCTTCTTAGCCTTCTGCATGTTGCTCATCACTGATAGAGAGGCAGGAAACATTTACATTTAGTCAGTCTGTCATGAAGACTAATTAGCTGAGGACAGATTTGTGGGAGAACTTACAGAGTTTGAAGTCATTTGGCTCGTAGGCATACATGCGGTTGGAGTAGCGGCCGGTAATGTCAGCCCTGACTGTCATTGTAGGGTCTGTGGAGAGATTATCGGTAGAGGATGAGTAAAATACTCTATTTTAATTCAGGTGCCATCTTGGAGCAGGCAGGAACTTAATACTGTTACTAACTTGTCTGACTGGACTTGATATTTTAGCACCAAGTCAATTTCCTCATTTGACACGAGTCAAAAAGGACCTGACTGAGTTTTTATTTTCTATATGATTATTATACTAATACAACTACTACTAATAAAAATAATAATCACATTATTTGTATAGCACCTTTCATATAATAAATGCAGCTCAAAGTGCTTTACAACAAAAGAAATCTATCTGAAAAACAAAAAAATCTTTGCAATGAATCAACTATATTGTTCAGTATTGTAGGTATTCCTCAATTCAATCCTTATTTTCTTATTTTTTCAATAAAATAATTTTAGTATATCATCCTTCTAATGCAATATTTCAGGTATTTATTAAATATCTTGTTTTTGATTACTACAAATCATTATTTTTTATTTTTTATTTCTCACCTTGTAAACAAATGTAGATTTTGTATTTCCACATACATTTTTCACACATGGGTCGAAAATGATTTACATATATTCACTATGGAGTTCGATAGGAACTTTAGATATTTGGGAATGTTTGCTCTCAAGAACATATTTACTGCATACAACTATGCACCTGCCAAACAGACACTTTATAATTGTTTTACCTAACAAAATACTTGATATCTTGTGGAAGATAACTGTACTTAATGTTTGAAAATTAGATTAGTCCTCATCCTCCCAACATATTAAATGTACAAGGACTACCAGACAACACTACCAGAAAAAAAAGTCAAAGCAAAACGTTTACTTATTTCTTCTCAAAAAATTACACACATAACATATGTTATTATGAGTTCATATTATTAGTTATTTGAGCAAGTCTCCTCAAATTCTTCACCTTGCATAACACCTCCTCCACCCTTCTCCCTAAAAAGCTTCTAAAATGGTTACATTTGTGCTTTTTCCCATTCTCGCACCATGTCACTCAGCAAAATGTTTGAGTTTCCTCACTGGCCATTGCTCTTTCAAAATGAATTGCTGTCATCAGTTTTCAAGTCATTAGGGTGTGGGTGTGTTTACAGCGCTTCCACTCACAACCCTAGGCTGAATCCAAATGTCCACCCTCTGGACTTGTTAGCTTTCTTGGCACCGGAATGGTTTCATGTCATAAACCATTCCAGTGACCCTAAATTCCAGTGTGCAGAATTTAGGGGCATCTAGCTGAATGACCTTGGCATAAATTAAATGTAATATTCATAAGAATGTTTTAATCCATGTAATCACCTGAAATGAGAATGTTTGTGTTTTTGTTACCTTAGAATTTATATGTAATTGGGGGCGGGTCTTCGTCCATGGAGCACACCATGTTTCTACAATAGCCCAGAACCACGCCCTGGCTCTAAAGAGAGCCTTTCATGTTTTGCAAGGCTCACAGCAATCGTAGGTTCGACATGCATGGAGTGGGAAGGGTGAGGGAAGGGGTATTCAGTTGGTTGCAATCTGCAACCTCACCACTAGATGCCACTAAATCCTACATTCATACCATAATATAATTTGCAGTTATGATAAGACTTTATTGATCCCCTGAGGGTAGTAGCACTGCTAAGTTAAGTGGTTGTGTCATAACAAAGGTCTAAATGTTATCCACTCACACTGCTAAAATGCTCTGTGTGAAAACTGAAACTTTCAGCATTCAAGTTAATGTAAAGACAGGTTAGGTAATTGGAGATAGATGAAGTTATAGCTCTTACCGACAAAAATGATTCTGGGAACATACTGCCCATCAGGAGAAAGATGTTTGTCTGTGGTTTCATACTGTTGATGAGAGGGAAAAATATAGAGATAAACATTTGATCAGGTACTGTGTTAACAAGGTTATGTCACTAGAGTACAGCTGGGAACTGCTTTATTCATAAAACATAAATAATATGAAGTTTTTGGTTTTAAAGGCCCAGCAACCCCAAAAAAATCTAAATCAGCTACTTAATATGAGCACTGGGATCCTGCATGAACACTTTTTTAGTTTTTTGTGCCAAAATTAGCCCAGTTTTGGGTTTTTCATCTGAGAGATTTGTTACGTTTTTGTTTTACTTCTCTCACTTGTTTGAAGTGGGTGGGACAAAAAGAGGAAGTCACATGTTTCTGTGCACCACTCACAGCAAAATTTGAATCACAATTTAATGGTTGTTGAGGGGTTGTTTGCTTATGTTACCATCACTGTCAATAACATGTAGTCAAAGCACCCAGAACATTAGCTGCATTTTGACTGTAAAATTCTTTAAAATGATTCCAAAAAACAGTTTTCAAATTCAACTTTGTTGTTGATTGTTGCTAATTTAGTCATAAATGTTTAATGTTATAGAGAAACACTTTTTTAAAAGCAAGACTGCATGTTCTTTACCCCGAATAACTGAATCCCTGAACTATCATGCATTTGTATGACATTAGGATTTTTGAGGGTTTCCAGAGTTAAAAAAAATTCTCAAATTAGAATATACAATAAATGATTGGATCTGAAAAGGCCTGTGACTTACCACTAGATTGAGGACAATGAAGTCCTCATCTAGAATTTTCTGGATCTCGTTGTCTTCAGAGAAAATCTTCTTAACAGCTGTGGGAGAAACAGATTCTTAATTCTACAGCTCTGTCCTTCTGCACATGCACATGAGCCTACCTCACACCACTACCACTCACCAGGATGTATGTGGTGACGTCACACATGAGCAAACAAATGACTGCTTGCTCTTCAAACAGGTTTGGCTCTTAATTCAACAGAACCTTTTTCTTCTCATGAGTAATTTAATAACTCAGACAATAGCAGCTAGGGTTTTTTTCATCCAAGAGTTAGACTTACCCTTGCTGTGTGGACAGTCCTCAAGGTGGAAGATAACCACCAGAGGCTTGTTCCTAAAACAACAAATCCACTTCAGTTAACATTGAAGTTCAAATTTCAATGCCAGCATCAGAGTTAGAGTAATATTTTGACATCACAATTATTCAGGAACTATTTCTTACCTTGACCTGGACCAGTAGAGACCCTCCTCGTAAGTCTGAGCCCAGATCAACTGATCACCCCAACCTGGAGGCAAATGGACAGCAGTAAATATAAATGAAAGGCTGTACACTTTGTCTACTGTAAGTTAATTGCAGATCATTCTCACTGACCTCTGGACAGAGTCTGAGGGATCCTCTTGCCTGTCTTCGGGATGTATTTCCCAAACGTGGAGGACACCGCCACCAGGACCAAAAATACCGACAAAACTGCTTTGATCATCTTTACAGGTTTACTGGAAGGTAGAGGATTTTTTTTTAAATCTTCCAAATGAAGGAAAATATTTTCAAAATTACATCTCATTTATCAGGAATGGAAGAAACTCAGAAATGTTCTATCCATGTCAGAGAGGAAAGTGTTGACCCCAAAATGATCAGTGTCAAGTGTATGGCTGTATGCAGCAAGTCATAAACACATTATTCATTTTTGTTTCTATTTCTTTTTGTTTTTGTTTGTTTTGTCTTTAACAGAACAAAGATTATCAGACTGTTCCTCACATATCCATTGTAGTACAGCTACAGATGTTTTGCATGGTCATTAACTAAATAAAATTACCATTTTATATCTGTAACCACCCCCCAAAATATTTTAATATTTATATTCAAGATGCGTATTTTTAAGATGAACACTTCTATTATCTTTAATTTTATTTGTCAAAATTTTAGTTCAGAAAGTTTAATTCTTCTATACTGAGCTTTAGGATAATTAACTGAGTAGGATATTTGGTATTTTCCCAGGCCTGACATTGAATTAATTCACTGTAGCTATGCACCATGGACTGAAGTGAAAGTGACCAATTTCTCTAAAGTGAAGATAGAATATATAAAGACCTATGAGAGCAGGCATGTTCTCTTACCTTCTCCTGAGTGGTCAGGTGAGGATGTAGGTGGACTGCAGCTCCAAGATCTCCTGTAGGCTATCTGTACAGGAGGTACCTCTACCTGTCCTGTATTTAAGCACCTGTTCGCCTGCTGTCCCGCCCTCTTCCAATACTGACCCCACACGCCTTTCTGTACTGGAATGCCACGGTGACTCAGTCTCTGTAAATGTCTTTGTTTGCAAACCAAACTCCTCTGGAAAATCAGGTAATTTGTAGTTTCTATGCTTGATGAATCTAAACATTTTATGTTTTGATAGAATATATTATAATCACAAGCAGCACCTCTTCTAATTGATTTAGCTTTTGACTTCTGTTTAGCTTCTTATTGTATTAATATTCTTCCAAAAAAATGTGCCACTGTGGGAGGGAAGGGAACAACAGGAAGCAAATGTAGAAAAAGATTTTCATTATTATGAAATGCTGCTTTAATATGTTTTCTATATGCCGAATGTAGATCGTTGTGTGTTTATTAATGTACATATAAGCAGCACACTCATAAATGATTTTGATTGGGATTTGGCCCACCAGTTTCTTTCATTCATTTGGAAACCATGACTGGGTTTGAATTATATTATATGAATCAATTTGATGCTGTTTGGGCACCTTTCATATACATGTGTCACATTATCAAGATGGGATGCTTGGCTGGGATCCAAGGACAAGTCAGCATTAACCTGAGGAAGGCCGAGGCTGAGGGATGATGATTGGTCTTTATGTGATTGGCTCAAGACACGTACTGTAATTTTCCTACAAAGTCAACACGTTGATTCAGCACTGAATATGAACAAATGAACAAACTACAGGTTACACCTGTGAAGTCATGTCATACCTGTTAAAATCATTTTTTACACTGTAAGATATTTTTCACAAACTTTTGCAGTCTTTAATTAAGAAAGCAACTGAAGTTTATTCCCATCATCTTGGAATGAACGTACATGAGTGAATGTGTACTCTGCCTCAGCTTTATCTTGATGCATCTCAACAGTCTCCTGTGTCCTACAGAAAAGACTTCAGTGTGACCTATCAATGGCAGCTTTGTTCAGTCTAAGCCAGGACCAGGCCTCATGACAACCAATCTGCCTCTCAGTGACTGAATCAGGCCTTTGACAGCAGCAGTCCCTTTATTCTGGAACAACAACTTGTCTAACCGTCCACCCACATACAGACTCACCCACACACACACACACACAGTCACCCTGAACTCTACATACACACGGACCCAGAACTCCAAACATGCTCATCCTTAGCTCCACACATGTTCACCCTGCACTGCTGCTTGGGAAAAGTGAAGCCAGCACACTACATTTCCTCTTCTTACAGTCATTGAGTGCTTCTCTTTGAATTCATACTCTTCGTTGTAATAGACTTTATTAAGCTTCTTTTTTTAAATACAATTTTTAACAAAGTTAGAAAGTGTTTCACAACAAAAATAAATGTATTTAATTGCAACTAATGGCTTTATTGATGGTGAATAAATCATTTAATTGGGGTTTATCCTCCTCCAACAGGATATTTTCCTGTGTGTATTTTGGTCTGAACCACTCTATGGATGTCTAACCACAGAACAAAAGAGCTGCTGAGCATCTGGGTGAAAACTTACATTTCAACAATTAACATTTATTTATAACTGAAAATTATTGTAAAATATCTTTATTGGTGGGTTATACAACATGTATCATAATTATGTAGATACATTTATAATTACAGCCAACTACTAACTTCAAGTACTAACTTATAAAGTGAGAAACCTGCATTAGTTAATTGCTTTATTAACATGGGTATTTTGTTTATTTGAGGTCATTTAAAACATTACTAAACATTGGAATTACATGAGATGTGACTTCCCAAAAACATACAACACATATAACATGATACAAGATGTGTAAAAAAAAGAAAAGAAAAGCAAATATGTAGCCTACTAAACTTGAAAGCTGCAGAATGAAATAGAAACTCATGGCCCCTTATTAACGACTGGTAACTCACTAATTATCACTTTATAAAGCATTATTCAATTATGTATTACTCATTAATAAAGCCATTAGGTATGCATTGGCAAAGGCTGCATTGATAGAAAGTGGTAGCACACATTGTGTTGGGTAGAACAAATCATTTTTGTACAAATAAACTTGTTGAGATTGTGCTGAGGACTACATAACCTCACCATCCAACAGCAAATTCACTTATTTCAAAGTGAGAGAGTATTTTTCATGTGTTCTTGTCAATTGTTCTATTTGGATTAAGATTTCAGGTAAGCAGAATTTGTTCCCCCATTCTTCCACTTACAGTTACACTGTTAAAAAATGTCTGAAAACAAAATAGAAACCTCATCGTGTGAAAACATTCAGTGAGTTTTTTTGCCAAATATTGCCACCATCTGTGTTAGAGTGGACTGTCTGACAGACCCTGCTCATAAACAGGGACTTAGATTAAAGGAAATGAAAGTGAAGTAAGTGATTGGTTCTCAAAATGTGGTCTGGAGTCTCCCAGGGGTCTTTGAGTGGATTCCATAGGGTATGTATTTACAATTTCTGTAATAAAACATCTAAAACATGAAATGTCTAACAGGAGCTCGGGCTTAGTCTGAGAATGTTACTCATGTTTTGTGTCTGATATATTTATATTTACTGTATAGTTGTGGATAAGACACACTATAATTTATAATCCATGTTCTAGTAACCATTTACATCTGCTTACTAACTGAAGTAAATGATTACTGGGATATCTATTAGAAGCATTGTAACTTCCCTCTCCTTTAACCTTGAAACAGGCTTTAAATGTAATTTTTAATTTCTGTACCAACACTACTGTGTCCATTCAGTAGTTATCTTAATTGTTATATTATGTTCACATTTTCCATTACTATTTTTGTATATAAAAATGGTATTAAAATGATCAAAGTTGCACTAAGGACTAACTTCATATTTTATGTTGTTGCTCAAAACCTTCGGTACCATGTATATTCTGCGTTTAGATAATCAAATGCTTAGAAATTTCGATGGATGGATGGATGGATAAATGGATTGATGATTGATCTGTTTCTTTCATCTGTGTGTTGTAACCAGTGGCTGGTAACCAGGATGTGGGAGCACTTTAGTGCTGAGGTGTCCTTAACCCCATGCTCCCTCAGTACTGGCTTTCATTCCATGTCATTCTCTCCGTCACTGTGTGTTGTCACACCACCATGGTCAATATTTGAACTAAAGGGCAGGGTTAAAGGCTGCTCCTATTAACAGTCCACATTTACCAGCTGCACACAGCCCAGCCCTGATAACACGGATCTGACGCTCACTCCCTCCTGCTAGCCTGCTTGAATAGGATGCAACTACCTGGTTATAAGTGAAGCACAATGCATCAGCTCATGAACACCTGAACTCAGCTCAGATAAAGCTGGGAAAACTTATACACATGGTTTTTACAGACTTAAAAGTCTGCTGTCACTGCTTTACCTTGGGTGACTCGTCATTTAAAGAAACTTTCTTTGTTACTTTCTTGGCCATTTTGTCTCTGCCTGTCTCACCAACACAATACATTCCATAACAGAGAAAAGAAAAATTAGAATTCTCTGGATCAAGGTCAATCAATAGGAACATCCACAGAGGGCTTTTCTGTCATGAGAGTGGTGAAGGATAAAAAGTAGAGTGGTAGAAAAAAAGTATAAAAAACAAATTAATTCTATGTTACTTTCATGAGTACTCATTATAAATGTACTAAAAGTTGGACGTAGTATTCATGTATTAACATAGTATTTGAATACATAAGTGCACATAACTGCTATTTTGAGACACCATGAAGTCGTATTTAAGAGTATTTATACACATTATTGTATGAATAGTGGATTTTTAGCGTATACTTTGTGTTTACTTTAATATCTTTTGAAATTACAAGTGTGCTGTAAGAATTGACTTGCTTAAAGAGGCTATATAAAGCATTAATGATGACTTAATAATGATATCTCAAAATAGCAAACTTGAGTGCACTTGTGTGTGGGCAAGTATGTATTAAGTTGTATTATTAACATTTCATGTATAAAATCAGTTTGTTAAAAATAGCACAGTTTAAGTAATCTGAACAATGCACATGTTTTCAATGACCCCCCTCATTTATAAATTGCTTTTACATGTAATATATGTAAATCTGTTTTGTTGTGTTGGCCTGTCTTGTCATCATGTCTCTCTTCCATGTTATTCTGTACTTATCAGTCTGTCTTGTCATCAATGCATCTGTGTAATTTGTATATATACTAGATTTGTTTTTCTTTTGGCCTGTCTTGTCATCATGTCTTTCTTCCATGTTATTTTTGTTCTTATCAGTCTTGTCATCAATGTGTCTGTGTAACTTGTCTATTTGTTGCCCCGGGGCTGCTTTGTAAAAGAGATTTTAATAATTCAATGTGACTTCGTCTGGTTAAATAAAGGATAAATAAAAAAATTAAAAGTATGGAAATCAGTATATTAATTATAGTTTTGTGGTATGTGCAAAGCTTTCAATAAATGTCTCTTTCATTTAATTACTGGAAATCTTTAATGCTTTTCCTTCCTTTTTGTATTTTCTTATGTGTATTTATTAACTTTATAAACAATTATATCTACATCTTTTTTTAATCAGTATAATCACCATGTTTTGTTGTTTTCGTTTAATAAAACTAAATAATATATTATTCATTAAAAAAAGCAAAAGAAAGAAATCCGCACTTTACTCAACTACATATACCGGTTTCCCTGAGGAAGTCTGCTAGCATTTTTATGTAATTTTACTCTTCTTTCAAGATGGATTTACAAGTTCAAAAGCATCATGAACACATGCAAAACCATCACTTAAATCAGTCTTTCAGTTTTTGTCAGCTTGTGCCATTTTTTAAAATTATTCTCCCCTCATCCCTTGTATAAAAAACATTTCACATGCCCTAGAGTATGCATGGAATTGCAGGTGTCTGTGTTGTGTCCAATTCCCTGTAATTATATTTTGCTGAATTTTTCCATTTCACCCAAGCTGCTTGTCCCACTTTCAAAAAAACACACATGAAACATTTATATTCTGACATTTATTCAATACATTGTGTACAAAATAACTGAAAATATGAGCATGTATGAATGTGTCTTCTGTATTTAAAGGAACATTTCATACTGACAAAAACAACTTAACCTGTCTTAAAAAGAAACACCGTTCAACACTGTATCAAAATAAAATAAAAAAAACATGGAGGGAGCAACAAAAAACATTACATTCTTACAGTCCCACAAGAGACACAAAGGTCATTGTTTTCACAGAAAACACTGCATATATATATATATATATATATATATATATATATATACCCCACAGAGTGCTTCAGCATTCACCTGACTATTTAACACTGATAAGGAACCCTTCTGAGTTCCCATGGGAGTACAGAGGACAAGACCAGCACCTCTGAGATCAGCTAAAAGCTGCTCTTCTGACAGGACGGCACATTGACGCTCATGATTGTCACTCACACACACACACACACACACACACACACACACACACACACACACACACACACACACACACACACACACACACACACACACACACACACACACAGCAAAGAAACAAAGCAAGGCTTTCCTCAGGTCATTTCGTTTTCTCAGGACTGGGGGGAAATTTAAATACTATCTAGTTCTTGTTCAGGCTCAGTTTTAGTAAGTCACAGCTGTGGCCTAAGTGCTTTCTAAATTTCTATCTCTGATTAAAAAAATTATGTCAGACGGGAAAACATGGTAGTCGTGTAAAAACCTGACTGATGGACAAAATTGAAGGGAACATGAAAACAATATTACAGATGTGAGTGCAACAGCCACAATGAGAAGGGAATTCTGTGGAAAGCTTTCTGCCAAGTAGGTTGCTTCCATTTGGTTGACTGTGATAAGAGTTTGGAAAGTGACGGCACAGACAGGTTAGCAGGCTAGCTGCAGCAGCTCTGACATTGTGGGAAAGTGTGGTGGCTTGTTTCAGTCTCACTGTTAAAAATGATCACATTAAAAAAACTCAGTCCCATCAGTGATCATCTCACAGCACTTCTCTCCCTCTTGTTCTGTGTCTTAGGTGAGGCAGAGCTCACTCCCGTGGGTTAGTCTCAGGCAGAATGACTGCAGGCAGTTACAGTGGAGGACAGAACTTCCTGCTCTTCCTATATGTCTTTACTAGCAGTCCTAACACTCTGCAGTGGTTTCATCACAGGAAATGGCTCTTCCAGAAGCCAGCGGTTCATGGGGGGGCAGTGGTGTCACTTAGTGTCCATGTTGTGGGTGCTGGTTGTGTTGGTTGTTAGCGGGGTGGTTGGGGGGCAATGGTGGCCCGTTTACGCCAGGGTGATAAAACGCACAGTTACTCTCGTATCTGCAGCTTCCCTTCATCATGAAGTGGCGACACACGGGCCTCTTGGACATGTCTGCCAACAGGAAACAAAGCAGCATTACAATCACACCACACACACATACACCCAATCCCTAATGACAACATCTGTACATCATATACTTTTTGTACCATGCATTCTTAAACTTAATTAGTTATTAATGCTTTACATCTCTGTCTTAACTACTCACTATGAGTATAATGATCATTTCCATAGCATCATAGTCACAACTCTGCTGACAACACTTTCTCTTGTAAGAAGACTATTGTTGTAATTCCACTGATCTTTTCCAGTTGGTTCTGGTTAGCATCTGTTAGACTACTGTCAGTGAAACTCAACACTCACTCTTGTTGAACTGTTTTATCTATCCATCTCTTTCTATCTGTCAACATATGGCAGGATGTGTGAGTTACACTGATGGGAACTTAAAAACATCACAGAAGAGTTGAAGAGATTGGAAGTCATTCTCTTAATAACATCTCAACTCAAGGTCCACTTTCTTGCTTGTTCTGGAGCTTTTGATTAAATCATACATTTCTCATTATCATCTGTCCAAAGTTCCAGAAGCAGTGAGCAAAGGAACCTTGAGTTGTAAGATAAGATATTCCTTTATTAGTCCCACAGTGGGAACATTAACAATACTTCAGCATCAACAGAAAGAATAAAAAACAATAAATAATAAGCAAGCAAAGTAAGAGATTATTGGGTAAGTGATGTCAGCAAGAGGTGAGTATCATCACTGCTGTGGAAATGATCATCATACTGAATGTATCTTAAGTTGTTATTGTTGACAAAAGCCATTATAGAGAATCAACCATTAAATACCGTTCATGTTGTGTCCTCCCCTGGGACCTCCTCGACCTCGGCCCCTGAAGCCTGGGTCTCCACCTCCACCTCCTCGGCCTCGGCCCCCACGGTGGAAGTGCCCTCCTCTGTGGGGACCTCCTCTCATGGAGTCGTCTCCCCAGTAGTTGCCGTTGTCTCCACGGCCCTGGCCTGGTGGTGGCCCCATCATGCGTGGGCCACCGCCTGCATTGAAGGGTGGTCCATGGTTGTGAGGGGGAAGGGGGTGGTTGAAGCGTGGACCGCTGGGTGGGTAGCCACCATTCATGGGCATCTGCATGTGCATGTTCATGTTGTTCATCCCTGGACCATGGCCCAGCAAACCCTGGTTGACTAAACACAAATAAACTAATTAGTGACAGGACTGCAGCTGGTGCTCATTATACTTGTTGAACAAATTGAGTTTACCTGGTGGTGGTCCACCCTGGTTCTGGTTCTGGGTTTGCTGCAGTGAGCCGAGCAGCTGTTTGATCTTGTCTGAGAAGTCAGGCTGTTTGATCAGGTCTTCGGTAGACTGGTTACCAGATGCACCCTAAAGACAGACAGCTATCATCAGCCAAACAGTACAACCACAAATACAGTTTTTCATCCAACAGAGACTTACTTTAATGTCTTATGCCATTGTCACTAAGTGCTGCTCATGTGTGAATGTTGGGTCTCTTTAAAATTAAAACCTGAAGAGTTCGGTTTAGAACCTGCTCTATGTGTAAAGTGCCTTGAGATGACTTTGTTGTGATTTGGCGCTATACAAATAAAGATTGATTGATTGATTGATCTTATCTTAAAAATCACAAACATGAATTAAGTGTACTTTGATAAGCAAGTCGAAGGATGTTTATCAGGGTCTAGAATGTTAAAAAAAAACTAAATTGTTCTTGCTGAAAAAGAAACCGAACTGAACTCTGAGTATATGATGATCAGTTTACCATAATGGAGGAGAGCAACTCCTGTACGTTGACAGTGGGGGCCACGGGGTTGCTGACGATGTTTGTGGCTTGGGGACTGCGGGAGGTGTTGTTCAGGTTGCCCATGAGGTTGGCCAGGACAGGTGGCAGCTTGGAACCCTCGTTCTGGCCCATGGCAGAGCCCTGTTGGGATGTGGTGTCCATGGGCTCAACATAGTCATCATCCGTCATGGATGAGTCCTGCATGGGAGACCAGAAACAGAGTTAATGAAGCAATTTGTTACACATACATGCACAGGGAGAGAGATGTGAGTCACAGTGTGTGTTGAGTGCATGTGTGTGTGACAGGCATGTACTCACCTCATCCAGAGGGATGAGACGGGGAGGCATGGGTTCATAAGGTTCTGGGTCTGGTTCATGAGGACTATCAGGCACACTAGTGAGAAGAAAAGATGAGAAACCATGAGCACACATCATATCCCATATCCTCCCTACTGCAACAAGCGTACATACTGTAGCACAATGAATAGATTTTAAAATAAAGTTATCCTGTTTTCAATATAAATTCTAAATCCTGCCAGATAAGGCCAGGATGGGCAATGGATTATCTTTTATGTAAGGGTTTTTTTTTTTTTTAAGATTTTGTTGGCAACTTTATCTGTCATCAGAGAGAACGTCAAGCTCAACAGAACAGATCACACCTGACAGGAAGTCAGACACAGAATCAGCATAAAACTTCAGGTCAACTTTAAAAATGAAACAACCTGTGTAGACTCCTGATCGTATTTCAGCAACAAACACAAAAAAACAGACAAATAAATACACAATTTTTCTACGTAGCCTCCTGACCCACAATAGAAGCTAAAAAAACAACTAAATTTGAACAAGTTAACAGAGTTGGACTGTTTAGTTGTGCCGCTACTGCAGTAATTACGGTAGCCTAAAGGCACTTGTTCGGATTTGATTGGGCTGCTGTAATTACTGTATAACAATGTAATTTAATTTAAAAGGTGGATTCCTTGCCCTGATTACACTCTGCTGCTGTAACGCTCCCTGTAGGGTAGGAGGACACCAGGCAGAGGATGGAGCAAAACTGTGGCGCAGCCATTCCGCGGCGTTCCCGAGTAACATTATCTCTCAGTCGCCCTGGCATGAGCACAGGAAGTGAAACTAATGCACATCTGATGAATGCACTTTTTGGATTGTAATTTAGAAGTCAACAAAAATGTGTTTAAGGACATTGGTACTGTCTCGTCATAATCTTTTCTTAGTTATGGAAAAAAACTATATATTTTCTCAACTGACAAATTAACACTACTGCAGCATGGGTGAAGAGCCCAAGACACATTTCTCACTGTGTGGGACAATCAAGTTAATGTTGAATCTTAAAGAAGGTCAACGATTCTGATTTCACTTGTCCCACCTCTCTTTACTGAGGAAGATCTCCTGCAGGATGCCCATCTCACGGTCCCTCTGGGTGAGTTTTTCTGTGCTGTTAGACCCGCAGGCGACCAGGCTACCAGTTAGCGTCAGGGGCCTTGGGGGTGTCCAGGGGACCCTTTCTTCCATGGTGTCATGGGAGAGCCGACGTGCCATCTCAAATGTCTGCCTGTCCATCATCAGCTCCCGTTTGGCAGCCTCACCAAAGTCTTTGATCTTATTGACGTTGACTGTGAGTGAAGATAAATGTCGTTTATAACTGATACTTTTTCTAGGCACATTCATGTTAGAAGAATAAACATCCTACTTGGACATGTGGAGTATCACTCACCTCTCTCTGTCTCATCCAAATCAAAGTAGAAGTAATGTTTGAGCTGATCCTCCTCAGCCCAGTGAACTGCCTTCTTCTTCTTGCCCTTTTTGGTCAAGCTTTCTTCTTCTCCACGTGGTTCTGCCAGAGCATTAGGCTTCTCACCTACAAACAGCGATGAGACAATGAGGAAAACGTTCAGCTTTAAGTTCCCGTCATTCAAATCTACTATCATCAGTCTTTTATGTGATTTAGTGAGGACCTCACCATTGTCAGGGGCCTCTGGGTCCTCAGAGGGAACGGGAGTCCCAGGCTGCTCTGGCTCATGGTTTTCATCAGGACCAGTGGAGGCAGCGGTTTCAGGAGATGATGGTTTAGCAGAAGATGTATACGCAGAGGGTTTGCTGTCAAATGGACTCGCCTGAGGACAAAAATGAAGGAAGAGTGAGACAGCTGATAATATTTTATTCTAAAAGAGTAAAGCTGTTGGCTTTGGAAATGAAACTGTTCCTACATTTTTCAAAGCCATGTATGAGGAGTATGATTCAGCTGTTCTTTCACTTATTTGCAACTGATACTTACACCAGACAGGGGAAATGATTACAAAGACCACAAAGTCCATTGTGCTCAGTTTAAGTTTCTAAAACCAGAATAAGATTAATTCCAAGGATTTTAACAAGCTATAACAAATCTTAACTCAGGGTCGTCTAACTTGATTTCAACCTGGTTTCTACTGCATTTTGCAGTCATTGGTGGTATATGTAGTTTACTCTCAATTTGCTTAAAATACTAAGATTCCAGAAAAGGCAAGCAGGTGAACCTTATCTAAGATTGTTTTTTTGACAAGCTACAGACAATGCAGAATGAATCTTCACACTAAAATATTCTGAGGATGTTTTGGTGTGACAATGAGCATATATAAACGGGTACTATGTTGGACACAGCATCATGACTGCTACCTTGTTTGAGGTGGGGGAGACAGCCTTGGTGCTAGCAGGACTACCAGGCTTCTTCTTCTTGATCTTGATTCCAGGCACTGGAGCAGAGTTCAGAGCATCTAAAAAGCCTGTGCACTCCATCGCTGCAGTGACAACACAAACAATCAGCAAAAAACTGATACATCACCATCATCTTATTTACAGATGCAATTTGATCTGATCTTCACGTTTGTTCACACTTACGTTGTGCTGGAATGATCTTGACTTTGATCTCTTTGGTAGAGTTAGAGGGGGTATTTAGAGGTTTGTACTTCTTCTCTTGAGGAGGAGCATCAAATGGACCAGAGCTGTAGAGGTAAAATAAGCATAAAAAGGGATGCAAGTACTATCATCAAATAGCTGAGGGTGGCAGTGAGACAGTTGCACTCCTACACCACATGATGGCACTGTGTTCACAGAGACTGTAAGAACTGGCTTATGGGAGGGTGTAGTACCTTGGCCTCTTGAGGACTGGAGGCTTGATGTTGTACTTGTCGCCCAGCTGCGGGGCGGTGGGGGTCTTCTTAGCAGGGGCAGGGTTGGGTGGGTCCATCTCTAACCCTACACAACACAAAACATATTGGTTTATAATAAAGAACTTTCACAAATTAACTTTCAGAGCCAACTCCATGTCATCAGGTTAAGTTTACCGATGGAGCGAATCTTTGCGTGGCTGGGTGCGTGAGCTTTCGGTTTCTCCTTCTTCTTCTCTTCCTCTACACTCTTCTCTTTCACATCTCGCAGTGGAACCTTGCTCTCTTCTTTCTTTTTTTTCTTATCTAGGAGATAAATACAGTATTGTATTAACTACTTCGAGAAGAAGTCACTGTGAAACAAGAACAGGCATGTTTGAAGTAAAATGATCTGTCTGTACCTGCAGGAGAGTTGCCAATGCTAGACACACTCTGGGAGCGTATTGTTGCCATCCAGCCATCTACAAGCACTGATGCCAACTTCCTCAGATCTGAAAATAAAAGACAAGAATAATTACACACTGATTTTATCTACAGTATAGTTCATAACCCGCATGGCCATAATAATGCCACAATATAAGACAGATATGCTATAAACCAACCTTCAGTTTCTGCACTCTTGCTCAGTTGCTTTACCAGCTTGGCTGTATTGTTCTGAAAAAGAGAAACAGCCGGTAAATACTACAATTACTGTTAAGTGCAGTGTAGTAGCAATGTGTGCTTGCGAATAAACTGAGTCAGTACCTGTTTAAGGTGGTCCACTTTGAGAGGCAGCTTCTGCAGTGTGAGGAGGATGAGCTGTAGCAGAGGGCTGTTGTTGGTGGTTTTGGAGTAAGTGAGCCAGGAGTTTAGTAGCCTGTAGCCACCAACTCTGATAAACCTGGATGAAGGAAGAGGGACAGCTGATTTAGAATAAAGCAAGTCTGCAAAGAATGATTGAGATGATCACTGTTTATATTAACAGATAACCAAAACATTAAAATGTGGTAAATGGACTGTACTTATAGAGCGCTTTTCTAGCCGCTACGACCACTCAAAGCGCTTTTACACTATGTCTCATTCACCTCATTCACACACATTCATACACTGACGGCAGGAGCTACCACGCAGGGTGCCAACCTGCTCATCAGATACCCCTCTTCCACCAAAGCAGTTCCAGTGCTGGTGCTGGTTCAGTCGGTTCAACAGCGAACCAGCTGAGAACCAATTTGCTTTTCCACGGCTCGAGGTGGTTAGGGAGCCACGTCATTACGCCACTGTATACGTCAGTTACGTCGCTGCTTTCCCATAAAGACTTGCGCCAACTTCGAAGCAACAATAATACAAAGAAGAAGAAGAAGCAACAACGATGGCAGACATTGTTGTACAGCTGTTGCTCCTGGCTCTACGAGGCTTCATTGGCATCCAAACACATCAGATACAACGTATTTGTGCTGTTCGACAGGATTAGATGGTTTTGTTAGCCTTTGTGGTAAGCTAACGTTAGCTGGCAGAGCACAGTTAACTCACAACGCAAATGAGTTTCACCATCAGTCAAATGTTCAAGGGATAATTCACTCCTTATCTATTCACATGCGGTCTTGTTTGTTGTGGTTGGTCTCAATAACCCCACCCCTGCCCCCTAACGTAAGTGGTTCTTTCTTCTAGTCCAGCTCAGAACTGGTGCCACTCTGGAACCAGTTTTTCTGGCCGGGAGCCAGTTCTTTCTCGGTCGAAACAGGAAAACCGGTTCCAAATTAAGCACTGGCCCAGAACCCGCACTGGAACTGCTTCGGTGGAAAAGGGGTAAGAGGGAAGCTAACCATACATATACCGTTGGCACAGCAACGGGAGCCATTTGGGGTTAAGTGTCTTGCCCAAGGACACATCGACATGTGGACTGGAGGAGCCGGGAATCGACCACTGCTCTACCTCCTGAGCCACAGACGATAACGGATAAGGTTGGTGGTATTAGTCAATAAGACTAAGACAAGAATTCCCTGCCCTGTTGAATATCTACAACTTTACTCAAGTAATGAGAAGCTGAGTAATGTTTTATTTATTAATTTATCAGGATGAAATGGACTAATAAAACACCACAAGTTGTATTATGATATTAATGGAAAGTAAAGGACTCACATACAGTAAGTGGGGCCTACCTGTTAAGAATGTCGTGGGATTTCGTCTGCAGTAGGATGTTCAGGTACATACATCTACTGACCATCTTGGTAGAAGCTTTCATCAGGCTGCGTTGAAAAAGAGAAAAGGTGTAAAGATATCACCTAGTTTAGATAAAGGCAACAGTTCAGGTTCAGGAATGTGTCATGACTAGTTCCAGCTCCTCACCTGAACACCTTTGGAACTCCCTCCAGGCTGCGGAGCTCTCCATCCTTACCCAGCAGAGCCTCCACTCCCTTCAAAATCTCTCTGGGATCCACAGGTCCCCCTGCCATATCTGAAATGAACACCTCAAACAATTAATACACATGCCATTAGGACACAGGTATATTACATTTTCTGGTAACACAAGCTAGCTTCTGCTATTAGTAAAATATAGTAATGTACTGTTTAGTGAGGACTATTTGCCTTCCAAATAAAAAAGGGGGCTCCACCATCCAGAATTCCACCCTACGTACTTTTTGGTTTGAGGACTCACCAACCACATCCTAACCTTGATGGCAAACAAACTAAGTCAACTCACCACGAAAAACTACACTGAATCATCTCGCTTCAGAGATTCACAAGTTGACAACACCAACCTGTTTTGTACAAGATTATTCCATTGATAGACAGTTGATGCATACACCTAAATTAGGACAACAACATGATCCAGCCAGCAAAGTCTAATCAACACTTCAGAGGATTTGAGTAGTAGCATATTCATCAAGATGCCAAACAATAACATACCAAAGCAACTTTTGATGTAGAGATTCGTGAGCAGGCCATTCAGTAAATGGTTTGAATATCATGCTGAGAAATAATTATCTAAATGAAAGATCTGACTGACATGAACATACACAAATTGTTATGGGTACAGTAGTAACATTTTCTTCCATCCACACTATTCTCTGTTGCTGCTCTGGTAGTCAAACATCCACAGTGCATGACTGTCAGTGTGTTGCCTCATTCTTGGGATCTTTGGAGTGTTTCATGTGGCCAACTTGACACCAGTTGAGCAGGGACAAAGGCAGGACACAGAAACATATTCCTCAGTGCCGGAGTGCGTCCTCTCTGGGACTTTCAGGGCAGGACATTCAGCCTAACAGGCTGTTTACTTCTGTGTTTGAGGCAATGCTTTCTATTCCAGCTCAAGCTATGATCAATGGAGATGCAGCAGTGCAGAAAACACATCTGGTGCTTATAAAATTAACTCATAAAAATATTGTAAGTACATTTTTTAATTTAATACAATTTTTTCTTACTTAACTATTTGTTTAAGAATACCAGAAATAAAAAACCTCTGTTTAACTGGGGGATTACCTTTTATGATTAATATGGATGTCATATCTATAACTACTTACTTTTCCATGTATGTCATATCAATGTTTCAATCACAAAAGGGAAAGATCAAAGTTTTGTTAAAATAAAAATTGCAAAAGATGGATATTTGCAAGAAAAGTTACTTATGATTTATCAACTTTTTAATAGCACATCTCTATCACAATCACACACATTTCTGCAACAATTCAATTCAAACAAAGAAAACGTGTGTGTGTGTGTGGGGGGGGGGGGGACACAACACTTTGTAAAAGCCTGTTTCACTAATCAACATAGAATCTGGTAAATTATGAATGTACAAATAAAATGTGATTGAAGGAAATTATATGAAGGATGAAATGCTTAAAAACGGTATAATTTTTGTTAAATAATCGTCCATGTCCTAAGCATTCTAAAATGTGGTTATGAGACTGAAGGTTCTTTAACTGGACTACTGTGGTTTTACTGACATCACTGTCATCTTTTCCAGCCAGAGAAACAAGTCAGGCCACTTACTGCCATCTGCAGGTTAGTTTATGTTTACACACGCTGTATGTATGCGGAGTTACACAATGAAGACATTAATTACAAATGAATACATTTGTTAGTGCAACATCTTGTGACAATGGTCTCAGCTGTCACACAACAAACGGACTATAACACAAACTTATACTAATAGGGGGTGGATCTTTGCCATCATTTCAGAAAGTCTTGAATATGTCCAATGTGATCCAAACAAAGAAAGTCAAGACCAAGTCCACTGGCCTTTATGACTTTGTTCACTTTTCTAGAATTAGCTCGATTATCATGTAAAAAGGTCTTATGAATAACCTCCACATGGTTCATGATAATGACTGATTGGACTGAGCCTGACAAACATGCACTTGTTTTCTCCGTGTTTATGCATTGTATGATTACTGTTTCACTAATGATTTGTCAATACATGTACAAAACTTGCAACTCTGGTCGATATCAGTTCATTGAAAATGTCATGATGTGATGAATCAGTTAGGTCTTACCCGTGTAACTGTTGTAGTAGAAGTTTTATATAGTCTCAGACCTCCACAACACTGCAAATAACCCAATGCCTGTAAATGTCACAATTGTTACACATGTACACAAAATCAGTTTTAAACATGGCCCTGGTTCCTGGCTCGGTGGGGGGGAAGAACATCATTTGTGAGTAGTCATACTGTGGTGTTATTATATAGGCTAAATCCCTGGTACATTATACCAAAATGATCCCTGCTGCACTCAATTACCAATCCTTCTACAAAAAGTTATTTACTATAGTTTTTATAACAGTTGCAACTACAGTCATGGCTATGACTAAGTCAACACTGCATATTCATCAATGAGAACCACAGTGAATCAAATAATGTAAAACGCCCTCAGTTATATAAGGGGAGTTCATGCAGCCTATAAAAAGGCTTGTGCTTAACCTGACATCTGTCACAGCGGAGAACAGGCCTGCTTCCCTGCAGCTAAACTGCCTTACAAAGGGGAGGGAGCTAGAGGCTGACTGCTAATCAGAGCCCTCCCTCTGTTAACCACTTCGACGACGCCAATCCGGTCCCTACACAAACAACAATGGCTCATATCAAACACCGGACTGTTTTGGTAGAAAAACAAAACGCCGAGCACCAGACATCTAGTGACCCATTCGCAACTGGCGATCAGACAATGCGATAGAGCTCAGTCTGCACTTTGTTGTGCATTTCAGGTTTGTAATAACTCCAAAATGTCGCTCCGAGGAGAGAACGGCTAGTCCCCGGAGCTGTCCGAGGACGAAAAGCAAATCACCAGTCCACCATTTTTGTCAATCCCGACTCTTTGTACTTCGAAAGACCACTTGGCTTGAGTCATCCTGCAATCTTTATCCACAGATTGCCGAGTACATGCAAGGTAATCGGGAAGTCCCTGCGCTATCATTATCAACATTTCAACACACACACATAGTGCTTCATAAAATATGTCCACAATCCTCAAACTAACGCAATCTTTATGTATAGATTGCGGTGGGTAACCTTAGTTCCGTGGAGGAGCCCCTACAAAACAAATTGGAAGGCAAAACGTCCGATTTCATGAGCTATTTGCTTCTATGCCTACGGCAATCTTTATGAATAGATTGCTTATGGTTATTTTACGAATTTACTGGCTATGTTTAGTTTTATTTGTACAATTCGTCCATTCAGTCTCACACACAAAGAAACGGAGCCCTGTGTCTCCGTCCACTTTCCTGTGTGAGCTCATACTAAATATTGTCTATATTCAAATTGTTTGCCAAGAACAAACCTAACTTACGGTGCCTGCTAACCAGCTACCGCTAGCTAGCGTATTATCTACGACCACTTTCATTTGGTGAATCACTGTTCAATTTAACTTCAAAATCAACTTACTATTGATAATACAGATCCTCAGCGTCTCGGGTATTTTATAGTGTGCTTTTCAGGCACTTATATCTCTTATTTAATTAATTTTTTATCGTCAAACTTCATGGTTTTAATATCAACTGAAAAACTTCTTATGGGTGGGGCTGTGGTAGCTAAAGGCTAGCCTTTCCTTCAGGAAGAAACTGGAGGCAAAAATAGTAATCAAATGTCCATTACTTGAAGAAAAAAATATGAATTTGAGTAGAGATGTTCAAAGTCCCCGACGGTTCTGTCTTCGGCAAAGCAAATTCATACCTGAAAAACACATAAGAAAACACACATTTAATTTCAGTTCTGCACAAATTCCGTCGTCCTCCGTCTACACCAAAATCCTTTGTTGGTATTTAAATCATTTAGTAGTGACTTCGCTTTAAATACAAAATGTTGAAAATTAGCCCCGTTTTCTTTCTGACTTCACTTACCTTTGACCAAATCCAGGAATGAGCTCGAAAAGGAGGGACTTCGTTTTTATACTACGTGACGATTTTTACGTCACAGACAACGTTTTTTCTTGTTATTCGCTTAAACAAAATGGTGGATGAACGACCTTCACTGTCGATGAAGGGCGTAATGGCGTATGTGAACCATTGGGCATCGAATTGTTCATTAAAGTCACCTTAAAACGACCATGTTTTGCATTATAAGAGCGATGCTAAAGAACACTGTCACATTTTGTTGAGTTTGCGAGATTATAAGTATTTTTTAATATATAAATCTAATAAATAAGATGTCTTCAAAATGGCGACTGGGTAGCCTATCAGCATGACGGTCACCTCCACCCGGTAGAAAGAGCGTAACACACAACCAATCGTTCACAGCCAAAATAAACGAAAATAAAAATGACAGGGTGTGGTTTCATAGTGTGTATAAAAGATGTATCGATGATTGAATGTCGATTTTAAAATTGAATAGTTGACGAATCTCGCGTGATCTCTCACCTTTCACCTTCAACCCCTGTCGCCATAAGAAAATGGCTGCCTCATTGCAATGCATCGCGAGGGCTTTGTGTCGTCTATCGCCCTCAATTTTACATCCAGTACGACAATACCAGGTATTATTTTGAATTGTCTTCTTGTCATGAATGCCTGTGGTCGTTTGATGCGTGTTTTTACATGTAGTCAGAAGAAACGCTGGGCGCTGCTACATTGTTGTAAAGCTACCAGTTAATTCAACAGCAATAACAGTGATTGTATTATATAATATAAATTATGGAACAATTAAGTTAAATGGCTGTTTGCTTCGGCTTACGTCCCGTAGCTTATGAACGTTCATGTTAATGACAACCTTTTAAAATAGTGTCGCATACTGTATCTAGCAGCGCGTACAGCGCTAATGTAATGTCTTGAGCGATGTAACGCTATATTTCATAATTACAGGTCATGTAGCCTCAGTGTGTGAAAGGCACATTTAAACTGCCCATATAGTTATGGAGGATGGTTAGCATTTGCGTTGGGCTTCACGTATCCAACACATTTAACCCCAGCGGCCCTTTTAACTGTAGCAGTGCAGTGTGAGGGGTAATACTGTAAGTACTAGTACTACAACAGCGGTGGAAAATGCTCTATTACAAGTCAACGTCCTACATGAAAAATCCTACTACAGTAAAAGTACATACGTATAATGAGTTTGATGTAGTTAAAGTATTACAGTAAAAATACATAGGTATAATGAGTGATGTAGTTAAAGTATTACAGTAAAAGTAGTTGTTTGATACTGAAGGAGCAGTGGAAAGTACAATATTTCCCTTTGGAATGTAGTAGATTGTAAAAAGATCATTTTAAAATTTTAATATTTCAAAACTGTAGAGTACTAAAAGTGTACTTAAGTGTGGTACATGAGTAAATGTATGAAGTTACTTTACATGATTGAATGATTGTAAAGTGGACAACATAGACCTCTTTAACAACAGCCATTTTAACATGCGGAACAGGAAAAACAGTAGGAAATAATAGCAGTAATGGTGGCTGATTGTGTAGGGCACCACTGTGGCTTCCTTGAACACTTGAATGGAACATTCCCCCTACACTCAAAGATCTGTTTTTCTTCTTGTTCCTACAGTACAATGTTTGAGCTTCACTGTGCAGAATGATGTATGTGCAGAGAAGGCTGCTCTCACATTCATCTGCTGAAAGTGGAAAGTTTATCTGTGCAAACTGAAAATCCAGTTGGGGGTGTTTGGTTTGTTGTGATGACAGCAGTGAAATGATTTTGCTTTTGTATGTTCAGTTCTGTCTTCATAGGTTACCTGCAAGAACATGTGTTGGTCTCTCTGCATTCACACTTCAGCGTAAAACTCTCTGCCAGGTAGTATCACTCCAAGATGAGGATGCTGCTCAGATTGCTGACACTCTCACTCGCTACAAAGACAAACCCTGGGATTACTTGGAGAGTGAAGGTATTTACAGAGAAAACCAGTCTGATATTTAGCAGCTACACTTGGTTTAGCTAATAAATCTTTTTCTCCTGACAGAGTACACTGAGAGGTATGGAACCAATCCAGTGTGGACGGGCTACAGGAGGAACCACAAAGGAGGCATCCCCCCACAGAAGACACGCAAGACCTGCATTGTAATATATCTATTTTTATAATTCAGATGTGCTAGTTCCGCATTGCAGCTGTTATTTAGAATTACATCATCGTTTGTTTCTTTAGAGAGGAGACAAGATATGTGGAAACCCATGTCCAGTTTGTCGGGATCCAAACATTATTGTCCATCATCAGGTGGGTTAACCTTTTTAGTGGCATTGTTTTATTCTAATATGAGAAACTGTGAAACGTGGCAAGCAATATATCAGCTCATTTAACAGATATGTCCCTCTACAATTTGTATGGATTAATGCAGAAAACTGCTTTATACTCACTGTGTAGGTTAATGAACAAACTTGGTTCTTTAAAATCTATATGCAAGTTTACAATGTTACAATTATGGCCTAATACTGGTAGTAATTGTATAATTCACCCAATTATTTATCATTTATCATATTTAACATTAGCACAGTTATACTTTTAAGTCCCCCTCCGCTCAAAAAAGGTGTTTTATTTTTTACTTGAATACATTCATCTTCAGAAGGACAGTTGTCATCACAACTGGTCTGGAAGTCAATCATGGTGTTATGAGGAAAGAGGAGAAAGTAGTTCATTCTTTTGGTGGAAAGAGCACAGAGTCAAATTATTCCCAGCAGAGCATTTGTATGTATTGATGTCTGGAGGTGATCTTTAACATAGTCATATGATGTGATATTTAAAGTTAAGCTGCTTGCTCTATTTCCTCTCCTAATCTTAAAAGGTCTTCTCTTGTAGAACGTGAAATTGTTGCAGCAGTTCATAAGCCCCCACACA